>NC_142063.1:108241631-108554131 GCF_059756535.1 Pantherophis guttatus | reverse complement strand
AAGTGGTGCAGTTTTTAAGTGAAACATCACTTGACCGCACTGACTTACAATGTCATCTCTGGTCATCGTATCACGATGGGTCATTAAGCATGACATCACATGATCCTGACTTTTGACTTCTTGTAAGCTTCCCCATTGACTGAGCTTGTCAGAATCTGGCAGGGAAGGTCACAAATGATGATCACAGGACTGTGGGGTACTGCGGTCATTGCAAAGGCATGCTGGCTGCCCAGTGCCCAAATCGGGATCACGTGATCGTGGCGACACTGCAGCAACTGCAACTTCAAGGTCTGGTCCTAAGTCTCCTTTTTCAATGCTATCATCACTTTGAAAGGTCACTAAAGGAGTGGTCAGTAAGAGAAGACTACTTGTACAACAAAGCTAAATTAATGAAGAAATTGGCTGTGAGCTTCTATTCAGATCACACTTAAAATGCTTTCTCTCTTATGAAATCCAGCCACTTATCTTTTCCAAAGAATTTGAAGGAAGAACCGTTTGTGCTATTAATCCTGAGAAAAAAATGTTCATGTTGTACATAATATACAGAACCTTATTGGTATCTATACTGTAGTACCTCTGCTCCTCTCAACAAAGGAGAGGAGTAACATCTGGAATGATCTCAAAATTCCGACTTCCGTTGTGTTGCATGTTGATGCTCAGTCAGTAAAATAACAATTTTGTAAAAAAAAAAAAAAAAAAAGACAGCAAAAAAATTTACGTGCCAAAATTTATGTAACCAGAAGATGTTTTGACTGAACGTTGTGAGATGCTCATTGCCCAGAAGTCACTGAATGAGCCTTCTGTCTGTGCTTGCAGTACATGAAGAAGCTTCACATGCAAGAGAGGGCGGTGGAAGAAGTGAAACTCGCAATTAAACCCTTTTACCAGAAGAGGGAGATCACAAAGGAGGAATACAAGGACATTCTTCGGAAAGCTGTGCAAAAGGTTGGAATTGTGGAATGGTTATATTTTCTTCTTTAGAGGGTGGCTGTTTTAGCGCGTGTGAACGAGACAGAAAAGAAAGGTAAGTAAATAAGTCTGAGTGTGGTTGTCTTGGTGGCTGGTTTTTAGCAGCTGACACAGCAATCTCCTGCTAGTCAATCTTAAGAAATACAGAAAGTGCTGCTTGCATTAACTCCTGGAACTGACCTACCCTTTGGGTCTCTCTACAGATCTGTCACAGCAAAAGCGGTGAAATCAATCCCATGAAGGTGGCTAATCTCGTGAAGGCATACGTGGAGAAATACAAACATATCAGGAAACACAAAAAAGACTGATGCTGAAGAAGAGCCTCATGACTCAACCAAGAAATGAGAAGCAACCGTGGGAGAAGCAGAAAAGCTTCTCCGGATGACAATGTTTTCCTTCCCTTCGAGGGAAGCAGAAATACACCATTGCATGTTGCAATCCCTTCTCACCCCCACCCTGGAAACTGGATGCAGAAGACCTTCCTGCAGCTGGGCACACTTTCACATAGGAGCCTGCCTTTCTTGGAGTTGATTGCTGATGAGGAACCCTTGGGCTCCTTAACCTCTGAGGAAACACTGGGGAAAGGATGCGTGTGTGCGTGCGTGTGTATGGTGGGGATGGCCTAATTATTTGTCATGGTTTTACTTCAGCCTCAGTTTTTTTTTTTTTTTAATTTCTGCACCACTCACCAGAGTTTAACACAGACACTTTTATATCCGGCATACGACAGTGTGTGCTCCTCCCATTGTTGTTCTTATTTATGAAAAATATAGATTCTTTTGTGATTCTCAAAAATTGGTTTCATACTTGAACCGTGATATTTTTTTCCCTTGTCCTATGAAAGAAATATTGGACTTGTTCAATCAAATGGGACATGCAGATGTATGTTAACCTTTATAAATTTTTTCTGAAAATCCTGCCATGGAGATGGTGATTATTTACATTCTGTAACAATGTCGTGATGAGGAACTTTATTTGGGGTCTCTGGGACAGCGTGGCAGTGAACTGAGTTGTGTCATGCTCCCTGTGAATAATGTACTGAAGGCTGGTTCTGAGTCCATCTTGCATTCAACAAGCTGTCTTTGAACAAGAGAGATGGAGAAGACCAGAGTTTGGAAAGCAAACACAAGGAATGCAACCAGACCATGTATACAGCAGAAATCTTACAATTTATAAAATTATTTTGAATTGTTTCTTATTCATACTTGTTTATTTGTTGATTCTGGTCTTATTCCTGATTTCTAGTGTTAATCAAGGTCAAACGGGCAGAGTTTTCAAGAATTTCGCTTTCTTTAAAATATTTAATTTAAATAAAAAGTTATAGAGAAGGAAAGGTAGAAGTCATATAAAGAAAAAAACTATAGTTGTAAAATACAAATAAGTAAAATAGAATCTAAAATGTCACAGAGGTTACAGTTTTATTATGTATCCTTAGTTACTTTTTATAAATTATGAAATATATGACTTTTTAAAGAAGTAAAAATCACCATTAAGCTTTAAACCGGAAATTCATTAAGCTTTAAATTGGAAATGCATCCTGGTTAATACAGTACAGATAATCAACTAAAATTACAAACTATAATAAATTAGATTAAAATAATATACTATAATAAATTAGATATTAAAAATACTCATGAAAATTGAAATATAAATGGCATAACTAGAAAAAAAAACTAACATTGGGGTATGGTGCAAAATACATGTATCAAATTGCAACACAGGAATGGTTTCCATTTAGAATTGAATTCTGCATCAGATTTACTTTTTAGATAGGAAGTTATTCTGGAGACAGGTATATTGCCACAAGTTGGTTAACTATTCTTCCAAGGAAGGAACCAAGCAACCTTATGTATAAGGAATATATCCCTGTGGCAGTTAACATATTCAAAACTGGTTCATTTTTTTCTTTCATTAGAAAGCAAAAAGGAGAACTCGTTCACCCCACTTCCCTCTAGTCTTCTATTATGTTCTGTCTCCCTCAGCTGAACATTGTGGGATTTTTTTTTTTAGGCAGCTAAGCACATATTGAAAACATAAAATGGGCTGTCACAAGTGACCATTTTATTATCTTTTTTTTTTTTTTTTTAAATTTGATTTATATGCCGCCCTTCTCCGGAGACTCAGGGCGGCTTACAGTGCGTTAAGCAATAGCCTTCATCCTTTTGTATATTTATACAAAGTCAGCTTATTGCCCCCACAAACTGGGTCCTCATTTAACCTACCTTAGAAAGGATGGAAGGCTGAGTCAACCTTGAGCCTTGGAGAGATTCGAACCAGCAGTAAATTGCAGGCAGCTGTGTTAATAACAGGGTGCTTTAAACCACTGTAGTACCAAGGCTCTAGAGATGTAGGTCCTAGAATCATTCTTAGAATAGAATAGAATAGAATTCTATTGGACGCACAAGGAATTTGTCTTGGTGCATACGCTCTCAGTGTACATAAAAGATATGTTCATCAAGAATCATAAGGTACAACACTTAATGATAGTCATAGGTTACAAATAAGCAATCAGGAAACAATATCAATATAAATTGTAAGGATACCAGCAACAAGGTTACAGTCATACAGTCATAAGTGAGAGGAGATGGGTGATGGGAACGATGAGAAGATTAATAGTAGTGCAGACTTAATAGTTTGACAGTGTTGGGGGAATTATTTTTTAGCAGAGCAATGGCGTTCGGGAAAAAACTGTTCTTGTTCTGGTGTGCAGTGCTCTAGCGTCGTTTTGAGGGTAGGAGTTGAATAATATTTTTGCATTTCCTTTAAAAAATTAAAAATCCATAAGGCTGAAAATTAGGTGGATACCAGAAAAAGGATTTGGCAGACATCCTATTACTGTCTGTAATATAACATAATTTTTTGTTTAGATGATGACCTAAATCACTTGTCATCAGGAGCACTGTGCAGATAATTCTGGATATTTATTTTCCCCTACAATTTATTATTGGACATTCCAAATTAACAATACCTGTAAGTGTCATCTGCTGGAATAAAGCGGCACAGTCTTAAGTACTCTGCTGAAGTGTCAAAGAAATTGGAGAAGAGGGTATGCTGAGATTGCTGCTGTCAAATTGCCAGTTCAGGTGAGAGTAAGTTTTAGTGTAAATTAATTAATACAAAGTGTAATCAAGATGTACTGTTTTTGCCCCTTTTCACTTTAAAAGTTGGGGATAGGCACCAAATACATCATTAAATCCAGCAAAATGATTTCTAAAACCATTTAGAACAAAATAAGTGAAAAGATTCTAAAAACTAAGAGTAAGAAATGTGCTCTATGAAGTGCTTAATGTTGCACCTTCCACATACAGATTACATTGGTTTCATGTGTGCCCTTCATAGGGACTTGTAGGAGTGATAGCATCCTCACAAGCACTTTGCTGCCATTAAGAGAAGTAAGTCATGGGGAAATAAATTAATGTTCAGTGGAGGAACTGTTTACAGTGTTAGTAATTAAACTATCACGTCTGGAGGACATTTCATTCCCTGAACAGTTTCCAATATTTAAGAATACTTAAAAATTCTTTTTTCTCTCCTGTGAAACAAAATAGTGCATTTCTGACCTTCATTTGGATTATCTAATGAGAAAGTGGATCGAATTAATATATAATCCACTCCAGTCCAAAAGAACTTTGGGCAGGCAACAACAAGGCACCAAATTTAAAATGTGCAATAAAGACAATAAAAACCAAAAATCATTGGTATCATTAATAATACCTATGACAATCATCCATAATCAGATGGGTTTAAGCATGTTGGAACACTTGAGTTTACTTTCCAAAATGTAAGGAGGATAGTGGCTGCCTGAAATACTACATAGGAGATGTTTCAAAAATTGGGGGTTACCACAGGAAGGGCTGTCCACATCTTATGTACAATATCTCCAAAAGAGGAGACTCTTAGAAAACCATGCCTAGATGTTTTTTGCAGGAATAGGATCAGGCATGGCTGTAGACATTTTGGTGCCCTAGGCAAAGACATATTCTGGTATCTCCTATGGTTAAACTCATCTTCTAATTTTGTTAGGAATTCGAAAAATGCATCCCCCCCCAATTTTTGAGCTTAGAATTTTCTGTGAAATTATGTTTACCCCTTGAACAGATCCACTGACACCGAGTGCACTGTTTACTGCTTTTTGCTTTTTAATGGGTTTATTGCAGTTTGTTAGAAGCCTTTTCAATTTTGGTGTTCCCTAAAATTTGGCATCTTCGTTGACTGGTTACCTAGACCCAAGTCTGGTTGTTGCACGATGTAAGCAGATAATGAAGTTTTAAAAAATGTTTGTGCTTGGCAAGATTGCAAGTCGAGAAAGATGATATAGACAATAGATAATAAGGTGGAGGGAAGAGGTCAAAGATCATATTGGAATGTCTTTTAGTGACTGCTAGAATTAAGTTTGAAGTGGCAAGCTACAGTCACTAGAAATGAAACCCAACTTCTAGCATTTAAAACATTACTTCTTTGTTTGGTTGTCCCATTATTTTTGGAGCTCTCATTCTTACCCCCCTCCCCCCAGATCACCAACTAATTAAACATAACAAAACTCACAAACAAGTAAGATAAATAATTTAATCCTAAATCATGCAAATAAGCTTTTAGACGTTTTTCATTTTACTCATATTTCAGTGATGCTAAATGAGCTATTTGCTAAACATTATGGACACCTACGGAAAGTTCTCATCTTGCCTAGCTGAGATTTGGAACCCAAATATTCTTTGTTGCTTCTGCTAATCAAAATAAATATCTAGTTTAGCCATTTTATCCATTCTTACCTGGAAACACATTCGATAGTAGTCTTGGCAAACGCTCATAGGATCATTCTTTAAATTGTTCATATTAAAATGATGCCTCTAAAGTGGAAATAACAAGTCCCATGTAGGCATTTGTTCTAAAAAATGGAGTTGACACGAGAAGAACCTTACTTTGAACATGTTATTCTCATTGTCCTTTCTCCCCGCTGCACATAATAGATTCACTGTCTTCTGATTGACGAATTTCAGAATTTTGATACCGCAATCAATGGACACAATGCAAGTAGAGAATACCAAACATAAGAGTTGCATGTAGTATCATCTGTCACATCACTAAAAGAATCCACCTATCAAACACTTATCATCCCTCCCCAAATACTCATACACCGTGTATACACAAACAATCTGTCTTCTGGGATGTGTTCTCAAAGCAACTACAAAGTTAAAAGTAAAACCAAATTCTACTAAGAATATCAACAGATTCTCGCCCTAGGTCAGATGATCTCTGAAATGCCTCAATTTTCATGGCATTAGCTGAAATTGGTAAGATTAAACATTTAAAAGGACACCAAAGCTTTAAGAAAGAACAGTGTTACAACTGAACATATGAAATGATGCTTTTTTTTTTTAAGTTTGTAGGCATCATTTTTCTGGAAGTGATGGGAGCATTTTATTAGCAGAGAGCCCTCAGTCTGCCCTCTATGGGGAATCCAGTTCTTCCTCTTTCATTTCCCTTGGGTTGCTCAAAGAGAAGGGAGGGGCTATATACAGTATTTAGAAAGGGGCGGGAGGGAGCTCAAGCCTTTTCAAAATGAAAAGATTTCAGGAAATGAAAATAGAAGGCAAGGACACAGTTGCCGCTTGACAAATAGGGAGCAGAGGCCAAAATATGTCTGAGCACAGACCTAGTAAGTATCAATCTTTAATTCCTATTAATTGCTATGTATAGTTGAGAAGATTAGGTGAGAGGTGATTTAGGTGTCTGCAGCCTTATACTACCTGGGTACTTCCACTAAGGCACACATGTGGGCAAGGGTTGCCCATCCCTTCTTTTTACAGGCTGGGCTGTAGCAGCTTTTATGCAACTTTTTTTAAAAAGTGATTTTTTTCCCAATTGGATTCATGCAAATTGCTAAGCCACTCATCATGGTTTACATCACGTACTAAGCAGTAACTTTAATCAGCTGTCCAACAATGGGACCCGCTCATAACTTACTTATCATTGACCTGCAGTCTTGAAATCAGGCTGCTAAATTATGGTACAAGATTGTATGAATCACAGCAAAGTCAATCCTTTGCCTCACATTTTTTGCAATTGTGAGATGATTCACATAGAAGTTATTCCTTGATATACTATTTTGGTTTGCACTGTCAGAACTGGGATATTATTTCCGTGTCTATAGTACAGAATAAATTATTTTCAGTGTTGTTATACAGAAATAATTTAGATTGTTATTATTTTTTTAAAAAAAATTAGAAGGAATGTTTGTGTTTTGTGAAAGTAGATGCTCTATTTTTAAACTGGGTAGTATCTGCCATTTTTATTATTGTTCTTATCCAGTGGTGGGATTCAGCCAGTTCGCACCACTTCGGGAGAACCGGTTGTTAACTTTGTGAGCTGTTTGGCAAACTGGTTGTTGGAAGAAATCATTAGGGCAGAGAACCGGTTGTTAAATTACTTGAATCCCACCACTGTTCTTATCCCTCCAATTTTGGGGACAGTCCTGAGTAATCTGAAATTATCTCTATCTGCAGTTTTTCCCCCATTCTGTTTGAAGCTAAATATAATACATTTTTCAAATACTGTACTGTCCTCTTGCTCTTCTTCCTACTATTTATGTTTTCCCCATCCCTTTCTCTGCCCGCTCTATGTAGCATTTGGCTTAATCATGTATTTTAGAAAACTTGAAAGTTTAACCACTTTTCCCCTCCTCCACTGCCACTACATCATCTAAATGGGCTTCCCTAATATAGACCGTTTCTAATAATGGGCATGTTTCAGTCTTTTTCCTGAAACCAACATTGATGATGTTACCTAGTTTGGGTAATGAAACATCTGCAAGAAAACAACCAAGTTCAGAGACCACCAAGGACTCCTCAATCTTTTTTCCTCCCTTAATGACATCATCTTGTGTTCTTTGTTCCCCAGAGCAAGAGGTCAACGAAGTGAACCTTTCCAGGTTAAGACTCCGAGTTCTTCCACTTGAAATGCTACAAAACAGCAGTATAGAGAGCCTGAATTTGGACCGGAACAAGCTGAAACATGTCACTGGGATTTCATGTCTTTACAACCTGAAAAAATTGATTTTGTCGAAAAATGCAATGACGGATTTCCCAGTGGAAATCCGAAACCTGCTCCATCTGGAGAAGCTGGAGCTCAATCAAAATCAAATCCGAGATATCCCCGAGGGGATTTTCTCTTCTCTCCCTAAGTTAAAACATCTTCGACTTAACAACAATCA
Organism: Pantherophis guttatus; assembly: GCF_059756535.1. Taxonomy (NCBI): domain Eukaryota; kingdom Metazoa; phylum Chordata; class Lepidosauria; order Squamata; family Colubridae; genus Pantherophis; species Pantherophis guttatus. The sequence goes on along the minus strand of NC_142063.1, from coordinate 108,545,952 downwards.
TTTAGACAGTCTTCCTAAGGATTTAAGTTCCTGCCGGGACTGTCTCCAGTATCTGAACTTGTCCACAAACGTATTTCAAGCCGTCCCTCAAGTAGTCTTGGAGTTGAAAAACTTGCAAGAATTCTACATACAAAATAACTTTTTGCGTCAGCTCCCTAAAGAGATGTTCACCAAGCTGTCCCTGAAGATGTTCAAAGTAAATGGGAACTCACTGAGGGAACCCCCAAACGAGGTATGTGCAGGGGGTATCAAACAGATCATCAGTTACTTCAATCAGCTACAGAATGGCCAAGCTGAGGAGGACAAGCGTGTCAAGACAATGTTTTTGGGGACATCCTTAGCAGGAAAGTCTACAGTGTGCAAAAGCTTAAAGCAGGGACAAGTTGTTCGACTATCCATGGAAGAACGCACCGTTGGGATTGAGATAAGCGAGTTCCACATCCAAGGCTTCACCTTTCTCTTTTGGGATTTTGCTGGCCAGCTGGAATACTATGTGACCCACCATATGTTCATTACTTCACAGGCCCTTGTCATCTTGGTCATTAACCTTCACCAGTAAGTGTTCTCTGGCTTTCTTTGCGAACATGTATTGTACTTATTTATGAATGAGATTTATATGATCATCCAAATTATAAACTGTAATTCAGGACAGCTAGTGTGTATTTTAGGGCACACAACAAAAAATAACCAATACATTTAACAAAACACAAAGATAGGATGCAATATAATCAAGGCTGAACAGCAATCATATTTATATTCTTGACACCATCAAGCTGGCTCATCCAACATCCTGGCCAGTGGTGGAATTCAAAATTTTTTACGACCAGTTCTGTGGGCATGGCTTGGTGGGCGTGGCAGGGGAAGGATATTGCAAATTGATTGGTTCTCCCATTTTCTTGATGGGACCATCCATCCATGCAGCCCCTAAACTCTTCCCCTACTGCTCAATCTTCTTTTGGCTCTGAGAGGACTGGAATCTTGGCTTTTACACCCTTATTTTAATGGATCGGTCAGCCAATCCATTGGTAAACCTAGTTTGCAAACCCTTGAAATTGGCTTAATGCAGTGGTGAAATCCAAATTTTTTACTACTGGTTCTGTGGGCATGGTGTGGCTTGGTGGGCGTGGCTTGGTGGACGTGACAGGGGAAGGATACTGCAAAATCTCCGTTCCCACCCCATTCCAGGGGAAGGATACTGCAAAATCTCCATTCCCTCCCCACTCCTGGGGGAAGGATATTGCAAAATCTTCATTCCCACCCCACTCTGGGGCCAGCCAGAGGTGGTATTTGACAGTTCTCCGAACTACTCAAAATTTCCACTACCGGTTCTCCAGAACCTGTCAGAACCTGCTGAATAGCACCCCTGATCCTGGCCCTAATGCCAAGAAGCGTGAAATGTTTTTCAGTGACAGTTCCCTTTAATTTAAGCAGAACAGATAAATCTAAATCTGCACACCTAGTTCTAAATGAGTCACATTTAAATGCTTAAAACTTTGGCTGACTCTTGGTGGTAATATAGAGGCAACGATCACCGTTTTTATCCTGCTTCGTTGCAATCTGATAAGTGGGGCATCTAAGGCTAAATGTCATGCCAGTCCATCTCAACTCACTTCCAATAAACCAGCGTAGGGTTGCACTGCACTGTTTCTGAAGAAAATACACAATTTTTATACTAAAAATTAATTACTGTAAGATTTTTTGACCCAGAAGGAACTTTAGCACACACAAAAAAAGTATCCCTTTAATCAGTCCTGCCCAGAGTTTTGAATTTTCAACAATGGATATCAGCTGAATTCCCAGCAAGCCAAATATAGCAATCAAAAGATCAATTCCCTGTTGTTTCTGTCTAAAGTTGAAAAACAATAGATCACACACAGAATGTGTTTCTCATATTTAGTTACAGATACTTCATACTTTTCTACACAGCTTTTTTAAATGGTTCGTTTTTGTTGGCTTGTCTTTTGCCTCCAATGATGGATATATTAAATAATGTTACACTTCAATTCATCACTTCAATTCATTTTGTAGTATGCCGAGATCATATGTTTGATACTCTGGGCCAGCCTTTTTTATTTCAGCAGAAATGAACTGCTTGTAGTGTCACTGATGGGTAAAGCTTGGCAGATGGCTGTTTAAGGTAGTGTCTCCTTGCTTTGAATTTTTACTTAAGGAGCTCTGCCCCAGGGGTGAAATCCAGCAGGTTCTGACAGGTTCTGGAGAACCGGTAGCGGAAATTTTGAGTAGTTTGGAGAACCGGCAAATGGCTGGCCCCAAAGTGGGGTGGGAATGGAGATTTTGCAATATCTTTCCCCCCAGGAGTGGGGAGGGAATGGGGATTTTGCAGTATCCTTCCCCTGGAGTGGGGTGGGAATGGAGATTTTGCAGTATCCTTCTCCTGGAGTGGGATGGGAATGGAGATTTTACAGTATCCTTCCCCTGCCATGCCCACCAAGCCACGCCCACCAAGCCATACCACGCCCACCAAGCCACGCCCACAGAACCGATAGTAAAAAAATGTGAATTTCACCACTGCTCTGCACTATTTTACAGTATACTACAGTATTAGTATATAACTTTAATGAGGAAGTTGAGGAAAAAAAGAAACTCCAGTTGCCAGTGAGTTGCCAGTATTACATGACGATTGGGACTACGGGTAGTCCTCGATTTACAACAGTTTGCTTAGTGACCGTTCAAAAGTTACAACGGCACTGAAAAAATGTGAGTTATGACCATTTTTCACACTTGTGATTGTTGCAGCATCCCCATGGTCAGGTGATCCAAATTCAGATGGTTGGCAACTGACTCATATTTATGACAGTTGCAGTGGCCTGGGATCATGTGATCCCCTTTTGTGACCTTCTGACAAGCAAAATCAATGGGGAAACCAGATTCACTTAACAGCCGCATTCCTAACTTAACGCCTGAAGTGATTCACTTAACAATGGTGGGAAGAAGGTAGTAAACTGGGGCAAAATTCACTTAACCAATGTCTCACTTAGCAACAGAAATTTTAGGCTCAATCGTGGTCATAAATGGAGGACTATCTGTATTGAAAATATTTGCATTTAAATAAGCTATTTTATGAGCACATTGGCAGGTCGGTTGGCTCAGTGATCCGTTACTTTTCATAGGTATCAGTTTACCAATGACTCCTTCAAGGATCTTGTTGGATTTTGGATTAGCAACCTCTTTATGCGAGTGCCAAATTCTGTAGTCCTTCCTGTGGGAACTCACGTGGACGCTTGTTCAGAAGAGGAGGTTGAAGAAAAGAAAAAGGATATCATGTCCAAGATACAGGCCATGCTGGAGGAGAGAAAGACCAACTTAACTCACCTCATTACTAACCTGGAAGACAATGAGGAATCGGAGTTCTATGAAGACCAGTGGACTCGAGTGAAAGAAATGGAAAATTGCACCCTTACAGTAAGGAATGCTGTCATATATATTTCATATACAATGATCTCGACCCAGAAACTGCGGGCATGCAATTGTCCAAACATCTTAGGAAACAGTCTAAAGCAGCGATGACATGGGTCCTTTAATTTTCTTTCTTTTTTTTTTTTTTTTGGCCAAATCTTTAGCCAATCAGATGACATTCCTACTTTTAGGAGAGAGGGAGAAATTTTACAGTTGTTCTAATTTTGTCATGCTATACATAAACATGTACGACATCTCCTATTCCACTCCGTTCTCCACTGAGCTTCCACTAACCTTCCACACCAAGCAGTATGTTAGTAATTCCCCTCTTCTCCGCTTGCTTGTTTGAAGTTCTCTTTGTCCCTATGCGTTTTCTGTTCTAGATTCTAGATCTTGTTCCTGTCAACGGCATGGATTACCTAGACATTAAAAAACTCGAAGAAACCATTTTGGAGCATGTCAAGAATGAAGAGCTCTTCCCCAATGTCATCCAAGTGCTGCCCCCTATCTATAAACGAGTAGAAGCAGCAATTGTGGATATGATGCAAAATAACGAAGAGATGACTGAACATGGCAAGTAAATATTATTAGTGGCATTTTATAGATTTCCTCTTTGTTTTCTTTACTGTGTTTGTTATTAAGTGGGAGCAATCCCTTTGGGAACATGTGCAATGGAATATGTGTATTTCACCACAGCTGTATAGCCACAACTAGCTCAGAACAATTATTTGGGGTCTCGTTCCTAAACTCTTTGCCTGGGCCTAAATTAAAACTCGGAGTTCATTTGGATATCTAGAGCCACTGAGGCAATTGGCCTTCTGGTGCATGCCTCCTCTTTGTGCAAATAAATAAATTTATTTGGGTGCTACGTTTCCTGATTATTTAGGGCAAGTATTTATTTAAAAACATAAAAATCCACATAAATCAATGTTTTAATTGATTTATTACATTAATTAATTAATTATAAGCTTATTGGATAAAAAAAAGTTAATTGGGCTTAAAGATTTGGAACATTAGAAAGAGAAAGAACCCTTTGAATGAAGTTCTCATGGAAACATTCTTTTGTGTACGTGTATGTACCTTTCAGTCATTTTTTTTTTTTTTACTCCTGGTGACCGTATAGTCTTTGTAGTTTTCTTACCAAGGTTTTCGGAACTAGGTGGCGCAGTGGTTAGAGTGCAGTACTGCAGGCTACTTCAGCTGACTGCTAGCTGCAGTTCAGCAGTTCAAATCTCACCCGGCTCAAAGTTGACTCAGCCTTCCATCCTTCTGAGGTGGATAAAATGAGGACCCAGATTGTTGAGGGCAATATGCTGACTCTGTAAACCGCTTTGAGAGGGCTGTAAAAGCACTGTGAAGCAGTATATAAGTCTAAATGCTAAAATAATGTTCACCTAGTAGAATTGGCCTTATTTATTTTTCTTTTGATTTTGCTCATTTAGAAGTCCAGGTAGTTCTCAACTTACTAACAGTTTAGTGACCGTTCAAAATTACAACAGCACTGAAAAAAGGGATTTATGAACGTTTTTCACACGTACAACTATTGCAGCATCCTTATGATCACATGATCAAAATTCAGCCACTTGGCAACTGACTCACATTTATGACGGTTGAGTGTCCTGGGATCATGCAACCACCTTCTGACAAGCAAAGTCAATGGGGAAGTCAGATTCACTTAAGAATCAACAAGAACACCATTGATTAACTTAACAACTGTGGCAATAAAACTCATAAAATGGGACATCGTTCATTTAACAACTGTCTCACTTAACAACACAAATTTTGGGCTCAATTATGGTTGAACTTTGAAGACTACGTGTAGCTTGGAGCATAGAACATAGTGTTTGACTGCCTGAGGCTGTCTTTTTCGAAGCAGCCCTGAACAAGTGCTCTTCTATTATTTTAGGGATGGTGAGTTTCAATCTTTTACACAGCAAGCTCTCCTACCAATATCATTTGGATATAGAACTTCTGCGGGATATTTTGAGATATCTTCATCGCATTGGATTAATTGTATGGTATGAAAAGATCAAGCAGCTGAAGGACACAGTGTTCTTATGTCCAACTATTCTGATCACTCTCTTCAAAGTGAGTACCTCCTTGATTCCACCTTAGCACCAAGGGTTCTCTGCTTCTCTAAAGTTAGCTAGAAGCCAAATTTCCAGAGACCATAGGTTTTAAAAAATGGTTCTCTCGTATGTATAACCTGCTCCCAATCATAACAGACATTTTGTGGGGTGCTACAAAGGCAAAACAAAACAAAACAACAAATTTAAACCATTAAAATAATGGCATAAACAATCTTCCATAGACTCAACAGTAGCCGCCAAAGCTTCCCCTTACGTTTTCTCCCAAGTCCCATTCAGCAAAGATTATTATTGATATTAATGAAAAGTGCTGGATTTTGGGAAAGGGGTGGGGTTATTCATGAACAGTCTCTACATTTTCTTCTGTATTGTCTCTGATTTAAACCAATGGTGTATTGGTAAATGCTTTTACCATTTTCAAGCAAAATAGAGTGAGAACCAAACTGCCCATGAGGTGACTTTCACATAGAAAAATGCTTCCATTTGGGTGGCGGGGTGGGAGGGATCCTATTTTTCCTGTTCTACTCTTCTTCCTTGTCTTTCTGACAGCTATCTGAGGGTTGAGAGACACCCCTCTCCCAGAACAGAATAAAATATAATGTGAAGTAGGAGAGGCATATTGAAGTCAAGTTGTATAAATGCAATGTATTAAGTTCCTATCCAGTATCTTTATCTAAACAAGATCAGTGCTTGGGGTTCATAATTTTGAAGTATGGATAGTCACTTGGCATTCCGACTGTATTTTACTTCAGAAAAACAATGGTTTGTTACTAGTCAGAATGGAAGTGGATATTCTGTCCAGAAGCACCAGCTAAATGGTGCAGCCATCCAGTTCGGTGCAGGAATTCAAAATACTATATACCCTTACCACTTACTGAGAACTTTTGAATGTTCTTTGTATGTTTCAGCTTAACTTAGTTAGACACCATGTTTCCTTTACTTTCCACTTCCAACAAGTATTAAAAGGCAGTGGACTATGCTTCAGACCTATGGGACAGGTTCATGTCCTGTTCAAATCCTAAGGGTCAGAAAGAAGAGCATGGTCTGAGGGTGGGAGTACAGGGAGAATGGAAGAGTAGCCCAATTATTTCTGTTTCTGAGCTGAGATTTCAATTTATAAAGTTTTAAAAGGAGGTAGGACAGGAGTTGCATGGTTTTATTGTTGGTATGATTAATCATTTAGGAATCAGAAAGATACTAGACACCAAGAGGTTTACTTGTAAGTCTTGATTTATCTTCAGTCAACTCCACTAGCAAAATTGTGAGCCTACTTAGGCAAATATGTTTCTGTTTTTCTAGACTCTTGTGAGGTATGGCCTAATGCAACAGCTGGAGAGCATTTCTGTGGACATCTTGATAGGAGAACATGCCACCATCCGAGACCGGGCCAATTGGGCATTGACGTTTAAATCCAAAGCCATCCTATGCCAGAAAGCCATGAGAGCTTTGCTTAAGCAGCAGCTTACTTTAGACAACATGGTAGACATCTTTGAGGAAATGGTGGGAAGCAGATTCCAGAAGGGGAAACTCTTCAGCCTACTTGAGCACTTTGAGATCTGCCTGGAGATCAGAAATGTAGAAGGACTTAATCCTAGAGCCAGAACATTTGTACCTGGGGAGCCATGGGAAACTCTGCCAAACCTGGAGAAGGACACACACTACTTATTTCCTAACTATCTCAATCAAAGTCAGGAGGTTTCAGCAAGGTGGGGAGAAGATCACAAAGAGGACTTGCATATTCGCTTGTATTTTTCTCCTGAGATCCCAGAGGGCTTCTTCCAAAGGTATTGAATAGTATCTGCTAAACGTCATAGATAATGACAAGCCGTCCTGTGGCCAATATCTACAACTGAGGGCCTCTTTGAACCGGGAGCCAGTTGATTTGCCCAAGCAAAGGTCAAATATAAGGATGAGGCCACCACTATTCACTGGATAATGTCTGACAATTTGCCACTTTTATCTTTACAAAACTGTGAGGCTTTTGTTGGGTATTGGTAGTTTGACTGATACTCCGTTGTCTTTAAAGTAATCTGTCCTAATCCTCTGTTAGAGTATTTTCCTGCAGACTGTCAAATGGAGAGCCACTCTAATTTGCAGAAAAGTAAATTTATGACAATTTTGCAAATACAACAGTGGAACATGCAGTTGTAACCAAGCTACTTAATTCTGCAGCCCGACTGCAGGCAAGAAGCCTCAAGTCTAGGAATTGATTGCAGCATGTTTCTGAAAGATACAATAGCCTTCATCACACAGTAACCCCACTTCCTTCCCAGAACTCAAAGCCACCTACAGGACATTTCTACCTCCGGTTTTCTTCTCAACCCTAGGCATTTAGTGACTAGACCAGAATTCTTCAAGGAGCTTCCATGCTGAGTATGAGCTTGAATCTGATCTCTCAAGGCCAAACCACCATTAATAACTACACCCCACTAGTTTTAAGCATTAGGGACTCTCTAGAACCGTGATGGCAAACCTATGGCATGCGTGCCATAGGTGGCACACAGCGCCCTCTCTGATGGCACACAAGCTGTCGTTCCAGTTCAGCTCTGCTGCGCACCTCCTGCCGGCCAGCTGGTCTTCAGGTCTCTGCTGCGCATGCGTGGGGGCCAGGGCACGTGTAGGGGAGGGCTACATGTACATGCCCGGGGGGCTGGGGTACATGCAGGGGAATATGTGTGCACATGCGGGGCCGGGGCGCATGCAAGGGGCCACGTGTGCATGCATGGGGGGCAGGGCCATGCAGGGGGGTGCATACACAGGTGCGGGGCATATGAGGTCATATGTGCATGTATGGGGCGGAGTGCATGCACGGGAGCCTCACACGCATTGCATTTTGGAGGTTCAGGTGCCCGCACACTTTCGCCAACCCGTCTGGAAAAGGTTAGCAATCACTGCTTTAGAATACGGGCTGTTTAGTCCCCTCTTGAACTGATTATTGCTGCAACTGCCTGGGCCCAATTTAGCAGTACTAGTAATGCTGGAGGAAAAGAGAACATCTTAAAATATGATCTGAAAGTATTGACTGTTTCCCCCTCCCCCCCTCTTTCTTCCCAGACTCATGGTGAAAGCTTGTTCCTTCTTTTCAACTCACTGGGTTGCTAAAGCCATCTGCCTGCTCGTATGTAGTGGCAAACCTTTACTGATCAAAGCAAATAACCAAAAAGGTTACAGCTACATTGAGCTCAGGTGCAGAAAGCCAGGAGAGAGGGCTGGTATGTACAGCAGCATTGACTGCTTTTTTGGTTCAAATGTAATGTAAATGATAGAGAACAAAACAGTATACAGGTAGTCCTCAATTTACTACCAAAATAATCCAAAATTTATGTTGCCAAGTGAAATATTTGTTAAGTGAGTTTTACTCCATTTTGCGACTTTTCTTGCCACGGTTGTTAAGTGAATCACTGCAGATGTTAAGTTAGTAACACGGTTGTTAAATGAATCTGGCTTCCCTGTTGACTTTGCTTGTCAGAAGGTTGCAAAAAGGGATCACATGACCCCAGGACACTGTAACTGTCATAACTATGAGTCAGTTGCTGGGTGTTTGAATTTTGATCACATGACCATGGGAATGTTGAAATGGTTGTGAAATGTGAAAAATGGTCATAAATCACTTCCTGTTGACACGCAGTGACCAAGATAAACTTTGTGTGTCTATGGAGATTCTCAGTCATCCAAGTCATGGTTGTCCCAAAGGTTTCAAAAGGCAACTGGACTTTCTTGTTTTTTTTCCCTTGAAAACGTTTCACTTCTCATCCAAGAATCTTCCTCAGTTCGTCAGAAATGTTTTCAAGAAAAAAAAATAACAAGTAAGTCTAGTTGCCTTTTGGAAAGCACCTTTGTGCACAAGATGTTTAATCAGCAAAATTGCATCTGCTTTAAAGCATCTTTTAAAGCAGGGGTCTCCAACCTTGGCAACTTTAAGACTTGTGGACTTCAACTTCCAGAGTTCCTCAGCCAGAGACCCCTGCTTTAAAGTTCAGGCCAGCCTTTTGCAACTTGGGGCTCTCCAACAGCATCAAATATCAGCTCCCCATAAACTCACAGCCTTTGGCTGGACTAGATGATGACTACGGGAGTTGAAATTTGACCCATCTAGGATTCATTAAGTTGGAGAAAGCTGGCTGCTCTGAATGTATCTTAAGACCACACTCCCTGTTGCCTTTCTTTTACAGGATTCCAGTTAACCTGGGACTTTATTATAACAATCATCTTCATCAACCAAAAACTCCTGGAGGAATGGCCTGGGCTCCATCTTTGCATAAAGGCTCCTTGCCGGACAGTTGAATGTCCTGCTGAATTTGTCTGGCCAGATCTGGATGATAAGATGACTGTGTACGTATTTCATGCTATGCACCAGCAAAAAACAAGACTGTAAAGTTTTTCAGAGTTTGCTGTTTAAATTACTTCGTTCCCTCTATATTGGCCTTTATCCAGAAAATATACGCTATAACATTTGTCTTTCCAAAGCAGATCCTCAGCTGAGATACTTTGCTAGGAATCCTTGTTTTCTTAAGTTTAATTGAGGGATGGCTCTGTACCCTCTAATTTGACTTTTAAAAAGAAAACAAAACCTCCAAAATATTTAAAATAAGGCACTTGTTTTTATTTAAACATTTCTTCTGATAGCATTACTGAGGGTTTCACTTCTGCCACTTTTATAGTCTCCCTCATTTGGTGCATCAATCTCCCTGAACCTGCTGCCTTCAAAATGTTTTAGGTCTCCTCTCCCATGGTTCCCAGCCAGCACAGCCCAAACTAGACTGGAGATTAGGGAATGTGGACGGCACTAGATCAGAAAAAGCTGTGCTGAAGGATGGCTATTATGTCAGGTTCTTTCTTCAGCTTATAGATAGGGCTTCATCATTTTTTTTTAACCTTGTTAAACCTAAGCTAGAGAATATATTTATAGTCAAGCTAAGAGACTAATGTTTTTATATTCTTATTCAAATGACTTATTTGGAGATGTTATGTTACTAATACAAAGTCTCCAAAGGGACCTTCTTGAGAAATCAGCCTGAAATCTGAGCCTATCTCAAGGGGTCTACAGGAGGCTCAGGCTGCACTGGGGATTCAAGCTTAAATCTTTCCTGTTCTGTCCATCACCATACCACAAAATTGGTGTGTACAATTAAGACCAAGCCACACTATTTCTGAGGGATTTGTACTTATCCAGGAATAGCAATAGGAAAGAATAGTGGATCATTGCTCAAATGACAATTTCTTTCCATTTTCGTTTGCATTTTTTCCAAATTACAGCAGTGGGATTTTAAATATCCCTTTGTACTTCTATAGCGTTTCAAACTTTCATGTTTAAAGCATTCGTAAAAATCACTGTTGGTAACCAAAGCAAACTTGACCCCAAACAAAGCCACCCACATTTTAAGAATCATTTTAATGCCTTTTTCTTTGAAAGTTCAAGATGAGGTACATCAGGGTCTCACTTCATTTTATCCCAGCCTTCATCTCCGTGATAAGTTGGTGTGAAATAGGTGTAACTGGCGTAGATCAATCAGTAAATTCCATGCTTGTATAGTGATTTGAACTTTGATCTTGTTCTTAGTCCTTAGATACCTTAAAGGTAAAGGTTCCTCTCGCACATATGTGCTAGTTGTTCCCAACTCTAGGGGGCAGTGCTCACCTCCATTTCAAAGCCGAAGAGCCAGCGCTGTCTGAAGACGTTTCTGTGGTCATGTGGCTGCATGACTAAACACCAAAGACGCACGGAACACTGTTACCTTCCCACCAAAGGTGGTCCCTATTTTTCTACTTGCATTTTTTATGTGCTTTCGAATTGCTAGGTTGGCAGAAGCTGAGACAAGTAACAGGAGCTCACCCTGTTACACAGCACTAGGGATTTGAACCACTAAACTGCCAACCTTTCGATTGACAGGCTCAGCATCTTAGCCACTGAGCCACCGCGTCCCTTTTTAGATACCTTAGTAGCAACCTATCATACTAGAGGCCAATCTGTTTAGTGATGCTTGGTCCTGTTTCTCATCCAACTTCCTTCCAGGTTCAAAGAAGACATTAAAACTTGTGGAATTTGTGCCCATCGATTTGAAACAGAGCTCCTGTTTCCCAAAGGTGAGGTTGGAATATTTGCCATTAATGTCAATGCTCTGACTTAATTATTTATATACCAATGTTAATGTTGTCATTTCAATAAACTAGAATGCTGCATGATGAAATTGTGAGTTGCTCTTAGGGTAAATGTCCAGAAAAATATAGGCTTAGTACATTTTCTTCAAAAAGCTTTTAGATACAAAATTCCATGGTGCTATCTGTGTTTGTAGTATTTTATTGCAATTCAGGTATAATGGCTGTATAGCCCATCGGTTTTGGAGGGTTAAAGTGCGGGGACCGGGGAGGGAGCGGCACGCCCCCCCCATTTTGGGCCTAGCAGGCCTGAGATAGACCCAAAATGGGGCATGGGGGGGGTCATGCTCACGTCTGTGGGGGTGGGAGGAGTGGGGGAGGTGCACATGTGCAGGGGGTGGGGTCGCATGGGGGGGTCACACATGCATGTGAAGGGGCGGGGGAGCACAGCGGGGGTCGCATGTGCATGCACAGGGGGTGGGGCATGCAAGGGGGGCATTGCATTATGGGTGTGGGCACACATGTACGCACTGTCGCACGTGTGCACATGCTTTTGGCACCTGAGAGAAAAAAGGTTAGCCATCACTGCCCTATGCATAGCCCAGTGACTTGATACTTCACTGAGATAACCATAAACTTGGATGATAGCATGTCTGCCATAGCATGCCATAACATTATTGCAAAGGCCTAATATTACTAAGCATTTCACTTTTTCCACAGTTCCAAACAAACCAAGCAGAACTGAGGTTCCTGCACAATATTATATCACCAGCTATGGGAATGCTACCTTTGGAACCAGCACTGTCCATGTGGAAAGACAGGTTTGTTAATGTGGCAGTCTAAAGCATCCTTCCTTAAACTAGCTAGGAATTATGAATTCTAGTCCAACATATCTGGAGGACATCAAGTAAGGGAAAACTAGCCAGAAAAATGGAATGTAAGTTTGACCATGATGTCAAAAGCGCAGGTCATAACTGTTATGTACAGCATTTCTGGTACAAATTGGATGTCAGGTGTCGATATCTCAAATAAATTGAAGTGCTGACATTCAACCTGCATTTACTCTAGTGCTGACATTGGACCCTTCATCTACCACTATTCTAGCATCAGCTATACTGCTATGAAACAAACAGTAAGATTTCATCCACTTATTCAGTATGATGCAAAGAAACCTCACTCTTTGCTTGAGACATGTCTACAATACGGAATCTCTGTATTATGGGCAGCCCATTGCTGAGGCAGGCTGAAATTGGTTCAAGGAGTAACAGCCTGGAAATACATTAAGTTTTCTCTGGAAAAACAGAAGAGAACCTCTCATCTGATAGGGAGATGACTTAGTGGTTAATTGACCAGTCCATAAGGATTTGGGAGAAATGGTGGTGGCTTTACTCTGGTTGATGACATTCAGCCAGGGAAAATTGCCAATTACTGTTCTTACAGGGACATGTGAAGTTGTATAGGTAGCAGCAGGGCATGGTCCCATTCCAGGGACACGTTAATAGCAAGATATGGGCACGTTATGATTTTTGCCAACATGATTTTCTCCCACTATTCTGGGTAGAAGCAATATATGGTAAAATGGATTGGAGGGGAAGGGGTTAAATGTAAAAACGAAAAATTCTGCAGGATTTGGGACTGGATCTCCAAAAGCTGCTTTGGATGATGCAAGAGGGCAAACACAAATACCTCTTTGCAAAAGATTTGTAAACTGTTCTTGCTAAGAAGTTCCACACTGGGGCTCCTTATATCCTCGAAAGCAATAGAGAACTTTATTCTATCATTGTAACATTTGGCTTTAGATCTGTTTAATTTGTTAAACAAAATCTGTAATTCATTTTCTGGTGTTTTTTGTTGTAGAACATCTTGGATAAATGAAAACAGCCACAAAGGATAAATCACTAGCCAACATCATTTCTGTCTATGTTATTTCATGATCATTTCAAATAAAAGAAAAAGACGTACTTCTTAAATTTACATGGAATGTCAATTTATTTCCGTAAGATATTATTGACTAACGTTGTACCTTAGTGAGCTTACACAAGTCACAGGAAGACTTGATTTCTCATTACAAGTTCTCATTAGACTTTTCAGAGTTTATGAAATAAATGTTTCCGTGAGAAACCTAAACAAAATATATATATATATATTATTATTTTGCTTTAATTTATATGCTGCCCTTCTCCGGAGACTCAGGGCGGCTTACAATGCATAAATATTAAGACTTAATATTAAATTCTAACATTACAACATGCAGGTAGTCCTTGACTTACCACCACAATTAAGCCCAAAATTTATGTTGTTAAGTGTGACGTTTGTTAAGTGAATTTTGCCCCATTTTACGACCCATCTAGCTACAGTGGTTAAGCGAATCATTGCAATTGTTAAAGTTGTAACCCGGTTGTTCAGTGAATCTAGCATCCCTGTTGACTTTGCTCATCAGAAAGTTGCAAAAGGGGATCCCGTGACCAAGGGACACTGCAACTGTCAAATATGAACCAAACATAGTTGCCAAACATCCAAATTTTGATCACACGACCACAGGAATGCTGCAACAGTCATAAGTGTAAAGATGGCCATGTCACTTTTTTCAGTGCCATAACTTTGAATGGGCACTAAACGAACTGCGGTTAAGTCAAGGACTACCTGTAATTCAGTTCAGTAAAAATAAAATTTTCAGACATTCATAGTCTAAAAAGATTCTTGAGATCCAAAGGCACAGTAAGTGGCTTCATGTCTAGAAATAGTGACTAACAGCAAAATTTGAAAAAAATGTACAATAAAATTCACAGCCATTCCAATAATCAAAATGTGAAACTAATAAAGGATTCTAAGCCGCTTCCCTAAAAGCCCGATCAATGTATCACAATGTTTGGTATTTTGCCTGAGTAAGACAAAATACTGTCTTACTAATTACTGTCAGATTTAAAGCTGACCAGCCGCTGTAAAACTGTCAATCAAGATGATAAAATGAGAATTAATCAGCAGGGTTACTGCCACCTTAAGAAGCTGTCTATATAAAGGAGGCCATTACGGGGCGTCTCTCTCTCTCTCTCTCCTCGTGTATCATTCTCGTGTATCTGCATTGTAGTTCTCCGTGTAGAGTTGAAGACTGATTGCTTGTCTGGTATGTGCCTACTACTTGTATGTCTGTATATAGAACTCTATAACTTGTAGATAAACCACTGTTTGTAAGGCAAATGTCTGTGTCCTGTATTTTGCTCCTGGGTGGTCTTAAAATAGTAGTCATGCTGTAAACACTGACAAAGCCAATGCCCTTTTACAGATAATCAGTTGGAGTTAATGGAGAGCTAGATCAGGTTTGCGGAAGATTAGCCCATAGACGCCCTCCAACTATTGCAAGCATTTCCAGGAGCCTTCAACAATAAATTTTTATTAGGGTCACAGACTAGCATTAAAAGCAATAGTAATAGTAAGTAAAAATAAATGGCAGGCAAAATAATATAATCCGATTGGAAGTGGATTATGAGTGGGCAAGTTAGGTGTCTGCCTAAATTTGCATACAGGATACCACAATTTGGCCACATTCAGAGAAACTACTTCATACGGATTTGATAACAGTAGTTGTACATAGAAGAGATCCGTAGTTCCTGGATATTTTATTCCTGGGTGTTATAAACACAGACCTAGACAACTTGGCTGAATGAGGGAGCTAAACTTCAGCAACATCCAGGCCCAAGTCCCCCACCCCGCTTTAAAGTTATCTCTATAACTTTATTATTATCTACTAAACATTAGAAAATAAAATTCCAATCTCCTACACCAGAGTTCCCCAACCTTTCTGGCTTTGTGGACCGGTGGGTGGGAATAGGTGGGTGGGAGGGAATGGTTTTGCGTGAGAGGCTGGCAAGTGTGCATTAGCAGCTCCATTTGTGCAAGTGGCGTGCATGCAGGCCTGCTGCTTATGCATATGGCGCACATATGCACACGCTCGCCCACTACTCGTGCTGCTTCCGCAGCCCGCTTCCAAATGGCTCACAGCCCAGTAATGGGTCGTGGCCCAGGAGTTTTAAAATATCAGTTTAACCGTGCCTCCATTTAAAATGGACTTTAGGTACGGCCGACAAAATTAGGGACTAGATTTCATCATCCTGTAACGCAGGGGTGGGCAATTAATTTTCCCAAGGGGACACATGAGAAGCCGGGACTGTGGGGGAGGGCTGCTCCCGCCACTGCGACCCCTCCCCTGCGTCCCCTCTTGCCGCTACCCCCCTCCAAATCATTCAGCAACTGGAAAATGTACTCTATGCTTATAGCCCTTCCTGACCTGAAAGCATTGACTTAAAAAAAAAAAAACCAAAACATTTAAGCTTCTCTTCCCTTAAACAAGGAAAGCTGTACCAAAGATGAATGTAATCTGATCTGTAGATCTCCTACTTTAGTTAATAAAAAGTGCAGGTCTTGCTTTTGAGGCAAGCTACCCTTACTTAACTCTGAGCATGCGCTACCATCAACTCCATCCTGGCTCTTTCCAACCTTGGATTTTGGAAGAAGGAGAGGTATTTACTAGTTTGTCCATTTCCTCTGACCTGCTTACATATGGACATGTTGCTGCTTCGGACGGATAGTTTAAATATAGGTAGTCCTTGACTTACGACAATTGAGGCCAACATTTCTACTGCTAAGCAAGGCAGTTAAATGAGTTGCGCCCCATTTTACGACTTTTTTTTTTTGCCACAGTTATTAAGTGAATCATGTGGTCCTTAAGAGAATCTGGCTTCCCCCATTGACTTTGCTTGTCGGAAGCTGTCTAGGAAAGTCACAAATGGTAATCATGTGACTCTGGGACAGTGAAACTGTTATAAATACATGCCAGGTGCCAAGTGCCTGAATTTTGATCACATGGCCATGGGGATGCTGCAATGGTTGTAAGTGTGAAAAACGGTCATAAGTCACTTTTTTCAGTGCCATTGTAACGTCAAACTGTCGCTGAACAAATGGTTGTAAGCCAAGGACTACCTGTATTAGATCCCCTCCTCTTAAATTACCCAATTTGTAGCCAATCATGCTAAGCAGAGAAAGAAAGGCATTGAGTTATCATCCGAGTAATGAAACCAGGTGGATTTGGTCCTGGGATGTCCAACCATCCATCTGCCTGAGGAACAGAGACTGTTGGCAAATGGATTTCAATTCTCCTCTGCAGCCCTCCTCCATGCCTGCCCACCTGCCTGAACAGATTTGGGTGACGTGCATGGAGTTGTTGAAGAAGAAGAGGAAAGAGATGGGTGCAGTGCACAACAGAGGATGCAGCTTGGTATTCATTCACCATTGCATCACTATAAAACAAAAAAACTCCTATTTCTTATGCACTGGGAATTCTTCCAGAATTGCATCTTATATATGTTAGCCGGTCTCTCTTGATTTTATGATTTTATGGTTGGTTTTAAATTTTGATATGGATTTTAAATTGATAAATTTTAAACTATGGGCCAAATTTAATTATTTTAAATCTATTTTTAATCGTATTTATATATAAATGTTTTTATTTTGGCTGTTCACCGCCCTGAGTCCGAAAGGAGAAGGGCGGTATAGAAATTCGAATAACAATAATAATAATAACAATAACAATAACAATAACAATAATAATAATATAATTACTACAAAAGACAATGCATCGTGGTTTCAGTTCTATGCACACTAAATAACAAATAGCATTAACAAATTCTAATATGCGTAAAGTAATTCAGCATGTGTTACAAAATGAGAAATCTTAATACTTCATACGCTATGTCTTCATAGGTTCTTGCGAAATATTTATTGGAATCTTGGGGACAGTATGCCTGTAACTACTTGCTACCTTAATAATTTTTTATCTTGTCCTACCCCAGCTGCAGGTGAAGGCAAATGTGGTCACCCATACCCACCAAGTTCATTTCTACTAATGGGGTATATATAAGGTGCATGCACCCTTGCAACTTCACACAGAGAAGTTGCTTTGAAATTATTAAATGCGGAAGGCACATTTAATTGTCCCATGCAGTGAATTGCCTGGGGGCAAGGATCCCTCAGTGAATCACTCAACAAAAGAGCCAGGAGAGGAGCCCCAGCATTGCCGGGGGAGGAACGCTGGCAGAGGGCCAGTCAAAGATGACAGCCTGTGGTGTGTCAACTATGGTGAGAGACCCACGGAGAAGTGGGCATGGCAATGTGGCCACTGCCAATTGTCCTAGACCTCTATGAGAAGACAAAAGCTGTACTTGAGAAGCCTTTGTCTGATTCAGCAGGGATCTGCTAACATTCTTTAATGATCTATGCTCTCACATCATAGACCACATATTATGAGGCTATATTACCTGCAACTTACAACTGTGGGAAGGCAGCCTACTGGCTAGATATAGTCCACTAGTCCTATTGTCTCCCCCCCACCCCCACAAACTCTGCAACCAAAACATCACTTTTCTCCTCTACCTCTGTGTGTGTGTTTAATATGAATTAGGCTAGAAAACAGGTTCCTATAAGGATATGTGGGAATGATCTTGGGATATAAGGCAAAGAGACACAACCAAGGGAACGATCAGAATCCACCTAGGAATGTCGCAGGGCAGGAGGCTCAGAAGAGACCCCATTTCTTGGGCTCTAAAGGAGACAGGGGAGAAATGTAATTTCAGAGAGGCAACTGGACTTTCTAGTTTTTCTTTGAAGACGTTTCGCTTCTCATCCAATTTTGAGAAGAGAAATGTCTTCAAAGAAAAATCAGAAAGTCCAGTTGCCTCTTGAAAAAGTACCTTTGGGACAACCATGACCTGGGCGACTGAGAATCTCCATAGACATACAAGCTCATCTTTCCTATCTGATTTATCTTGAAAGGCTTACTTCAACCTTGCAAGTCTGAAATTAAATCTCTCTCCCATCTCCTTTACAGCCAAGAGACTAGGAACGTTTTCTTCTCAGAAATTAGCCCCCTTGAAATTTCAATGTTTCCACTTCTAAGGAATTTGATATACTTAAAAACAGTTTATTGATTAAGTTGTTTGCCTTGCCCAAAGTTTTTTTTTTTTTTTTAATTTCCCAAATATTTTAAAACTGCACCATCTGTGTGGACAGTTCTCAATTCCTACATAGGAACAGAAGTCCTTTGTAAGTTTCTTTCTTTTTAGGACTGAAAATACAAAACCTTGCTTCTAGCCCTGTCACATAGCATTTGGGAATAGTCTTGTTTGGAGAAAGGAAGTATCAGCTGAGTTTCAGGTTAGAACATATATTTAATGTTTTTTCCCTACAAAACATAGGCGATAAAAGTGCATTCCAGAATCTAAATTCATCCCTGCAGTTTCTGGAAATTCTTATCACATGAAAATATGTTCTTGGAAAGAATTTCCTCAACTTTGTGCCACGATTATTCCCGGCAGAGAAGAATCCTTGTCATAAAGCCACATAGCAAGATATATATTCCAATAAGTTCTTGGAAAGAATTTCAGAGGGCAGAGTATCTGTATCCCCGGGGTGTGATTATCTCAATAAATAGTAGTCCAATTAGGAGATCATCTGCCCTAATACAACGCTGAGATGCAATCCGGAGATTATAGTACTTCTGCCTGTGAAACAAATGGAGAGAACCAGCCTCACCCTCTGCAAAACCTACTAATTGGCACACAAAACAAAGCACTCAATATGCTGCCTCAGTCTGCATGATTATAGAAGAAAGCTGTTCTATCATATCAAAGAGGCTGTTGGAGATTTGGAGGCTCACACTTTCGCTGTTCAGGGATGAGAAGCCTTCCCTCTGCACGAATTCATGCCAATGTTTACAAAAATTTGGAACCAGCTGTAAGATACACAGAAGACAATAAACATTATTAGCTTGTGCAAAGATACATTTCACAAAAAAAAAAAAAAAGGTGATTAGGGATGAGACCGACTCTCTAGTCTAGGAGAATTGCAAAAAGAAAATTGAAATGGTTTCACTGACGTGGCTTTCCTGCTTAAAAATGGGCTCAGAAAAAGAAAAAAAGAGGTCACTTTTCCCAATTAGCTACAGATTAACGTTAGATATTCTGGGATTAAGGAGAAAGAATGGAGAGTCCAAGAATGCAAGACAACAGTTTACATGCTCCAGAATGAATGAGTACACAAATAAAGTTGAGTAATCTCTCCTTCCACGAAGGACAAATACAGAAATGAGTGATGCACAACTGAACAAAAAATGTTCATCAGCAAGCGTGATTGGAAGAACAGGGAAGGTATCCTTACTTAGGTTGTATCTCCCACTCACTCCGGCAGCAAGGCCTAAATGTTCTTATCTAGTCCTGTAAGGTGGCAGGAATTAAGAAAGAGACCAAGGAGCACATTCCTGCTCTGCAAATGCCACTCTATAGATGAAGATGCTCAAGGTGGCTTATTGCTGTGAAGGGGCAGAAATATTCACAGGGTAGCAGCAGCTTTGACCTTCCAATATGGGCTAAACAAGCTGGCATCCACCCAGTAATTGAGACCTTGCAGAGGGCAGAAACTTGTGGAAAGGAATAAAGGGATTAAGGGACTAGCTTTATTTTCCTAAGCAGAATCCAGTGGCTTTAGAGAAACCCAGGTTATATGTAACTGGTCCTGCTGTATCAACAAAGAACACACCGGAGGAAAGATTTCAAAGGGCTCCCTATTCAAAGGATTTTTAGGAAAAAAAAACAGGAACAGGAGAGAGAGTGAGGTTTGATGTATGAAAATTGAGAGTCACCTGAAAATACAGACAACCTGACATTTTAATATGTTGCGTTACTGACACTGATTTATTTCTATTTGACATCTGAGGAACTGAAACCCTCATGGCAAGATTTCCCTTCTTTACCTGGTATACCTTCTGCCCCTGGAGCAATCTTGCAAATCCAACTGGAAGGTAACTGTGCCATACTCTATAGTCTGTAAGGCTTGATGTTCAAATCCAGACATGCAGCTGTAGCAAGCTCAGATCTGAATGAAGCTGAACTTTCTGGCTGAAGAAATCTGGTCTGGAAGGGATTGTATTTGTGATCTTGCACCCTCCAAAACAGCTTTTGGAGACACAGTCTCAAATGCTGCACAGTTTTAGTTCTTAGGGCTCATCCACACAACCACTTGGCTATGCTTTCCTTCTATCCAGGCATCAGGAGGAAATCATGCTGGGGTGGCAACAGACTGAAGTCCACTACTGTGATCCCTTTGAAATCACCTTGAACAATCTTCAGTAAGTTTCCTGACACCGATATCCTTACCTCCACCAAGATCAGTTTGGACTTCTTGGGTTTGGCAGCAGTAAACCGCTGTCCAAAGCACAGATAAATGGTATAGTCAGGAGACGAGCGTCTTTGACCATCACGGAACTCGACTAGTTCTATTAAAGAGAAAAGTCATAGCTATTTAAGCCAATAGATGGATTCATAAACAGAAAAACAGGGCAAATAAATACAATAAAATCTAAGGTTATTTTGTGTCAGTAAGAAGAAACCTAGAATCGATTGATCATCACTAACCCATTAACCAAGCCTTCCAGAAAGTGATTACAGGTTATTGGGACCTTCTGACCTCTCTCTCAAGATGCCACCATAAAATCTCCTGGCCCAATCCATAATTCAAGCCTTTCTCCCAGATATAAACAAACTATTAGCAGAACAGGAAAGAATGCAAAGAAACAGTTTCCCCATATAATACCTGTATACCAATGGATAACAGCTATGCAAATATCAACTTAAAGGCATTGTTTAAGCCAAAACCAGCCAATTCATTATACTTTAGCATGTTGCATGAAGCCAGATACCTTTTATTTAGAATGCCTAAAAG
Source organism: Pantherophis guttatus (assembly GCF_059756535.1). NCBI lineage: Eukaryota > Metazoa > Chordata > Lepidosauria > Squamata > Colubridae > Pantherophis > Pantherophis guttatus. The sequence goes on along the minus strand of NC_142063.1, from coordinate 108,524,584 downwards.
ACATCCATTTTCTTGAACTATAAGATGATAATTAGGGTCAGACCAAGTACATTTCATATAAAATTCCCAAGTTCAATTGCTGTCATCTACAACAGGAGTGTAAAACTCAAAACCTGGAGCCCAGATCCAGCCCATGGGGTGCTTAGATCTGGCCCGTGGGACCACGCTGGAAACAGCGAAGGACTTTGCCCGTGGTACCTATGCCAGCGAAAACAGAGCTTGGGAGATTTGTGGATGGCCCTCCCAAGCTCCATTTTCACTGGCAGAGAGTTGCAGGAGGCTGTTGCAGCCGAAAATGGAGCTCGGGGCCCCATTTTCACTGGCAAAGTGCTCGGGCCGCCACAGGTGCCCCCGATATGAGTGACGTTGAGTTTGCTAGACCCACTCTGGCCACCTCCACCCCAGCCCCCTGAGGTCAAACACAACCCTGATGCAGCCTTTAATGAAATCAAGTTTGACACCCCTGATCTACAAATTAGGCATGAAAAAAAAATGCCTGAACGAAATCCTGAAGAGCTTTTGCCAAACTACGTTGAGTATTTTTGCATAGCTGCACTTTTGCTGCCCCTGCCTGAGTCCAGCTGCATCATGATCACTGGAGTAAAGCTTCTTCCAATCATCTCCCTCCTGCTGCTATTATAACTTCAGTTCTTGCCTGAAAATGCAAGCCAGTGCAGTCCTTGAGAAGAAGCTGTATGGCACTTTTGGCTTCTATCCTTAGAGGCCTTCACTAAGTCTTATAATACAACAGTTTTTAAGGACTTAAAAACAGTGATAGCATAGCTGTAACAATATTAAACAGAAGATGGCAGGGAAAGATTTCACAATTAGTCCTTGATTTAAAAGCACAAACGGGACTGGAATTTCTGTCACTAAGCAATGCAATTGTTAACAGTGAGATTTTCCAAACTTTTTTGCTGCAATCACTAGGCAAATCTAACTTTGCCCTTTGACTTGGAAGCCCCCAGGGAAGGTCACCAATAGCAATCATGTGGCCCCAGGATGCTGCAACTGTCAGTTGCCAAGCGCCCAAATTTTGTGACATGTTGCAAGTCATAAATTCAAGAACCAGTTGTAAGATAATTTTTTCAGTGCCACTGTAACTTCAATCATTAAACAAATGGCTGTAAGAGGGTTGCCTGCAATTACCTTTTAATTATTTCAACCCAGATGTCACAGTGTCTGATCTGAACACTCAAGGCTGCACACAGCGCTTTCAATAAATAAGACTCATTGCCTCATTTCTAGATCCTCACCTCGATAGAACTGTTCATAGTTGAAGATTTCAGTTTCAACATTCCTTTGCAGTAATTTACAAGGAGGGTCCTGAGGATTGTCCAGCTCCTTGGAGAATGCATGGAAGACCTTACACATGCCAAGTCGCTTGGCCCAGATCCTCCCGTTTTTCTGATATAATAATAAACTTGCAGCATTTAAGACAGTCAAGGTATGCTGAACTCGCTTCTGATCCGTCAGCACTTCTGGATTTGGAAACCGTATGACCTGTGCATTGTGTGGTTGGTGGCAGTTCTCCTGGTTGTAGGTGAACATGCAGCTGTTTACTTCTGCTTCGTACTGCATCTTGTTATGATAGTAGATAGAGACCTTTATGTTAAATGTGGCAGTTTCTGCAAGAGACAAGAGAACACAGTGTAGTAAAAGCAGACTCAGTATCCTTTTGTCTGCAAAGAGTTGCATGCTGGCTAAGCGTTAGCAGAAAACAAAGACGACAGAAAAAGGAGTCTGGGAAGGAACTACTCCCTACTTTCCAATTAAAAGGTATATTTTTTGTTAGCTATTGCTGCTCAGATATTTTTATTAGTTGCCTTCATGAGCCCACAGAAAATTCTTTCACTAACCTAGAGCAGGAATCCCCAACCCCTGTTCCGTGGACCTGTACCAGTCCGTGGCATGCCAAAAACCTGGCCATACAAACAAGCAAAGCCCCCTCCACGATGTAGGCAGCACACAAAACCACACCCCTCCAGTCCGTGGAAAAACCTCACTCCACCGAACAGGTCCCTGGTGCCCAAAACGTTGGGGGCCACTGACCTAGAAGGTCCTGAGAAGGAACATTATTGATGGCTGGTTCATCTGTTGGGAGAGTAGCTGAAGGTACAAATACACTCTGTTCCATCATAACTTCCTGGTTTGCTATAAGTGGATAGTCATTCCTCATTTCAATATTTCTCATTCCATTATCCTGAGGGTCTTCATTCAGATAAATGTTATCAACGAAACAGCTAGTATCGCAGACAGCTTCTTCTAAGACGGAGGAGAAAGAACAATTATTCTCAAATCAAAAGTCACAAGTATTATATTTTAGCCATGGAGCCATTTTTACATGTGTCTACTTCTTGCTCAAAGAACACAAAAACCTTTATTTTATTGGGGGAATACCAGGGAGGCATGTCAAGATCAGAGAGAGTTTGGAGGAAAGGAAGCTAAACAATTGAGGCATTGGCTGGAAGTTAAAAGTCCTACAATGGCAACATGGGTTAGATACCTCTAGCAGCTGATGCATATGGACTGTGTACTGTTCATTTTTAATCCAGTACAATGTTGGCTGATAAATCTAAGATGGACTGTGCAAGTGACTCTAATTAGAATTTATAAATCATTGGGCAAGACTGATAGAAGACTGGCTGAAGTGTTTGAAGTCCAACCAGTATAATGTAAACAGATCCATAGTGGTCAATAGGTAAGAAGATCCAGGGGCTGGGGTAAGGGAAATACACACATTATAAACACATATATGTTAGGAATATATCATATTGTATACAGATTTGCCTACAATGGTTTTGGCAATAAATGCAAATGTTTGGTAGTTTTATCTTTGACCATATCAAGCTATCAAATCAAGAGGTGGGAAAATGCCTGCTCAGAATACAAAGAAGTCATGAAGCTGGTGAAAAGTGAAACGACTTGTAAATCCTTATAAGGCTTGGTTTAGCCAAACCACTTACTTTGGTCTTAATGAATAAAATAAGAGAAAATTGTGTGATATTGCCTTATCCTTATCACATTTTGAACACATTTCTCTGTGTCTCCAGTGACAACGGCCATTCTCTGTATTGCCTTATTGAAGAATTCACTAACAATGTTCCTCTGCTGCCCTTTGTTTGTATTTTTCTCTTACTAGTTTCCTGGTTCCCCAAGAAGGATAAGTTTCCTCTCCAAGTATGAAGTGTTTAATGGGGAATCAGAAAACAGCCAAGTAAGCTCCCACTTTCTGCTTAACAAGCGATTAGTTTGCAAAGTCTGGGCAAAACCAAGAGCTTTAGTACTACAGTGGTTTAAAGCACCCTGTTATTAACACAGCTGCCTGCAATTTACTGCTGGTTCGAATCTCTCCAAGGCTCAAGGTTGACTCAGCCTTCCATCCTTTCTAAGGTAGGTTAAACGAGGACCCAGTTTGTGGGGGCAATAAGCTGACTTTGTATAAATATACAAAAGTATGAAGGCTATTGCTTAACGCACTGTAAGCCGCCCTGAGTCTCCGGAGAAGGGCGGCATATAAATCAAAATTAAAAAAAAATAATTAAAAAATGGAATTAGGAAGAGGGGAACTAACTTTTGATAGTGTCAATAGGAATTTAAGCCACTACAGTGATGCAATTTAAGGAAAGTTTTGGCCTCCATTTGGGCTGAATTCATCTAAGTACGCTGCAGAATACTTTACTCACCCAACTGATTAAATTGATTTGCACCAGGAAAGTTTTGTTGAACATGCGATACTGGAAAAGCAACAGTTGACTGGGAAATCTCATTTGTTGGGTTTGCAGGTAGCCAGTGGAGTCCTTCTTGGTAACAGTTACTTGCCACAGGTTCAACCACTACTCCATTCCCTATGGGTAAGCAGCCATTTTGGGTGACCTGAGAGGCTTCACAGGAAGTTGTTTGCTCATACAAAATAGTATTTCCTGGTGTATTTAGAAAAATAAAACAAGGTAATCAGCAGAAAGAATCTACAACCTTTATAAGATAGGAAAAAAGATGATAAAAAGAGCTTTGTAGGTAGCCCCTCTAAATATACGTTTTCCAGCCACTGGTCTTCTCCATAAGACTCCTTTTGTTTCTTTTGGATACAAACTTAGCATAAAGGCATTACATGCCTAATTTAATGGAGTCAAAAAGACAGCCCAGAACTCAAGAGTTTAAATGATTGGCCCAAGAAACATTTCAGCGAGTGAGTAAACAAACAGGAATTATTAAAGGACATGGGAGTGTTTACTATACAGGAAAAATATGATACAAGTCTTCGACATCTAAAGATTAATATATGGAAGAGGCAGGACTTATTTTCTGTTGTTGCAGAGTGTTGGACTAGAACTAACAGGTAAAATTAGAAGAAATGTGGTTCAAGCTAAATATCAGGAGGAATTTCCTAACTGAACTGTCAGCCACTAGAATAGGTTGCTACATGACTGGATGAGTTCTCCTGCACAACAGGTCTTCATCCAAACTCCAGAGGCTGGAGAGACACCTGTCAGAAATACTCTACTGCATCCTGTACTAAGCAGGAAGATGGACTAAATAAATCCCAAGATCCCTTCCACTTCCATAATTTTGTGATTCGTTGTTTAAAGTCCATGTTTAGACTTACCAATATGATTACTGGAATCTGTAGGTACTGTTGGGGCCCATGAGACATGCTGCATTTCAGTCAGATTCAGTTGGGACTGCTGAATAATCCACTGGAGTGTATCATCATTGGTCTGGCAAAAACTGCCTGCTGCATTCTCATTTGGCACTGCAGAACCTATACACACATTATTATCCATCCTTAACAAGATTTTTTCAATGGCATGTATGGGATAAACTCACTTAGCCTCCTGACTTGATCAACATTAAATGTAAAATTCAACATCCATTATTCAGTTTCTCAGAGAATCTCTGCAATCTACACCATTGAATTGCAATAGTTGTTAACTATGTGCATGTGGGCATTAACAAAGGGGAAGCCAATGGAAAATAAGCATGATCAATTATGCATTTGGGTAGAAGAAGCCCAGGGTCAGAGCACTTCATCCCAATCAGTCCCTGATTGTCTCTAGACATTGGGTAGGAGATCTCCTGTATCTCCTGCCTGGCCCTGGGTGGAGATACATAACGGGATATTATCAGCATAATATCTGCTTACTCCAAATAAAAGGACCTTAGCCAGGTGTTTCATGTACATATTTTAAAAAATATAAGGGAGATATGTGAATCCTATGGATCCCCTGTGGACAAGCATCCAGGAACTCAATTGATCACCCCCCTTACAGCTGATTAAACCTGAAACTGGGTAGGAAGTAACACTGGTGCAGAATAATGCCCTCAATTCCCACACATTGCAGGGGGCTCAAAAGAACACCATAATTCATGGTAATGAATGCTTCTAAGAAACTAAATGGGACTAGGAGGGATGCATTCGGGCCATCCAGGTGCAAATAAAAATCAACCACCAGAGTGATCAGTGCAGCTTCAGTCCTACAACCCTGAATCTGAAATCTGACCCAAAAGGGGATTTTATCTAAATTTGTTCTGTCCAAGATTACTTTGCAGCTGCATCTATACCCTTTCTCAAAAACTTTTGCTAACAAATGATCCAATGTAGCTGGACCGATATAGCCTCTTCTGGAGTTATGAATAAAGTACATTAATCAGGTTCTCATCTTGGCCAAATAGTGTTCAGTATGACAATAGATTAAACCTAAAAAGTATACTACAAATTCCACTCTCCCTTTCATTTACACACCAATAATTCAGTCATGCAGCAATAGGCATTATTAGACACAATTGGCAGCCCAAATTCCTAATTTTAAAAACTGCTCTAAGTTTTAATAATTAAAAAAATGGGATATGGTTTTACCATTTCATAGGCATAAAGTCACCTGCAACTGTGGTTCCAGTTGAAGCATGGTAGTGAAAACAGGCACATTTATACTTGTCATTATCAAACATGTTTCATCCCAGCCTAGTAAGACAATCTAAGCCTCTACCCCAACCAACTTTTATAGCAATAAATGAGCACCAACAACTTTACCTAGCATTCCATTTTCCAGTGTCAAAGTTTGAAAAGCAGCATCAATTTCCAGCTGTGAACCAGATGAAATGTTTTGTTGTGAATACTGAAAAATACCATGTGAAAATGTTCATTATATGCTGATCAATTATATGTTGATTATATTCTTAATAGTACTACTTAAAGCTTACCCCATGACATTGGCACATTTTTCAGTAATCCATTCACTCTCAATTTAAAGCAGCACAAAAGCTACCTCAGGCCTTCCAAATGTCTTATATGCATATTATGCAGGAAGGATCCAAGAGTCATTGCTGTAAAAGCCACAGACTTAAAAGTATGTAGTTCATATCTCCCATTTAAATCTATATGAATCAGATCGTTCACTTCTACTAGGCAGGAAACGGCTATGTATTTTCTCCCATGAACAAAGTAAAAGGGAGAGCAAAAGCAGTATAGGTCCTCCTTGAAAATGAAGATTTAAAGCTGAACAGACCCTTTAAGACTGAGGATGAGTCAGTAGGGTTATTGCCTTTTAAGAAGCTGCCTATATAAGGGAGGCCATTAGAGGGCGTCATTCTCTCTCCTCATGTATCATACTCCTCGTGTATCTCTCTCCTCATGTTCTATCTCCATGTATTTTCTCTCCATGTATGCTTCCTGTTATAGTTGAAGATTGATTGATTGCCTGGCCTTGCTTAGCATATGTATGCATACTGTATATAACCTGCAGATAAACCACTGTTTGTGAAACCTCTGTATCCTGTATTTTGCTCCTGGGTTGTCTCAAAATAGCAGTCACGCTGTGCACACTCTGACAGTTATGAATTCATTCAGTGATTTTTCCATATAATTCACTATCAGTGTTGACTAATTCCAAAACTTTTCAGTGTTTTCAGTGACTCCTTTGCCTTTTCAAGTCCAGTTATTGCAGCAAGTGCTATAGATCTGTACCTGGTGTAGCTGTGTAGATTGGTGCAGAGCTGGACATTCTTCACTGTATGGACTGAAATGCAATGCTTCAGCTTCATTGTCACTCCCATTACCTTAAAAGGGGGATAACAGCAAAAATATTGTTATTGAGATATTTAGAAATTTGTTTTACTTGTTAAGAATTAAATTCAAATACTTGCTTCTCCAGCATAAGCTATACTGAGTCACGAGTAATACCACCTAGCAGTCTATGTACTAGTAATAGATTGGGCTTCTATCTCTGACTTTTATTCAGTTTGGGTAATTTGTTACTGTTTTTTGAGTCAAGAAAGCATGTTGTACAATTGTAATTTCTCTCCTGCAGTTGGATTCACATCAGCAGAACTATTCTGCCAATATGCTAATTGTTTAAGCTTGGTTTTTAAAAGCTGATATCCAAATTGCACATTACTATGCATATTTGAAAACGCCATACTCCCCCTCAGGAGGATCACCTCCAAGCTCATTTATTTGAGTTCCACAATCCTGACACATCACAGCTCCCATCACTGGGGCAAGAGGAATCTTTGTGTGACAAAGAAAAGCAAGCTATGAAGTTGGTTTACTCTCTTGCTTCATTCCAGTCCCTATCATACCATCTTAATTCACATTTACTAAACGGAAATGTACTTATTGCACATTGCCTAATTGGGAATCCTTGTTCAAAAATCCAATGCTGTACCACTGCAAATTTTCATATATGAAAGGGTTCTAGAAATTCAAAGTACTTTAAGATGCAGTTGCTGGTCTGTGATGTATACAGACATTATTATCACAACTAAATTCCCAAAGATAAGGCTTGGCAAAGTTAGCTTGGAATAATACAGGTAATCCTCAAGGTACAACAGATCATTTAGTGACTATTCAAAGTTACAATAAACCCCCCAAAAGCCATGTACGACCATGATTCGAAAATAAGAATTTTACAAAAATTATCAGATCGTTAGCACTTACGAATGACTGGGTGGCTTCTAATTTTGTAGAGACACTGCAGCATGCTCACCTACCTCTCCTCCCCCATCCTTGCCTTGCTGAGTCCCAAAGGCATTGGGCCTGCTTCCCCGTGCCCCCCACCCCCCGGTTACACCCCCTCACACGTTTACCTTCCAGAGATCTTCAGAATTCAGTATTATGGACAATTAATTATTATTATTAAAATATTTCACAAGAAGAGTCCTCCACTCCTCTGCTCGCAACAAAATACCTTATGCTACCAGACTTGAAATTTTGGGCTTAGAAAATTTAGAACTACTCTGCTTTCGGTATGACCTAAGCATAGCTCATAAAATCATCTGCTACAATGTCCTATCTGTCAATGACTACTTCAGCTTAAACCACAATACACAAGCACACAATAGATACAAACTTAAAGTGAACCGCTCCAAACTTGATTGCAGGAAATACGACTTCAGCAACAGAGTGGTCAATGCCTGGAATGCACTACCTGACTCTGTGGTTTCATCCCCAAACCCCCAAAATTTTAACCTTAGACTGGCTACTGTTGACCTCACCCCATTCCTAAGAGGTCTATAAGGGGCGTGCATAAGAGCACCAGTATGCCTACCGTCTCTGTCCTAATGTCCCTTTAATTGTATTCATTTTATGTATTCAATTCGTACTTATACTTATGTATATTATCTAATACCTACTCAACAAATAAATAAAATAAAATAAAAAATAATTCTTACTGGGCCCATCTTTGAAACCTGACCTGGAAGGCAAAGCTGCTCTTCTCCCTCCCTCTGCATTGCCCTTTTAACACTTAACCCTTCCTTGTTCACCATCTCCCTGTACCATGCTCCTGTTTCTCCCCCTTCCTTTTAACTTTTTTCACCAGGAAATACAGAAACTGTGAAGCACAAACTGTGGCTCATTATCCTATTTTGAGTTAAAGAGGACATGCAGAAAGGCAGAAGGTGGGGGAAATGCTGCTTTGCCAAGGTCAGTTTGCAAACATCTGCTCTACAGGCCCAGTAAGAATGGACCATAATCCTGAATTCTTTAGAAGTTTTAACTAGAAATATTAGGCGAAATGAAGAGATAAAAGGGATGAAAATGAAAAAAGAAGAGTATAAATTGTAAGCTTTTGCCGATGACTTAGTATTCATTTTAGAAGAACCTGAAATAACGGGCCCCACATTATTAGAACAAATAGAGAGTTATGGAAAGTTGTCTGGCCTAAAAATAAACAAAGAAAAAATGAAAATATTGGTGAAAAATATTACAGAAAAACAAAGAAGAGAGATAAAAGAGAAATTAGATATACAAGTTGCGAAAAAAGTTAAATATTTAGGAGTATACTTAACGTCGAGATGTGCAGCGATAAAAGAGGATAACTATTATAAATTAAAAGAACAAATTGAGAAAGACTTGGAGAAATGGAAAAACCTTCAACTGTCATTTATGGGAAAGATTGTAATAACAAAGATGAACGTATTGCCAAGACTATTATTTTTATTTCAGACAGTACCGATAAAAATTGAAAAGACATATTTTCAACATCTTAATAAGATAATAAGGAAATTTATATGGCAAGGGAAAAAAGCAAGAATAAGCATATAAATGTTACAAGATACGAGACTACGTGGAGGATTTGGACTGCCGAATTGGGAATTATATTACCAGGCAGCAGCATTGACTTGGATGAAGGAATAGGTTGAATTAAGAAATATAAGATTATTAACTTCGGAAGGACATGATTTACAATTGGGATGGCATGCATTTTTATGGTATGGTAGAAGTAAGATACATACATACTTTCATAGACATTATATAAGAAACACATTGCTATTGATATGGGAGAAGGTTAGAGACAAATATTATGTGAAAATACCAATATGTTTATCAACAATGGAAGCTTTAATACATCCAAATATTTTTAATTTCAGAAATATTGTTAGATACAAGGTGTTATTAACAGATAAGGGGGAATTGAAGGGGAAACGAGAACTGGAAGAACAGGGGATTGAGATGGATTGGTATATGTATATGTAAACAAGATATGAAAAAGATGCTAAACTATATGGTTTTTATTTAGAAAAGACAAGAGTTGGATAGGATACTCATAGGAACAGAGGACAAAGTAAAAAATTTTTTAAAAAATTATAATTTTTTGCTTGGCATTGAGCTAGAGGAATAACAAGTAAAGGAAACAATGATAGCTTGGGCAAAGGATTTTGGATATTCAATTGATCTAGATAAGTGGCAACAGTTATGGGAAAGGAACTACAAATTAATAATGTCCACTGCATATAAAGAAAATCAATATAAAATGTTTTATAGATGGCATATGCCTCCTGAAAAACTGGCAAAAATGTTTAAAGATAAATTAACTAAATGTTGGAAATGTCACCAGTTACCAGGATCTTATTATTATATGTGGTGGACATGCCCAGAAGCTAAAAACTATTGGAATAAAATTAAGACATGGTTAGAAGAAATGACACAACAACATATTGATTTAAAACCGGAGCTGTTCCTATTGGGTATCCTCCCAGAGAAAATTAGTAAAGAAAATATTTATTTGGTTATACATGTAATAACAGCTGCAATTGTGTTTGCACAAAACTGGAAAGCAGAGAAAATACCTCTGGAAGGAGAAGTAATTAAAAAAAATTTAGACTGTACAGAAATGAATAGATTAACTTTGATAATTAAAGAGAGGATTCAGAATATTTTAAGATATGGGATCAATTTTACCATTGATTAGAAAAGAGATATAGCAGGGGTGAAATCTAAAATTTGTTACTACCGGTTCTGTGGGCATGGCTTGGTGGTGGTGGTGGTGGTGGTAATGTGACTGGGTGGGCGTGGCCAAGTTTGTTTTTTTTTAACTTTTAAAAGCATTTTTTCTACAATCTTAAGAGGTTGCAGAAAAAAATGCTTTTAGAAGCCTCTGACAATCAGGCAACTCAGCTGGGATCGCCAGAGGCTTTTAAAGGCATTTTTTTTTCTACAACTTCTTCAGCCTCTTCAGAAAAAATGCTTTTAAAAGCCTCTGACAATTCCAGCTGAGCCGCGCGATCATCAGAGGCTTTTTTTTTTTTTTTACTTTTAAAAGCATTTTTTCGGCCGAAGAGATTGTAGAAAAAATGCTTTTAAAAGTAAAAAAACCAGCCTCTGATGATTGCACGGCTCAGCTGGGCATGGGGGGGCCCGCAGGGATTTTTGCTCTGAACCACCCACCGCCATCACTACCGGATCGGGCGATCCGGTCCGAATGGGAGCATTTCACCACGGAGATATAGATGAGCAAAATAATAGTTATGTAAGAAAATGGCATAATTAGAATATGGTATTTTTGGAGAAATGTTGTAATAGATTAATGAAGAAAATGAAGACAGAAGAAACAACAAAAAGACAAAGTCATGGAGAAAACACCAAGATGTCACATGGAAGGAATGACTGATGTATTAAATGTTTGTTTATGTATAAAATAAAATAAAAATTTCAAAAAAAAAATACTGAATTCTCCAGATCTCTGGAAGGTAAGCAAGGGATTGTGAGGGGTGGAGATGGCTGTGGGAACCCCAAGGAAAGGAAGCAGAGCATGGGGGTATCTCAGGAGGTGGGGGAGGCCCTGGGCAAGCATCCGAGGCACCCATGCGTATTTAACAACCCCTGCATCCACCCCTATATTATTTAACATGTGCATTGGGGTGATCCAGACGAGGGCTCTTTCACTTAACGAGTTTCAATTAACGTCCTCCCACCTTACAACCGAAATGGGTATGCTCAATTATTGTCGTAAGTCGAGGATTACCTGAATGGATATACGCCATTTATTTTTAAATGATATCCTTTCAAAACTTCAGACTTTTCTCATTATTTCTTATTCATAGGAAATTACATCCCTCTCTATCTCTAGGCTAAAAATATAAAACAAGAACTCTTACTTGTACCAGAAGAGGGATTAGCTGTTGATTCAGTTTTTGGTTTTAGGGGGATGATTCTGTATTTGTGAAAGTCAGGTTCATTTGACACCAGTTCCTCAAATCTCTTTGTACTGTTCATGGCACAGCGGAAGTTGATTTTCCATTTACTAGGAGCTGATTTATCTTCATTATATTTCTTGCTATAGATAGCCCATGCCTTTTCATATGAAAACACAAAACATAAAGAGATTGAAATGTAAACACAAAAGATACTTCTCCATTCAATAAAAAGTCAGACCCCACTGTGTCCAATTCCTGATCCAATTAATCAGGAATAGGGTAATCAGAATCTAATAAAAAAGCAAATACCCCAAAACTTGATAAAATGTAAAGGTGTACTGAACAGGCAACGAGAGATATTTCATTGTGTAGTTTTTCATGCAGGATGGATAAAAATTGATGATTAAAAAAAAAAAATCGGATTTAATTTTTTTAAAAAAATTGGGTTTATTTAAATTTGATTTTTTTAAATTTAAATTTGATTTTTTATTTTTATCAAATTTATTTTAATAAAATGCTTTTGGAGTAAAAATCTATCTAAAGATAGTTTTCTATTTAAGATACATTAACAATTTAGTTTATTCAGCATGAAATGAAGTTTAGTTATATAGCATGAGACTATATATTCTGCAATATTGGGACTGTTGGTGAGTCAACAGAGGGTCAGAGGAGGAGCCGCTGTGGGACAGAGATGATAGTTGCTCTTTAAAAATTATGATTTAAATCGAGTTGATTTAAACCAAGTGATTTTTACTAGTGATTTAAATCATGATTTAAATTGACTTGATTTAAATCAAATCCACCATAAACAGAAATATATATCATATCTTACAACAGAGGAAAAATGGGTGAGGAGGAAATTTTTATTTGGTTCGTTTTTATTGGGCTCTTAATTCTGATTTTTATGTTTGAAACAAGAAAACCTGAAATTAGAACTTGGTTTGAACATTTAATAACTGTAGTTATAGAACTGGCTTGTAATAATTATAGGTAATGTAAAAAGTTGAGGTTTATTAATGTATTAATATTTTACTGTGTTGAAAAGAAATGGAAATCAGGCTCTCTTTTCTTTTTTATCCGGCACTCTCTAGTTTTTAATCTTTATTTGCACTGTATTTTATGTTATAATAACCTTAATAAAACTTCATTTAAATAAAAGTAATCACATACACTGAGAGAGATATCTGCTACTCAGAATGGGAGCAAAGTTTCCACTAATGCCGATCTCCACCCATTATAAATAAGGTGTTTCCTTATGGGCAGTTTCTGAATATAATTACAATGAAAACAAAGATTAAAATACTTTTTTACTCAGAGATGGTTTTCATTAAACTATCAGATATTACTATTACTACCCTTTCTTCTTTATCAAAAATAAAAAGGAAGAAATATGCAGCAACAATGGAAAATCTGGAAGAGCGACCTACAATGGAAGTGTCACTTTAGGATCCCCTATAACCAAGGGTGAAATCTACTTACCTTCCTTACTGGTTCGGAAGTGCACACGCTGTGCACGTGCTCGCTTTGCTCGTGTGCGCACATCACGCGCAGGTGGTTTTGCGCGTGTGCAGAAGGTAAAAAAACACATTACTTCCTGGTTAAAACCAGGAAGTAATGACACCTGGGCGGGTGGGCGGAGCCTTGCTCCACCATCGCTACCGGATCGCTGAACCACTGGCCAAGATTGCTACCGGACTGGGCAATCCAGCCCGATCCGGGAGCATTTCATCCCTGCCCACAATCTTAAAATTGTGTAATAAAAAGCTCCCTTTTTATTCTAGCTTCCAACAGAAATTTCCCTTAATTTCCAGGTCAGGTTTCTCACAAAAAAACCTTTGGAATCCATAACATTATCTACATGCATCTAAAAGTTTTTAAAGTAATCTGTCACATAAATAGAACCATGAGTTGCTACCCATTCTAGGGATATGGAGTAAAATGGATTCTTCAAGCTTTCAGAAAAACTGCTGTTAGTTTGTTTCAGCATCAAGGAGTAGGCCTAATCTGCGAAAGCTTACATCATGATCTACTTAAAATATTAGAAGCTTGCAATGGTTACAGAAAATAATACGTCGTTTGGCAGGGCAAACACATACATATAATCATTTTGAACAGAAAATGTTCATACCCTGAAAATCTCATTATCATGTGCCACAAGATTCTTCTTTGAATTATGCTTCCAACGGATACGAAAAGTTGTATGGTTCTCGTCTGTCCAGTCCAACAAACCCTTGTATCTTCCACTGTTGATCTGTTCAATCAACCAATCAAAAAACCCAACTTTTTTCGGATTCCTGAGTGAACAAATAGAAGAACTTTAATCATTGAAAATTATAGCCCAGACTCAACCACAAGAAAAATGACTAAGTCCACAGGCAGGATTATCTCCAAAATCTCTCATTGCAGACTTCAGACAAAATAATAAAACCTCTGATTAAGAAAAAGAAGTGCAGTTTTCATAATAGAATTTTCAAATAAAGAAGCCAGAATCAAATCTTTCTTCCCTGAACTTTACAAAAATGCATTTTTTTTTATGGTATAGCCTGATTGGATCATTCCTTTCCATTTTAGGTGAATCTGAGTCATAATACACAGTATAGTAACTGTGTCTAATTTAGTACTTTTTCTCCCTCAAATCAACATGTGATGATGCAACAGACAACATCCCTTCTTCTCTTGGTAACAATTCAAATATGGTTTGTCACTACTCTGGAATGTTTTTCAACTTCCTTATCTAGTCTGGACTTTCCTGGTGTTTTCCCATTCACATACAGTACTAAACAGGCCTACTTTTGTTAAACTTTTTCAGGATCAGCTGAGTTCTGCTACCTTCACTTGATCCTTAATCCGAGGTTAAAAACTGTCAACAGAGAAACATGGCAGGCAATAGTTTTTATATGTTGTGCTTATTTTGAACTTGTACTTGAACTTGTTTACCTTGTGGACGTTAATTTGCCTGTTCTGGAACATTTAACTATTGCTTGACTGCAGTAAGAGAGTGAATTTGCAGACAAAAGAACAATAAATAATTAATTTGACACAATAGAGTTGTGCAATTGTGAGAGGGATGTTCGCTGAGCAACTGTCAACAATTAGGAAGAACCTGTGTTTTTTCCTGAGGTAGTCTGGCTGATACTCTACTATCCTAAGGAGAGATATATTTGATTTAAGGGGGTGTTGTATCCATTATATATAATCACTTTCTCCCCTTCAAAGCCAAATAGCTATAGAGCTATAATACATACCCAGCAATGAAATGAGATTTAGATAGATGGAAAATAATTATTTTTATATGAGTAACTCCTTCAGAAATAACACGGGCAGTAACTCAGTGTCTTCCTAATGATTAGTAAGTAACTTTACTACACTAATGATTAATAAGTAACTTATACTACACTATTACATCAGTGCAGAATTATGGCTGTTGTAAATCCCCCGCCCTTTACAGTATAATTCTTTGTTTAGTCCTCTTTTTGATCTGAAACCCAACATTTCCAGCTGCTACACAGAAGCACAAGGTGCTGTATGGAGATTGTAGTGACACAAGCTACTTGCAATTATACAGTCTTCCCCAATCTAGTGTCATTACTAGATTGCAACACCCACTAACTACCTGACAGAAAAGTAACACCATTATTTCAGTGGGAAGTCAGTGGAAACTGTAGTCGAATATAAATGGAAAGTACTGGGTTAGCCAAGGTTGTAATAATGTGTATGACTCTCCAATTCATCTAAAATAGAACAGACACAATCAACTGTATCTGTAGGGGGAGGGCAAAATATTAAATATACATCCCAGCACAAGTAATGTGAGTTGCAACCAACCCAGGAGTGTAAATGCAAAATATCAGAGTGTATTAGATGCTATGCTGAAGTATTAAGCTGGGTCACAAGTTTATGGTATATTGTGTTCATTTTCTGCCAGCATCGTAAAGTCAGCATAGAATTGTAAAAACTATTATTTTGTTTTTTGTTATTTTATTTATAGGGCTTGATGTGCAACATTGGAATTCTAAGCAGATTTACAGGGAAGAAAATGCTATTGAATTTACTTCCAAATGCTTGAATAAAGAAGTCCCAATCTCTTCTTCCTTTGCTGCTTTCCCCCCCTCCCTCTCAATGTAATTTAGGTCAAAAGCTCTTATTTGCAGAAAAGAGAAGCACTTGGCTTCATTATCAGATTTATCATACTATTCACTAGCTGAAAAGCAAAGTGTATGAATAAAAGGATACCCAAGCCTACTTTTCCTCTGCAGACACATACATTTTTATTATTGTTGTTTTACAATTTTAGCTCAGAAGCACTCACCCCTTATTTGCTGGTGTTGCCATTGTGTAGCTGTCACGTGTAATATGAAATAAGTTTCTATTTCTTATACTGAATAACTTATGGATTAATGGAAGAACCCTCCAAGGAGAACCTGTTCCAAAACAACAACCAGATGATGTAACCCATGTTAATTACAGGCTTATGAACTTTTATTACATGTCTTCATAGCCAAGTAGGCTTCAAATTCAGCTCCCATATCACGTTCTAAACTTTTATAATATTCTTGGCAGTTTTAGAAATACAGAAGTCAATCATTTCAGACCAGAATTCAGCAATAAATGTTTGTCATATTATCATGGTAGGTAAAGGTAAAGTTTCTCTCACACATATGTGCTAGTCGTTCCCGACTCTGGGGGGTGGTGCTCATCTCTGTTTCAAAGCTGAAGAGCCAGTGCTGTCCGAAGATGTCTCCAGGGTCATGTGGCTGGCATGACTAAATGCCAAAGGCGCACAGAACACTGTTACCTTCCCACCAATGGTGCTCCCTATTTTTCTACTTGCATTTTTTACGTGCTTTCAAACTGCTAGGTTGGCAGAGGCTGGGACAAGTAACGGGAGCTTACCCTGTTATGCGGCACTAGGGATTCGAACCGCTGAACTGCCGACCTTTTGATCGACAAGCTCAGCATCTTAGCAACTGAGCCACCACATCCCTAGGATGGTAACCCATTCAAAATAAGCCAACAAAACTGCAAAATCAATCGATTAATTAGCAATAACGATTAATTAATAACTAAGCAATATGAAATACCAAGAAGAGATTGCAATGTTTAGCTGTAAAGGCAAGATGCTACAAAATTGGGCTTTTCCCAGAGAAAGATTGTTTCTGGGTTTACATCCCTCTAATCTCATGTAAATAGAGCACTCTAAGCATTCTCCCCATTGGTGCACATGTACGTGAAATAAATTGTCATGAGATAGCTCCTGATACCACTATATAATAATCCTCCTGTGGTGGTTTTGTGCTTTTATCGAGCCTTGATGCACCCTGATGCACCTTTAATTGGGTTTTGGCTTTTAATGAATTTCTGTTTTCATTTTGTTCACTGCCCAGAGTGCCCAGAATGGAGATACGGCAGCCATATTCATTGGATAGATAAATAAAACCAGGCATATATCATACTGTAATAGTTAGCTCAGTGAACTTATTACTATGGCAGATTGAACTCCTTCAGTTATCACATTCCTCCCAGAAAGTGCTCAATTTCAACAAGTACACCATAGCTTGGGCCACACTCCCTGAAGAAAAGTCACTATGCACCTGCTCCAGATGGAATAGGGAAATTAAACTCGCCGTCCTTGCCAGTAGTGGTGACAATTCCTACCTTCTCCAACCATTCTGCCATTTTGAGTCTAACATATTCCATCCTTTAAACCTCAAATGATTATCATCCCTGAGCCCAAATATTCCCACCCCACACAATGTATATCAATACATGCTTCAAATACTTTTCAAAAACTGAGATATTTTGCTGTACTTAAGGGCACATCAGCCAAAACATGTGTCCCTTTAGTTGAATAGATCTGCCTGACCACCAAAATAATAGTTGCTGGGTGTTCTCTTTCAGATTTTCTGAGGTGGGGAGGTGGGGATAGTACGTGATAAGGATTCAAACATCTCATCAAAAAAATCTCTGCCCTTTAAACTGTGAAATGTTAATTAGGACAATTTCACACTATTTTTAGATGTTGACTGTTTTGATTATATTGCAAGTTTGATTTTCTCAAACTGAAAGTTGATTTCAAAGGAACTGCAGGAGGGAAGAATATAAATATTGAAAGCAATGAATGAACAAAACTTGCCTCAGATGAAAATTCCTGTTTGGTATGATAGAAGCCCATAGTGAAAAGATGTTTTTAATCTTTATGTAACAGACCCACAAGAGCTATTAATAAAAAGATTTTGCAACTCCTCACAATATTTCTAAATCATTACCCACACCTACTTTATCATTTTACTGTATTCCACAACAAATGTGTGCACTAATGTTCAGCTGGTTATATTGTGCACTTGAAAATGACAACAGCAGGTCTTTTGCACTAAGACAATTGTGTGGCACTTAAGGGCTGTCACAGTTAGTTAAGGAAACTTCACCATCACAGGTGTGATATACAAGGGGTACACTTTTGAAAAACCTTAATTGTGTGTTACAGAAAATCTGAAAGAAATTTTGAAGAACAAACAGTTCTGCTTCACCTGCCACCCCTTCTAGTCCAGATCAGAGTTGTTGTATCACTCACCTGTGACTTGGTGGGGATCAAAAGCTAAGCTGACCAGGAAGTCAGCAGAGGTTTGCACTGTGTACCCCACAGAAGTGGTCAGCAGCTAGTTGGGCTCCTTTGAACTTAGCCATACAAAATACTTGTATAAAGTTGGGAACAGGTTTTGCAGCTACAGGTCTATCCATCTGTCACAATCTGCTTATTCCTCTCTCCCTTCCTATGCTGTTATCTGCTAAGGAGAGTGATCATCTTCCAACTGCTGATGTTTAGGGGAAGGGGAGAAAAATAAAATTAGGAAACCACCGATCTTTTTTTTTTTTTATCAATCTGTGCTACACTTGTCAAAACAGTGAATACAGACATCATCTCCAGCATAAGTATCTTGTCTTTTTATGTACACTGAGAGCATATGCACCAAAGACAAATTCCTTGTGTGTCCAATCACACTTGGCCAATAAAGAATTCAATTCAATTCAATTAATTCTATTCTATATTATAATGATGCCAAAACACACACGGTGCTTGAAGCCAGGGGACTGTGAGTCCTAGTCCATCCCTGAACATACAAAACTGGCTGGGTGACTTTGGGCCCATCACATTCTCCCTCAGCCCAACCCACCATACAGAGTCATATAATACATAACCTCATTTGCATGATGTCATCATATTTCATCATCTCCTTCCCTCAACACCCAAAACTACAGAAAGAGATAAAAGGTTGACAATGAAAGCAGAAAATTTTACCTCGTGCTCCTAGACAATCTGTGCCCTGTTGGATTACCGTTTCAAAAGTATTTCCTTACCTAAATAGAGAAACAGAATGATTACTGGCAAGCAAAAGAGCAGTGAGAGCAGGAGTAACTTCCTCACCGATTTCCTGGTAGAGAGCATTGGAAATGACAATCATATGATCACAGCTGGCTGCAACAGCAATGAAGTGGCCACAACTGCCAAATTTTAACCCCACAGTAGTCATAGGTCCTGGATTTTGGATGCATTCTGTAAATTACGCCATCTGTAGTTAGCCCATCTGAAGTATGTCAATTCAAAAACTGTTGCCCTATGATGCACCCTTGCAGTGCATCATATGGCAACAATTGAAACAACCAATTGAAAGTTACAGACACAAGTGTTTAGTAGCACACAGAGATAGCTTTCCATCAGCTCAAATGCTACTGAAAATAAATTTAGCAGCAAAGAAAGGCTCCAAAATTCTGTCTCCCCCCCTATACTGGTTGCTAACTTGCTTAATACCCCATTCATATGCACATTAAGAGATAACATTAAGCAGGTCTCCTACCAGCAAGCAAGAATTTTTGTTGCATACAATCTGCAGAACTATATAAAGCAATATACTGCAGGATATCTCTCTCACCATATAGTCCTTTGCTATCACCACTTGCATCTAAATTCTTCCCAGGTGCTGAGGGAACTGCAAACAGGGGAAAATGACTACTTCAGCTTCAACCACAACAATGCACCAGCAAATAATAGATACAAACTCAAGGTAAACCGTTCCAAACTCGATTGCAGAAAATATGACTTCAGTAACAGAGTGGTCAATGCCTGGAATGCACTACCTGATTCTGTAGTTTCTTTCCCAAACCCCCAAAACTTTAACTTTAAACTGTCTACTGTTGACCTCACCCCATTCCTAAGAGGTCTGTAAGGGGTGTGCATAAGTGCAGCAGCGTGCCTACCGTCCCTGTCCTAATATTCCTTTTTACTTACACTTTTCATGTATTCAAATTATGTTTATACTGTTACCTGTTATATATGCTTGACAAATAAACTTATGATTATGATTATGAATCTACTGAGTAACCATTGCTCCTGGAACCACCGACGAGCAAATCGCACCCAGTACTTCCTGACTACAGACCGGTCAAATCTCTACACCTGCGACCGGGGATGGTGTGGGGGGGGGGAAGGGGGCGTGTTGGATCAGGTGCACAAAGATGTTGCCTCCGCGTTGTACTCTTTTCGGCTCATATTTGTAAATGCATTTTCAGGAAACTTAAAAAAATAAATAATTTAAATTAAAATTTAAAAAATGTCACAATTGGACGCCGTTATCAGAAAAGCAGCCGCAAAACTTCTTGCTCCGGCAAGACACAGAAAAGGTGAAAATAGCCGCCTAGAAGAAGAAAGTGGTTTGGGTTTTTTTTTTTCCTTCCTCATCTGCGTGGAAGCATCTACGGCTCAGCTAATCCGCTCCCTTCTACGAGTTAAAGCCACTGCATAAAAAGGACAAATCATTACCTTTCTTTCCACTAGCGGAGATCTTCTATGTCGCAACAGAGGAGAATGCAGAAATAACAAACAAACTCCAGCCCGCTGCATGAGGTTTATAGTACGAATCGGAGGGCAAGTTCATTGGCCAATGACAGCCAATCAGCGAGAACCACCTCCGAATGGGCAGTCTCCTGGCGGGCGGGCGGGCGAGGGCGGGGGGAAGCATGTCTTTCGCTCGCCTCCATCGCTGCCAAGAGGCACTGCGCAGTCGCGAGGAGAAAGTCGGGCTCGCCTTCGGCGCTGGTCTGTGGTGTTCCTGTAAACCACGTGACCTCCGTGAAACTTTAAGTTTCCTTTCCCATCTTGAGTGCTCACGCCCTGTCTAGGGTGACCCCGCTAAATGATCGCCCTCGGCTTTCCAAGAAGCTAAGCTTTCATTCGCCAGCTGGGTTTCCTCTGGAAAAGAAGTATATGCATATTTTTTTTCCGGGAAGCGAAACTGCAGTTAGAATTGCTTTTTTTAAAACTGTGTGCATAAGAAGAGAAAGTTAGAGGCTTTCCAGGTGTTTGACCTTCCCCAGACCAGTGCCCTGCAACTGTGTTAGATTACAGGTCGTCTTTCCACTTACAACAGTTCGTTTAGTGACCGTTCAAAGTGAGGACACTAAAAAAAGTGACTTGTGATCGTTTTTCACACTTATATCCCTTACAGCATCCCCATGGTCACATGATCAGCATTCAGATGCTTGACAACTGGTTCACCTTTACGATGATTGCGGTGTCCTGGGGTCACACGATTACCTTTTTGAGACTGACAAGCAAAGTCAATGGGGAAGCTAGATTCGCTTAACAACTTGTTCCTAACAACTGCGGTGATTCACTTAACAACCATTGTAAGAAAGATTGTAAAATGGGGCAAAACTCCCTTAACAAATGTCTTGCTTAACAATAGAAATTTGGGGCTCAGTGGTGGTCGTAAGTCGTGGGCTACCTGTACAACCTCTATCGTATTGAGTCAGGATGTCCAGAGAGTGATAGGAACTATGTTGAGACAATCAAGATCTGTAGAAAACTGGAATGCTTATGGATTTAATGCAGAAAGGATTTCAAATTTAGTCAAGTTCATTATTGAATAGGCCAAGCTTTGACGTGTCTGAGAGATTTGTTCATTTGAAAAAAGTCTAGGCCATAAATAAAAATAAAAACAAATCAAATCCATTTCAGCATGCATTTCTTCTTTAGGATAATTTACTCCATCCATGTTAGCTTTCTATAATCAGATGAAGGCTTCTCTGCAGAACAATGTCCTAGAGGGGAGGGGCCATCAAAAAAGCTTAAGATGGCAATTGAGACCATGCAAGCAAATCCCTATCCCACTCGTGTTAGTATCATATGCATATACAAAGGTGTGAAGCTTGGATTTGCATGGTTGCAACCTCCATCTTGACTTTTTAAAATGCCCCGACCCGCAAAAGCTACTTTTTCAGCACTTCCTATTTTAAATGCACCTGTTCTGTGCTCGTGCTGATGTAGTTAAGAAAATTCTGTCAAGACAGTTCAGCAACAACTTACAAGGGATTCAGTACATATTTAAATATATACCTTTGTATATGTAGATGTTATGCATGTTCAAGTGTGCATTGCATATATACTTATAAAATATACACACATATAAAGTTATGTGAAATTAATATCAAAAAAGCACATAAATTGTGGCAAAATAACCAGCTTAAAATTATTTCTTAATGATAGTTGTATTTCTTTTCAATATGTCTATGTTTTGTTATAGGTCTCTTGGCAACTCTTGCCAAGCAGCAGAAGGATTTTTTAATTGCTATTTCATTACTTTTCCTGGGCCCCACTTTTCCTTGTGCTTAAAAAAAAAGTAGCAGTGATTGTGTGGTGCGCCATTTTACTGTAAAATCAAGTGACTGGAAAAACTGGAGAGAGGGAGGGAGGGAGAGAGAAAGAGAGAGAGTGTTCTCCTGATAGTGAAGGAGTTTTCTGCAAAATATTTTTTAAAAATAGAATTGTACTTTGATAAGAATGAAGACAATGAATACCCGATGCCAGTTTTGCAAATAAAGTGATATTTTTATGATATGCAGAACCAACATGTTTAAAGATTTAGGAAGTTATTCATGCAAGTAAGTTTTCTGCAATACAGGTAGCCCTTGACTTACAATAGTTCATTTAGTGACCGTTGGAAGTTACAACAGCACTGAAAAAGAATGATTTATGACCATTTTTCACACAACCGTTGCAGTATCCCCATGGTCATGTGATCAAAATTCAGACATTTGGCAACTGACTCCTATTTATGATGGTTGCAGTGTCCTGGGAGTCATGTGATCACCTTTTGCGACTTCCTGACTAGCAAAGTCACTGGGGAGGCCAGATTCACTTAACAACTGTGTTACTAATTTAACAACTGCAGTGATTGATTTAACAACCATGGCAAAAAAAGAGTTGTAAAAAGTCAACAAATGTCTCACTTAGCAACACAAATTTTGAGCTCAATTGTGGTCATAAGTTGAGGACTACCTGTAAAAATTATAAACAAGTCTCATGGCATCTTAAAATTTACTGTGATAAAGTTAGTACATAAACTTTCACCAACTACTATTTACCTGATGGAATCGACTCTGCCACAAAAGAACCACTGCAAAACAGAATGCTTCAGCTCTATTACCTCTTTTTCCCCCCCTCCCCGCCCCTTCAACTGGGATGGGTCTAAACTAAAGACAATAAAAGGACACCACTGGTAATTTTTAGAACATCATCTTGTTAAGACTTGCACTAACACCTTTCTGGAATATCAGAAGGAAAGAAACAAAATCAGCGTAAAGAATCAGGTGAGAGTTACCTGAATCACAGGATTTGATCTCGATTTCAAACCACATACATAGCCTCAACATTACGGAATAAAAGCAATAGGAGTTTCCCACCCACCCCCAATCTTTCCTTTCAGAGTAAGGAGGAAGTGAAGTGAGTCAGGTTAGAGACACACAATAACATCTGGACCAGAGTTCTCTTTGTGACAAGTATTTGTGCAACTTCAGGGGAGCCCGCGCAAATAAAATTGTAAAAACCACACTGGGAGAAGCCCAGCCAGCACACTGAGAGAATAGGCAGCAGGCCTGTGGATGTGGAAAAGAATTGTTTAAGTGCGTTAGAAACAGGTCATACATAAAACAAAACCTTTTTGAAATCGTACCAGCTAAGGGTCACTTCTTTATATACATAAACGTGGCAGTTTAATCTTAGCTTTAGAAGTCAATTACGGTATATTTGCTGGGTCATATCTATGCTTATACTGTTATTTAAATTTTAATTTGCTATGTTTGCACAATACACCCATGGTGTCAACTTGCAAAGCTTTCAAGTTGCCATGAGCAGGAGGGAGGGAGAACTGAAGTGAATTCCATACATTTTTCTGATCGCAATCAGAAGGAGGGTGTTGGGTTTCACAGCCAGCCAAAGTGGTTAATTGGAAAATGTGATTTATGACATGGCCAGGGGGGAGGGGAGAGACAGGGTCATAGTATGGTGGAACAGGTAACAAAATAAAATAAATAATAAGCACGGGTCCAGCTAAATAGTCACTGAAGGGCCCTCTTTGTTCTTAATACTGTAAGAGAGAAATTGCTTGCAATTATATTCAGAACACAAGCAGGGACATTCCTTTCCGGGAGGACGCTTACTTCAAGGCCTCTCAGTTGTCACAGATAAGAACAGTCTACGTGATTTACACCTTGAAGGTTAGAGTAACAGAGATGTCCACATTGTTGTTTCAACAAGAGATAATTTGAAAAATATGCTTCAGTAACTTTTTAGAAGAATTATTATAACTGTTCTGCAAACTCAGTAATTAGGAAATGTCAATTAAAAATGATAAATGTATAGGACCATATGAATTGCTGACTCCACAGAGTCCTTTGTTTGAAACTGTATAAAAGTTCTGAGTAGGTAATCATATGGCGTTCAGACACTTGATAGCTATATCAGGATCTGATCCTTTATTGCAATAAATAATTAAACTGATTCTGTCTGCCCTATTGGGATGTTTCTTACTTTCTCATCTCCACAACATCTCCACAACAATAGGGGAACGTAAATCTACGTGGGGTCAGTCCTGACTGCATCCGAGTATTGCTGGAATGGTGCTCCAAATAAATCACTATATTTCCTTTGAAGTTTGGATCATGGCTCATGAATTAATTAGGGCATCTTTCGGAAACTTGACACATGGATGACTGTACCATGATTTATTGCCCAATAATGTCCACATCAAAATTGTGTCAGGAGAAGAGGAAACAGGTTACTTTAAAACTAGATGGATGTCTATGGAGATTCTCAGTCATCAAGGACATGGTTGTCCCAAAGATGCTTTTTCAAGAGGCAACTGGACTTTGAAGACGAAGCTGAAGAAGCTTCTTGGATGAGAAGCAAAACATCTTCAAAGAAAAACCAGAAAGTCCAATTGCCTCTTGAAAAAGCACCTTTAGAACTAAGGTCACACCAGTTGGGAGCTGGGATTGAAATGAAGATAGTGCCATGAGGATTAAGCAAGACATGGTTCCCAGAGAACCTTCATGCCACAGCAAAGCACCTACAGAAGGATCAAAACTGTTGTGACCCAGGCCCAAGTAAGTAGTAGGAAAATCAGTCAGTGAAAAAACAAACTTTATTTGAACAGCTGAGAATTACTTCATTCCCAGCGTCGTTCAACTAAATTAAAACAAATTCCTCCCAACACAAATTCCTCAGTCCTATCGCAAACCTTGGTCCAATTAGGCAAACTGCCAAAGGCCTTTCTTGGCAAACATTCAGAAGGCACAGATACAAAAATAAATACAAGACGTAGACGAAGAAGAAGACAAAGCTACCAACGTTGTTTTCCGGCAAAGCCCAAACGCTGTTGCTGGTCTGTTTTAAGCCTTATGCGGGGGGGGGGGGGGGGCAATCATCTCTTGGCCCTACTCCCGAGTTGTCCTCTTTGCTTGAGCTGCTCTTGCCTTCTGGCAGCTCTTCTCATGCGTGCATTAGGAACAGGCTCCTCCTGTTCTTTTGTCTCACTCCTATGGAGGCTCTGGAGTCCGCACCTCACTCTCCAATGGCCCTGGCCCAGGGGTGAAATGCTCCCGGTTCGGACCGGCTTGGGCGAGTAGGTAGTGATAGCAGCGGGCAGTTCGGAGAACCGGTAGCAAAAATCCCTGCCCCTGCCCCCCATGCCCAGCTGAGCCCCGCGATCATCAGAGCCTTTTTTTCCTTTTAAATGGCTCTGACCAGCCAAGCTCTGACATCCCAGCTGAGTTGCCTGCTAATCAGGCAACTCAGCTTGGATCGCCAGAGCCATGTAAAAGAAAAAAAGTTTCTTTTTTTCTCCCCCCCCCAGCCTCCAGCTTGCTTACCTTAGCTGCTGATTGCATGACGATCACAATCCATGCATCAGCAAGCAACTGAATCTCCCTGCCTGCAATCATCGGTGAGCAGCTCTTTCTGCTTGCCTGCCTTCTTGCCTAGACTTGTGGACTTCAATTCCCAGCAAAGCTGGCTGAGGAATTCTGGGAGTTGAAGTCCACAAGTCTTAAAGTTGCCAAAGTTGGAGACCCCTGTTCTATTGGGTAAGTTTTTTTCCCCCTTTGGGAGCTTTAAAAAAAATAGTTAATTGGGGTTTTTTTTAGTTGTTCTTTTTTTAGACCTAGCCATTGAAAGTTTAGGAAGTTTTAAATTTAGCTGCTTTTTTATAAAAATAAAATAAAATAAAATAATATTTGTGCAGCTTTCTGGGATTTAGTGTGTTTCTGTATTGTTTCACTCTAACTACACAAACACACAAAATCTCACAAAGCTGTATGTGGAATTTTGTGTGTGTAAAGTGTGAAAGTTGGTTTTTTGGGCTTTTTGTGGCTGGGTGAGGTTCCTGCTTGTTGCGGGGCCATTTTGGGTCTAGCACAGCTGCTTTTACATTGTGGGTGAGCCAGTTGTGTTGTGTTGTGTTTTGTAGGTTAAAAAAGGGCAAAGAAGTGACATTGACTTGGCCACGCCCACCCAGTCATCTTACCACCAAACCCCACCCACTAATTAAGCCACGCCCACAGAACTGGTAGCAAAAAATTTTAGATTTCACCCCTGCCCTGGCCCCATCTCTGCCTCTGACGCAGAGCCCTCATCCGGGTTTTCCCCAGCCTCCAGGACTGGCCCATGTTCTTCCTCAGCCTCATCACTGTCCAACTCCGATGGCAGCTCCGCAGGCTGCTGGCGGACCACAACAAAAACTAGCAAAGTAGCAGGGCAGGATCATAGTGGAAACAATGCGTCTTTGTATGCACGTATGCACATGTATAAAAGGGGCCGGGCTTGCAGTGTGACAAAGATCCATCATCTTGCTGATTTTGACACACACAACTCTGGTGGATGTCTTTGTGCTGTGGTTAGGGCCAAGTGTGGAAGAGCCCGTAATAGCTGACCAGCTGCATTTGAGAACATCAATTGGAACTGGTGCCTTTCAGAAAGGATCCAGTTGTTAAAACTAGTGGCTACTATTGCAAAATCCTAGAAGAATAGAATAGAATAGAATAGAATAGAATAGAATAGAATAGAATAGAATAGAATAGAATAGAATAGAATAGAACAGAACAGAACTTGAAGGTCTTTTAGTCCAGCCCTCTGCTCAAGCAGGAGAACCTATACTATTTCAGATAAGTGATTGTCTAGTCTCTTCTTAAAAACATCCAGTGATGGAGGCAAGCTGCTCCACTGGTTAATTGTCCTCGCCGTTAGAAGTTTCTCCTTAATTCCAGGTTGCTTCTCTTTTTGATTAGTTTCCACACATTGTTTCTTGTCCTGCCCTCTGGTGCTTTGGAGAACAATTTGACCCCCACTTCTTTCTGGCAGCCCCTCAAATACTGGAATACTGCTATCATGTCACTCCTTATTCTTCTTTTCTTTAGACTAGTCAAGCCCAAATCCTGCAGCCGTTTTTCATATGATTTAGTCTCCAAGCCTTTGATCATCTTAGTTGCTCTTCTCTGAACTTTTTCCAAAATCTCAACTTCCTTTTTGTAGTATGGTGACCAAAATCGTTTGCAGTATTCCAGATGTGTTTTTACTAGGGTTTTATAAAGCGGTAGTAATACTTCACGTGATCTTGATTCTATGCTGCTGTTTATACAACCCAGGATTGTATTAGCTTTTTTGGCTGCTGCTGCACACTGCTGGCTCATATTCAAGTGATCATCCACTAAGACTCCAATGTCCTTCTCACAGTTACTGTTTTTGAGCCAGGTCTCACCTAATCCAGTGGTGGGTTCTACTTACCTTTACTACCGGTTTGCAATGGGCTTGCGCAGGTGCACGCACTTCTGCGCATGCGCAGATCGCTCATTATGACGTTGGGGTGGGCGGAGCCTCCTGCCTCTTTTACTACCGGTTTGGAAGAACCGGACAGAACGGGGAGCAACCCACCACTGGCCTAATCTATACTTATACCTTTGATTTTTCTTGCCTAAATGTAAAACTTTTCTTTTTCTTTTCTTTTCTTTTTTTTTTTTGTTGATTCTGTTTCTGCAATTTGGTTTTTTTTTATTATTATTTTTTATTTATTTTATTTTATTAGATTTATATACCTCCCTACTCCCGAAGGACTCAGGGCAGTGAACAGCCAAAAAATAAAACACAGAGATTACAAAATTTAAAAGACAGTATAAAACCACATTAAATAATTTGGCCTGGAACAAATTAAAAACACCCCCAATGGTTAAGACAAATTTAAAAATTTACAATTTAAAAAGGGAAAGTTAGGCCAGGCCAGCCTGTTGAAATAGAAAGGTCTTGAGGGTGCGGCGGAAGGTGCGTAGATCCGGGATCCTCCGTATCTCAGGGGGGAGCTCATTCCAGATAGCAGGTGCCCCCACAGAGAAGGCTCTCCCCCTGGGGGCCACCAGTCGACACTGTTTCGCCGACAGCACCCTGAGGAGCCCCTCTCTATGAGAGTGTACTGGCCGGTGAGAGGCTACTGGTGGCAGCAGGCGGTCCCGTAAGTATCCAGGTCCTAAGCCATGGAGCGCTCTAAAGGTGGTAACCAAAACCTTGGAGCGCACCTGGAAGACTACTGGGAGCCAGTGCAGCTCGTGCAGGAGAGGTGCTACATGGGAATGCCACATCGCTCCATAACCACCCGCGCGGCCGCACTCTGCACCAGTTGGAGCCTCCGGGTGCTCCTCAAGGGGAGCCCCATGTAGAGAGCATTACAGTAGTCCAGGCGGGAAGTGACGAGGGCATGAGTGACTGTGCATAAGGAGTCCCGATCTAGAAAGGGGTGCAACTGGTGGATCAGGCAAACCTGATAAAAAATCCTCCCGGCCACAGCCATCACATGCTCTTCTAAAGACAGCCATGAATCCAGGAGGACACCCAAGTTGCGAACCCTCTCCGTTGGGGCCAACGACTCGCCCCCAATAGTCATTGATGGCACCAACTGACTATATCGGGACGCCGGAAACCACAGCCACTTGGTCTTGGATGGGTTGAGCCTGAGTCTGTTTCTCCCCATTCAGATCCGCACGGCCTCCAGGCACCGGGACATCACTTCAAGGGCATCATTGGGGTGGTCCGGGGTGGAGATGTACAGCTGAGTGTCATCAGTGTACTGATGGTACTTCACCCCGAAATCACGGATGATCTCACCCAGGGGCTTCACATAAATGTTGAACAGAAGGGGTGAGAGGACCGACCCCTGTGGCACCCCACATATAAGGCGCCTCGGGGTCGACCTCTGCTCCCCTGCCAACACAGACTGCGACCGGTTGGAGAGAAAGGAGGAGAACCACCGCAACACAGTGCCCCCCTGCCGGGTCCAGGGAAGGCTTCTTGAGGAGAGGCCTCACCACCGCCTCTTTCAAGGCGGCGGGAAAGTCACCCTCACTCAACGAAGCATTTATTATCCCCTGGAACCAGTCTCGTGTCACCTCCCGAGAAGCCAGCACCAACCAGAAGGGACACGGGTCCAACAAACATGTGGCCGCATTCAGTTTACCCAGAATTCTGTCCACGTCATTGGAAGTCACAGGGTCAAACTCTTCCCAGATAACATTCTCAAGACCTGCCTCCACCATCCCCCCTGAATCTACCCAGTCAGAGTCCAAGTCTTCCTGAATCTGAGTGATTTTGTCATACAGATACTGTACAAAATCCTTGGCTCTACCCTCGGTTCATTTAGTATTGTTAGCTAGGGTTGGTAATCTATTAAATTATAGCTGGTGTGTTGAAACCCAGCACTAAAACATTCATCATGGGTTACCAAGGACAGTGGCTAGGGTCACACATCCTGTTAAGCTAACAAAAAAGCAACAATGGGTTTTCATCAGCACATCACATTATGACTTAAAGCTTCCATTTATTACAGGCCGGGAAAATCTCCACCTATTTTATGTCTGCATAGTAAGAAACCGTTAAGTCACTGCAAGAACATTTTAAAAAGGCATTTGATCATTCTCAGGTTCCAAGCAACAATTTATTCTGTGATTTGGATGAGTTCCGTTTTTACATAAATGGGACTATCCATCCGTTTGCTGTATTGGCTTCACTCTTTCCTTTCTGTGGTTAGTGGTCAGATCAGATGATAGTCTGACAATTTTGAAAACTTCACCAATAACCACCTACACTAAGTTTCTTGTTCATAGAAGCCGCTCTGTCTCTGCTTTGTTTAAAGAATTAAGCAGTGCCACTGAAGATGCAGAAATGAGATGCAATAAACTAGCTGTGGCTGACCCCACATTACTTGATGAATGAACTTCCAGATCCTTTTATACGTGAAAAACTTCAGAGGTTTTTTTTTGATAAGTATTGAATTCCTTCTTATTGTTAAGCAGACAAATATGCCTTTCTCAGATTTGCTCCTTTTTCAAAAGAGGACTTTTACAAATGTGGTTGCTTTCAAAATAGAGAAATGGAATTATGTTGTATAATTATGGTGCTCATTACACTTTAATGACAGCTGACAGTTGAAAAGGTTGTCCCACACCTCCAATCTAGAAAAAGAAAATCTTGCATGATTTCTCAAATTTGCAAAATACAATGCAGGCATATCCTGAAAACGGCCCTAAAAGTTCCTTTATCAATGGTGGTGCCCATGGTCTGACAATGTTGTGAATACATGGATTAAAAGCCAGGATCTGCTTTTCCCCTGCTTTTACACTGCAGCCAATCAGTGCCGGGCGGTGGGTGGGTGGGGAGTGTCCTGCTAGAGCGGGACAAAGCTTTGGAGACCATCTGCTCTGAAGGACTTAAAACAGCTTTGGTTAGAAAACCACAGTTTTTAATTGAAGCTGGAAATCATGGCCAGAGGCTATGTTTGCAAAGGAGAAGGTGAGGGTGATATCATCTGTTCCTGTACTCAGAACATAGTGAATGGCCCATAGTATTGATAGGCTAAGCAGAAATGTATATCTGCCCACTGTTTCCAACTGCAGCTTAGTTTTAACTAGCCTTGCCATCCTATGCGCTTGATGCATTTGGTTATATTCTCAAAGAGTTGAGGATGGTAGGATATGAAGTGTAACACATCTAGGTAGTACCAGGTTGGAGAAGGCTGATTAAAACCCATATTTAGCCAATTCCCAACTAGCCAATAGCCAAATCTATATGTCATTCAGATATAATAGGAAATATGAGGTTGTTTACAACTTTTGGGAAGTGATTTGGGGGCTGAAATCTAGGATGTCATTCAGCAAAATGAGCAGAGGACTCCCAGAATGCATCAGGGCTGGTTCACTCCATGACCATTAAAAAAAATCTCTGTAATTGGCTTTGTGGTCAGATTCAAAGAAATTGCAGGCTTTTAATGTTTAATAGTGACCTAGAAAAGGAGTAGTTGTGGCAGGCCCAACTTGCCCTCTGAGGAAAAGAAACCAAAATTGCAAAATTCTCCTTTCTTAAAAAGCAGTAATGATATATACATAATCCTGTTTTCCTCAACATTTGCTGATGTTGCACAGATGCTACTTTAAATGTGATTGAGATCGTATTAGTCCTAAATTGGGATTCCTAAATCATCAAAACTGGATTTATGTAATATACAAAATCCAACTTAGTCCCATCACTGTAGGGTTTAGGAAATGTGTAAATCTAGCCAGTGTATATGAATGAAGAGAATATTTTTGAAATTAGCTGTTTTAATTGATTATATACCATTAAATCAATCTCAATTTTTAGCAATTAAATATATATAGATTTTATAGCCCCAAATCAGGTGAGCCACCTGGGAAATAGAATAGAATAGAATAGAATGTTTTATTGGCCAAGTGTGATTGGACATACAAGGAATTTGTCTTGGTGCATATACTCTCAGCGTACATAAAAGAAAAGATACGTTCATCAAGAATTGTAAGGTGCAACAAAGTTACAGTCATACAGTCATAAGTGGAAGGAGATGAGTGGTGGGAACGATGAGAAGATTAATAGTACTGCAGACTTCATAAATAGTTTGACAGTGTTGTGGGAATTTTTTGTTTAGCGGAATGATGGCATTTGGGGAAAAACTGTTCTTGTGTCTAGTTGTTCTGGTGTGCAGTGCTCTATAGCGTCATTTTGAAAGTAGAAGTTGAAACAGTTTACGTCCAGGATGTGAGGATATTTTCACAGCCCACTTTTTGATTTGTGCAGTATACAGGTCCTCAATGAAAGGCAGGTTGGTAGCAATTGTTTTTTCTGCAGTTCTAATTATCCTCTGAAGTCTGTGTCTGTCTTGTTGAGTTGCAGAACCAAACCAGACAGTTATAGAGGTGCAGATGACAAACCATTAATTCCTCTGTATAACTGTATCAGCAGCTCCTTGGGCAGTTTGAGCTTTCTAAGTTGGTGCAGAAAGAACATTCTTTGTTTTGCTTTTCTGATGACGTTTTTGATGTTAGCTGTCCATTTTAGATCTTGCGATATGGTAGAACTTAGAAATTTGAAGGTCTCTACTGTTGATACTGTGTTGTCTAGTATTGTGAGAGGTGGAAGTATGGAAGGGTTTTTCCTAAAGTCTACCACCATTTCTACGGTTTTGAGTGTGTTCAGTTCCAGATTGTTCCGGTCACACCATGAGGCTAGTTGTTCAATCTCCCATCTGTATGCGGATTCATCATCAATGATGAATGATGATGACAAGAAAGATCTAAAATGTAACCGTGCCTAAGGCATGGTACCTTTGTTTTATTAGAGATCCTGCTCTTGATGTGAACCATTTTGACATGGTTACATGTAAATTTTGTCTCCACTCCCTTGATGAATTAATAATTTGTTTCTTTTGAGTTTTGTTATCAAAAGACACAGGATTACAAACATACATGGAAGTATTAACTATTGAGGAACACACTGAAGATATTTCAAGCTTGGATGTGAAACTGGAAAATGAAGTACCAGTATGTTCTACCAGTAGAATGAAACTTACCTGGTCAGGAAGTGAAACCTACCTGAAATTGTACCTTTGCCAAATATATTCTAATAAAAAACCTGTAGTTTACTTCCTCAGCTCAATTAAAACTTCTGGGTTTTTTTATTTAAAAAGTATGAGGCATGCCTAAGATATCAAACTCTTTACACAGAGATGCATCAGAGTTTCACCCAGGGCATGGTTTTTTTTTTTTATTATTATTTGATTTATATGCCGCCCTTTTCCGAAGACTCAGGGCGGCTTACAATGTGCTCAGCAATAGCCTTCATCCTTTTGTATATTTATACAAAGTCAGCTTATTGCCCCCACAAACTGGGTCCTCATTTCACCTACCTTAGAAAGGATGGAAGGCTGAGTCAACCTTGAGCCTTGGCGAGATTCGAACCCTGCAGTAATTGCAGGCAGCTGGTCTTAATAACCAGCTTTAATAACAGGGTGCCTTAAACCCCTGTACTACCAAGGCTCATTCATGGTTCCTGTAGATTAGGAGCGTAAATTTACATATGAAGGACCTTGCCTAGATAGATATGTTATTAGCTTAGAAACTCTAATAATTAAGGAAAAAACTATTGTAGGATCTTTCAAGTCATAGTTATAGGGGACCTAGAATTCATATCATCTATCTATTTCTCTGCTCTTATAATGGCAACATATTTCTTGATCTTGTTTGATGAAGGCACCTTCACAGGACATTGATAATGTCCAGTTCTGGTCTCTGATTCCTTCTTTCCATCCTTGCTAGCTTCAACCCCTAAACAGGGGCTCATGTGATATTTGTTAGCCATATATGGGGAATGATAATAGAAACACAATCCTTTATATGTTTGCTCAGAATTTTGGCCTCCTGTGTTATATGGATTTAGGGTAAAAGTAGATTGTATGTTAAAGACAGAATCATACTTATGTATCCTTTTAAAGCAGTTTCAGTGGCCTTAACCTACACAGAAAGAGCGATATGAGTTTGACTCTTCCTCCCACTTGTTTTCCTAATGAAAGTCCACTACTTTTGCCCTGAGAGGAAACTCCAGGGGGGAGATTTCTATTCTGTTGAGATCCCAATACTTGGGTAAAAAAGAAACTGAAAGTATAAATATGTTAATATACATGCAAAGTAGCTTTAATTTTCCTTTATTCCATAGTAGGTGTATACAATATTCATATTTTTACTGCTTTTGAACAAAGGCTTCTCAGCTTTTGTCCCTGTGCCTTTAACAGCAGTTTAAATTAAACAAATTGAAGGTGTATAGCGGTGAACTGAGTAGTGAATTGCAGCCTTTGTTTCTGGAT
This sequence comes from Pantherophis guttatus, assembly GCF_059756535.1. NCBI lineage: Eukaryota > Metazoa > Chordata > Lepidosauria > Squamata > Colubridae > Pantherophis > Pantherophis guttatus. The sequence goes on along the minus strand of NC_142063.1, from coordinate 108,490,151 downwards.
GTATAGTTTGCATTGCTTTTTAAAAAAATAATTTTACTTCATACATTATACAAAGAGTTAGCTGTCTGGCAAAGTTTTCAGACAGGTTTATTTTATGCATTCAAATCAATCCATGCAGTTTTTGTAATAACATTTTTTTCAGAAGCAGGTAATGATGTGGCAAAATTATCTGCACTACACCAGGGGTGGGTTCTAAATTTTTTTACTACCGGTTCTGTGGGCATGGCTTATTTTGTGGGCGTGGCTTGGTGGGGGTAATGTGACTGGGTGGGCGTGGCCAACTTTTTTTTTTACCTTTAAAAGCATTTTTTCTACAACCTTTTGAGGTTGCAGAAAAAAAATGCTTTTAGAAGCCTCTGACAATCAGGCAACTCAGCTGGAATCGCCAGAGGCTTTTAAAGGCTTTTTTTTTTCTACAACCTCTTCGGCTGAAGAGGTTGTAGAAAAAATGTAGAAAAAAGGCTTTTAAAAGCCTCTGACGATCCCAGCTGAGATGCGCGGTCATCAGAGGCTTTTTTTTTTTACTTTTAAAAGCATTTTTTCGGCCGAAGAGGTTGTAGAAAAAATGCTTTTAAAAGTAAAAAAAAAAAGTCTCTGATGAGGTGGGCGGGGTAAGCGAGCGGCGACCAAGCCAGGGACCAGTTCAGAGGTGTGGCCAGCCAATGATATTACCGGTTCTCCGAACTATTAGAAATTTTTATTACCGGTTCTTGTGAGCCGGTGCGAACTGGGAGCAACCCACCACTGCACTACACCCAGCAATATATTATTGCTTCAAAGTCCTGTCAGGAGCATTAACAAACTTGGTGTTAAATATACATACCCTTAAAGGTTCAAGATTAAAAGTAATTTTTTAATTATGGTAGGTATGTTATCTCAAGGTTGCAAAAATCCAGATGACCACTAGCTGATAGCAGAGTTAGAGCTTTCTGTATTTCTTTACTGCAACCCAATAGAATTTTGGATTTTTCATCTCAGCTGTATCTTGAGCCTATCTTCTGGAGTGTTGGCTATTCCTGCCAGCTTGCTGTCATCTGCAAATTTGATGAATTCCCCATCTATTTCCTCGTCCAAATCATTGATGAAGATGTTGAAGAATACTGGGCCTAAAACAGAGCCCTGGGGTACTGCACTGCATACTTCCCTCCATGTAGATGCAGTTCCATTGAGGACTACACATTGAGTGTGGTTGGTCAGCCACTTACAGATCCATCTGGTGGTGATGCTGTCTAACCCACATTTTTCTACTTTATCTAGTAGTAGGTTATGGACAAATGCCTTACTGAAGTCCAAGTAAATTATATCGACAGCATTCCTCTGGTCCACTAATTTTGTCACTTTGTCAAACAATGCAATGAGATTAGTCAGGCATGATCTGTTTTTGAAAAACCCATGTTGGCTTTTTGTTATTACTTTGTTTGCTTCTAGGTGTTCGCTGATTCATTGCTTGATTATCTTTTCCAGAATCTTCCCTGGTATTGAGGTCAGGCTGATAGGTCTGTAGTTTCTGGATCTATTTTTTTTCCTTTTTTGAAGATGGGATCAGCTCTTTTTCAGTCCACTGGTAGTTCCCCGGTGCTCCAGGATTTTTAAAAGATATAGTTCAGCGGTTCTGAGATCTCATCTGCCAGTTCCTTCAAAACCTTGGGTTGTAATTCATCTGGTCCTGGTGATTTAACTCATCTAGGTAGACAGGTGTTCACTTAACATTTTCTTCCCTATTTTAACTTGTGTTCCTAATCTGTTTTTTTGTGGTGCTGTTTTTGATAGGTTGGACTGTTTTTTCCCTTTGGGTAAAGATACAGTAGATGCAAAAAACGAGTTAAGTAGTTCTGCTTTCTTCCTGTTGCTTGTCATCTTCTTGCTACTTTCTCCCAGCAATGGACCAATTGTTTCCTTGACTTTTTTCTTATTTTTAACATGTTGGAAGAAGCTTTTTTTGTTATTGTTTACTTTTGTCGCAAGCCTTTGTTCATTGTGAGCCTTAACTTTCCTCACTTCATCTTTACAGGCTCGGGCTATTTTTGCTGATATTCTGCCTAAGTTATTTGCCCCTCTTTTCACTTTTTATACTTGTTCTTTTTGTCTTTCAATTTGTCAGAGAGTTCTTTATGTAGCCATGCTGGTTTCTTTTGAGAGTTGTTATTTTTCTTCTTCGTTGGTATTGTGCTAGACTGACTTTTATAATCTCACTTTTCAAAATTTCCCAAGCTTCTTGAGTTGTTTTCCCCTTGAGGATTCTCATCCATGGAATCCTTCCCAAACTCTTTCTAAATTTATTGAAATTAGCCCTCTTAAAGTCCAAGACTCTAGTTTGACTTTCTTCTACTACTTGTGCTTGCATAATGTTGAATTCCAATATTGAATGATCACTTGCCCCCAAGGTTCCTGTAGCTTCGACACCTTCTATCATTTCATCTCTGTTAGTGAGAATTAAGTCCATTATGGCTGATCCCCTTGTTTCCTTCTCTACTTTTTGGGAAACAAAGTTGTCTGTTAGGTTTGTTAGGAACATGTTGGATCTTCTACTTGGTGCAGAGTTTGTCTCCCAGTTGATGTCAGGATAGTTAAAAAACCCCACTACTATTGTGATGTGCTTCCTACATACCTTAGTTAATGTCTAGCAAAAAGTTCATCTATTTCCTCTGTTTGGTTGGGTAGCCTATAGACCTACAGCAATGTCATCCCCCCCCTTTAATATTGACCCAAATGCATTCAAGATAATTTTCATCATTGTTGTGCTCTATTACTGTAGAGATGTAGTTATTTCTTATATATAGTGCAACTCCACCTCTTCTTTTATTTGGTCTATTTCTTTTAAATAATTTAAATCTCTCTAGCTGTATGTTCCAATTGTGGATTTCATCCCACGAAGTTTCCGTAATGGGACTCTTGATGGAAAGGCCCTGCTTTGCTTCTCCCTTACGATAGGTTAAATTTGTTTCAAACTCAGCTTCCTGTTGACCTAAGCATAAAGTTGCTCTAAAATAATAGTCTGATATAATGCTTCTCTTTTCCTTCTGTAATAAAATGCAGAAGCAAGCAACTTCTTCACCATGCCAGTTTCAATTATCTTCTTGAATTTTATTTTGTAGATGAAAAATAACAAGAAAGAGAAACAAGAAGGAAGCACTTCTTCATACAGAGCCAGGGATGGGTTTCACTTACCTTTGCTACCGGTTTGCTTGTGCATGCACAGATCATATTTGATGACATCTGGGCGGGTGGGCAGAGCCTCCTGCCACCACTACTACCGGTTTGCACGAACCGGGGCCAAAGCGGTAGCAACCCACCACTGTGCAGAGCATAATTAAAACTTCCATCTACCATAAGATGGTAATGCTTCGTGAGTAAAGCTCAAAATGCCAGTGACTACAAGTCATAATGCTATATCTTACCCCTAATAATGAAGGCATGTGAATACTCTTCACTTGGAAACATGAGCAGGAGGATAACATGGTCTTTCTGTCTTACAAATAGACTTTGATCATGATGAAAAATAAGTCCAGAAAGCATCATAGAAATCACACATATTGTAAGGTTCCATTCCCTAGGATTGCAATTTATTGCTATTATTTGTAGAAATAATGCTCAAAGTAGTCTATACATTTCCCATATTCATTGCCATTTTTTACTTATGATGCATATTTCATGGAGTTTCCAGGATAAAAAACCCACTGAAATTGATACAGAGGCAAAATAATGGAATTTAGTTTTAAGGGTCACATTTGCCCAAATGTACCTAATGCAACAAAAACATGATCATGAAATATGTTTTTCTGCCATGATGTCACAATGTCATGTTTAATCTCATTCCCGGACCATGTTTAAGTTGTGTTTTCTCCCTTAAGATGATAGCATCCAGTGGCAACTGTTAGGTATCTAAAGGCACTGATCAAACCAGCACAAGAACAGGCAATGAGATCCTTAGACAGATCCATAGATGCTGGGTCAATCAGAATAGAGCTGGAAGGGACCTTGGACGTCTTCTAGTCCAGCCCACTGCTCAAGCAGGAGACCCTATAACATTTCAGACAAGTGGCTGTCCAGTCTCTTCTTAAAAACCTCCAGTGATGAAGTACCCACAACGTCTGATGGCAAGCTGTTCTGCTGGTTAATTGTCTTCACTGTTAGGAAGTTTCTCCTTAATTCCATGTTGCTTCTCTCCTTGATTAGTTTCCATTCATTGTTTCTTGTCCTGCTCTCTGGTGCTTTGGAAAATAAATTGACCCCTTCCTCTTTGTGGCAGCCCAGGATGCAGTCTGGGCAGAGAGGCCTCAGAGACAGTCCAACGTACAATAGAGTGGTGGTATATCCAGACATGAATAATATGCACTAAACAGCACAATCAAATAGCTATCATTGTGTCCAGAAATATCCGCACAGTGTATGTGGTAGACTTTTCCAAGTCCAGATGGTAGATTCCACAGAAGATTGTGGAGCGTAAGAGGAACTAAGATCCTGTGGGACTTCCAGATTCAGACAGACAGGCGAGTACTGGCCAATGAATTAGAAATTGTGGTAGTAGACAAGGACCAGAAAATAGCGGTGGTGATCAAGATATAGATGCTAAGTTAGAGCAACATTATAAAGGAGTATGAGAAGCTGGAGAAATACCAGGACCTGAAGGAGGAACTAGAGAGGATGTGGACAGTAAAGGCCAAAGTAGTCTGTTGTGGTAGGAGCACTCAGAACTGCAACACCTAACCTGGGAGAGTGGCTCCCACAGATCCTAGGAACAACATCAGAGCACTTTGTCCAGAAGAGTGCAATGCTAGTAACAACTAAGATACTGCACAGAATCCCCAAATTCCAGGCCTCTGAGAGAGGATCCGAGGCTAAGGAATTCACATTCTACCCATAGGGGTGAAAGGGATTCTTAAAAAAAAAATAAACTCAAGGGAAACTCACTTAATGGAAGATATTAAAAGCATGTGTGTTAAATTTAAATTTACTGACAAATTTAACACAATGTCGTGGAAGCGACTGCCTGCGAAGGCTCCTGGGTTGGGGCTGAAAGGCAAAAGCGGAAGCAGTATGCTCCGTCCCATATTTGGGCTGACTGCCCTGACTGACCGGTCTCAGCGGAAAAACACTTTTTCAAAGCACATGCTTATTTTGATTATAGTATATTGTATACAGTATGGCATTTTGAGCCAGTGGTGGCATGATATTAATAGAAAAGTCAGAAATGCAAAGGAATGGTGTGGAAACTGGGTGTGTGTATAGGATTACTTAACCACAGAAGACATGACATGCCAAATTCCCAATATGGAGCTTCCTCCATTGAGTCAACGTTGTCTAGCCAATAGCTTGTAAACTGTCAGATTTCCCATATGTTTCAGAAGTAGAAATAACATTCCCAGTTATAGCCACTGATGTAAGAACTGGACCTGCAGGTTTTTCACAAGCATTCAACTTGCAGTTGAAAAACAAAGTCAAAATCCCAATTATTCTCATCCAACAAGTCTAGGCAATCATCAGCTTTATGTAATACATTGAAAGTCCAGAGTTGGTCCTTGCTCCTAGATTCTTTGCTACTTTGAGGTGAAACAGCAGCACAAAGGATTATCTGCAATCATTATGTATATACTGGTATTAACTGCTTTGAAGAATGTGTTGTAAACATTGGGTTGGCACCAACAGAGATTTTCTGTCAATGCAAGAGTTTCTTCCATTAGTGAAAGAACCCAGGATGAATCAGAGTCTTGCCATGGTGAGAGGAGGGGGAGGGGAGAACAAATCAACTTTTTGGATCAGTTGCTCTTTCTCAGTTCCATGATGCCTCGCATATTTTTCTGGATGGTCCACAGTCCAGTGGTGAGTTTCAAATTCTTTTACTACCGGCTCTGTGGGCGTGGCTTGGTGGGTGTGGCATGGCTTGGTGGGCATGGCAGGGGAAGGATACTGTAAAATCTCCATTCCCTCCCCACTCCAGGGGAAGGTTACTGCAAAATCCCCATTTCCTCCCGATCTGTTGGGATTCAGGAGGCAGAGAATTGATGGGGGCGGGGCCAGTCAGAGGTGGTATTTACCGGTTCTCTGAACTACTCAAAATTTCTGCTACTGGTTCTCCAGAACTGGTCAGAACCTGCTGAAACCCACCTCTGCCACAGTCCTTCAAAAGAATGGGCTTTTGAGCTCAGAACAAGGATACTGTGGGAGGAATGGAAAATGACCTCTTTGCCTTTTATCTTCAGCCCCTTTGTGAGCTCTCTCTTTGCAACTCTAAAGTTTACAAACCAGGAAGTTAGGATTTAAACCTTTGTAAGAGACAGGCAACTGAACAGCACCATCTACTGGCAATATCCTCGAAAGTAACGTGCCCAATATTCAAACAATAAGGAGTGGAGTCAGTGCAGTTAAATTATTAATGCAAAGTAGTAACACTAACTTTCTCAAGATTTGATGAATGTCAGGTTTGTGTATGACTTGTGGCATTATTTTTAAAAAATCCCATTGAAGTATTTTCCTTGAAACACAATATTTATTTCCTGTAAAATAGAATTACAAATATACTGAATATTGAAATTGTTCTTTGAGAATGGCTGTTTCCTGTTTTCACTTCTGTTTAATTGCAACTCACAGAGATATAGCTTGTGTTGTGGCCCGCCGGTGGCCAGCAGAGTTGGCAGCAGAGTCGCACAGTGAGGAGGTTGGGGAGGAACATGGGCTGGGGAAAGCTCAGACAAGGGCTTTGCATCAGAGGCAGAGAGGGAGCTAGTCAGCAGTGAGGCAGAGGAACAGCTGGAGTCTGTTTCCAGTGTGCGCATGCGCAGAGCTGCCAGAAGACAAGAACAACTAAGAAAGCAGGGTCGACTTGGGAGTAAAGGCACACCTTGGAGGTGATTGCCCCCTCCCATAGGAAACAAAAGAGGAACAAATGGGGAGTGGGCTTTTGCAGGAAACAATTAGTTAGGTCAGTCGTTTCAAGAATGGGAAGATCTGTCCATGAATCCCAGAAACTCTGTGCCAGGTTTTGCCTTGCACTGCATTTGGAAACTATTGACATGGCAGCTTTCCAAGCGAGATAAGGTCTGTGTTGATAAATATTCCTCTGAAAGACTGTTTGCCAGGCCTTCCTGACTGTGAATGAAAAGAATTCACAGTCATGTAAATAAAAGGGGTTTTGCCGGGACCAAGACTCTGCTTCATGCTTTTTAGGGAAGCCTAGGTCAGAACAGCTTGATACAAACAAAAATATTCAACTGATAATGGATAAATGTTATTTTGTGTAACTTAACAATTTTAACAACTAGACAAAAATCACTGCTGTAACTCTATATAGAGCCTGATTATCCATCCCACTTTCCTGATGCAGTCATATACAGTATTTCATTACATACTGGAGTGTATCTATTCCTGGTGTTGGTTTGGCATCTGTTTTTGGTCCTTATCTGATCTATAAATACCCTATAAACCAATGTGCTTATCTGCCCATGTCTAACTTGTGAACTCAGATAATTATCCTGTTATTTTCAAACAGAAAGTCGAGACAGAGGAACATTTGGCTCAATCTGTACCACAGTAGAAGATGCAGTGTTTTTAGTGGTTCTGAGTATAAAATTAAGAATTCAACTGTACTTCGGAAATATAATTCTGAACGCAGCATATGCAGCCTTCCTCATGTTGCTCTTTTGAGTTGTAGGAATATGACTATTAGCACTGATCACTTGCAATTCTGTAGTTTCAAGGCAGCTGGGTTTAATTGCACCATGGTGTCTTTCAGATGTATTGGAAGATTAGAGAAACCTGGTTTAAATATGTCCTACACTACCATTTAATACAACTATTACAGCAAAAGGAAATCCCTCTTTCAACCAGCAGGTGCCTCTCCTCTCCTTAAGTGTCAAAATTATTTATACAGTTGAAATATTCTTTGGGTGAACTTTCAACTCAGCTTTTTGTAAATTAGATAGAAAATTACTCTGTAGTTTATCGTATATAACTTGAGAGCATAATGTTTGATACATGTTTAAAAAATAAATAAATTAAAACCCCAATAGTCATTTGTGAACCATTAATTTGTTATTTAAAAAAATAAGATATAAAATTATTTATTGTCAGAAAAAAGAAACATTCAAACACACAAAGCAAATATAATATTTCTGAAAGTTTTTCATCCAATAATGAAAAAGAAAAAACCCTCCAAAGTGTTGGCTGAGATGTTAAAAAGTCATCTTAATGGAGCTAAGATCTAAAATGAATAAGAATCATTTCCTATTAGAAATAAAATGAAATAAAAGGAGACCAATTTTCCTCAAATCCATCTTCTCATTGTTTTGAGTTCTGTTTCTCGGACAGAACCAAATTCACATTTTCTATAACCATGCCGGATGTACAGTTAACTATTACTGATGGATCAGGCTACACATAGCATTCTGCAGATGAGTATCTTGCAAACTTTAAAGTTAGGAGCAAATTATTCCCCTCCACTTTGTGTGTGTGTGTGTGTGTGTGTGTGTGTGTGTGTGTGTGAGAGAGAGAGAGAGAGAGAGAGAGAGAGAGGGAGGGAGGGAGAGAGAGAGGGAGGGAGAGAGAGAGAGAGACAGTTATTACCAGCTCAAATCAATTATCATGATCATATCTTCATTTAATGACCCCATAATCCCTTGTGGGGTGGAGTTTGGGCAACTGAATGGAGCTAGCAGAGTGTTTTAATGGCCGGATGCCCTTCCTGTCGCCAGTGCGGAGGTTTGTTCAGCAGATATATGCTCAGTGTGCCGAGACAGAGAGAGAAATATCTGCGTCTACCTAGGATCAAACTCACAGCCTCCTAATTGTGAGGCGAGACAAGAGCACTATCTCTAGGCCACCACACCACTCCCAGCTCAAATCAATCTATGGCAGAATTAAAGTTATAGACTATGACAGCATTCAAACAGTAATGTATTTTCATATAAGTTCCCCAGGATGAGAGCAACAGTACATTCATTAACTACCAACGTTGCCTTAGCAAGAGATTCCAAATGATTGTCAACTATCAAGTAAACTCACTAAGAATAATTTAGTATTACATGTATTTATTACTCTTATATTGCTGACATCTAAGGTCTGTTGGCAGTGTACAGTGCTAAAATGGCTATTCTTGATCCCATATGTGCACCTCTTGATGTTTTCACAGAGGCAATAACATTGGAACTATTGTCATAACTACCTGTTCCGTTGTGTTTATGACCCCACTAGAAATGTATATTCTCTGTTGCGCTGTAATATTTCAAGCTTCATCAATTTCCAATTAGTGTGCTTTCTGCCTTTGCTTAGGAACTGGGGTATTGATTGACATTGGTTAAGGTAAATGAGAGCGACAGTCTATTCCTAAGAAAAGAATATCTTCAGGAATTGCCTTCTCTTACATGATGTTTACTGACAGTCCAGTGCACTTTGGAATGAATAATAGAAAGTTACTAACAAGAGAGCAAGTAAAGCATTCAAAGTTTCAAACTTGAACTCTTTTGCAATCACTAAATGCTCCACAAGGAATCCAACAGTTACATGGGGGGGGGGACCCAATGCATTACACAGCTTGAGAATTATATGGTGCATTGAAATATTTTATAACAATGTCACAGTTTATAGCAACTCCAGAAAATCATGATTAATAGTACCTCCAGAAAATGGAAATACCAGCATGTTCACACCTAAATGTAAAATTGGACAAGCAGCAACTTCTGTAATATGCAAACCAAAATTTCATCTGATTGTGAGATGGTTTTTTGTTCATGCAGCTACAATCTCTTCAAATAATGACAGCAATTCTCTCCTCACTGCCTGTGCAGATCTATCAAGATCTATTTGTTTGATTCCTGCCTACAGTATATCTTAATTGTACCATGGAAATGAACAATCATAATCTTTAGCTTTTATCTGCCTTAATGATATTTCTGGATAGTACTGTTTTATGGAATCTGTGTATGTTAAAACTCACTTAACAAATATCTCACTTAACAACAGAAATTTTGGGCTCAATTGTAGTCCTAATTCAAGAACTACCTGAATAGCATCTGTCAAAAAAGGAACATCTGCTATTCCCATTTATCTCACCCATGTGTGCCAATTGGGTTGGGATGAAGATTTCAAGACATTCATAATAAGGGGCACTACCAGTTCAAACTGCTTTAAACTTCTGTGCTTCTGCTGAGTTTGACAACAGTCAATGGATTTTTCTCTCTGTTGCCATGTAACACAAATCAGAGACTGGGGGTGGAGGGTCATATCGTCATATCATAACCGCTACCGGCTCGGCGGAACCAGACCGAACCGGGAGGAACCCACCACTGGTATGTATGAATGAATAAATGAATGAATGAATGAATGAATGAGACTTCAAGAATTAGACTGATGTTTATGTTTCATTAGAAGACATCATCAAGTAGTAGAGGAACTGTATGCCATAAGCAGCATCTAAAATCTTTTATAGATATTTAAATCTTATAATCTTTAATTAAAAATTAAATCTTTAATCAGGGGTGAAATGCTACTGGTTTGCTCCAGTTTGGGCAAACTAGTAGTGATAAATACTATAGGTTCGGGTGAACCAGTAGTAAAAAAAATGCTTTAAAAAGGAAAAAAAAAGGTTCTGACAATCCAGTAGTCATGGAATAGATGAGTTTAAAGCAATAGATAGCACAGCAGCCCTCCAGGTGTCATTTCCACTTTCTTCTCTGTCTTACCAGTATTTTTCTCAAGGTTGTAAGGATATAATGTATTCCATTCACCAGTAGATGGCACCTTCAGCTTAACTTCAACAATGCATACATTCTAATAAGTTCCATTTGTATTTATTCAAACAAATATTCAAAATTCTGACAAGTAATTCCAGCATTTTCTTATTGCCAATAAAAATTAAAGATCCAATCTTTCTGTGTTTTTAAAGGTTTTGCGCTCTCTTCTTAATACCCTTTTCTTTTCTTTCGGGTCTATGATTTTTCTCTCTGTAATTGTTTGCCACTTAAACAAACTCTTCAAAGAGTCCCTTTTGTAGAGTTTATTTTCTTTAGGGTAGGTTTCAAATAGAAAAAAAAAGTCATCTCACCCAATTCCAGTCACTGTTCACGCACCGCTCCAGTACAGTCTTTATTTCTTCAGCTGCCCCAGCTTCATGGCAGCTATAATGGCTGCCTCTCATCTTTGTCGTTGGATGAGAGGGAATTAGCCCTGGAATCAAGCAGGAGAGCCACTGCTCTCCACAACCTGCAGGGCACCCATCTGCTCTTTGTCACCCCTACAGGGTGGCTTTAGCCCCTTATGGGACCCTCCAACGAAGGGATTCTGCCTGAATTCACGGAGTCCCGCTTTTTGTGTCCGATAGTGCTGCAGCGTCAACTGGAAGTCCAATTGTTGTTATATTTCTTACTTACATTATTATTTAACTATTATTGGTGGCCATGTACTAAATAAATAAATGAATAACATTGTTGGTTTAATACATATAGGTGTATCACAGCATATCATCATGTCACCCTTGAAAAGGTATTATCCTAAAATGAAGTGGTAACATGCTTTTTTTTCTCACTATGCTTTTTTAATGTCGAAATTGAGAACAATTTAGTGTAACTGTTGATGTTAATAGGATCTGGCTTTGGTTTTTTGTAAAGTTGGGAAGGTTTTGTATAACTTTTTCACAGGCAACTGTTCAACAGCAACACAAATTATGCATGAATTCAAAAAGAAAAAAGAATAGCATTAATTTAAATAGCAACTCTACAGCAATTCTGTCTGTTCAAAAATAAATCTTAATCCTAGACAGTTTTTGCCCCCCAGATGAACACACTTATAATCATAAACTTACAAATCCTTTATTTTTCTCAGACTGGATCCCATTGGCCATGCTTCCTGGTGCTGACTGAAGATGAGAGCCCAGTCTGGGAGACTCTGTGTGCCCCAGTGGCTGTTCTAATGCAAATAAACATCTGCCAAAAAAAAAAGGTACCAACTCATAACTAATACTAAGTTTCTTTTGCTTTACAATAATGCTTTGAATAAAGGCAAATGTATGTGTTCCAGGATGATGTTGCAGGATCCAAACTGGGTCAGTCACTGGGACCAGAGGTTCAGTCTTGTGAACTTTTGGACTCATGCTGGAGCCCTTCCTCAGACCAGTCCAAACCTCTGGTCCCAGTGACAGTTCCAGATTGGATCCTGCAATAATCCTTCTGTTAAGCAAATGGGCATAGAACCCTACTTCCCTGGCAAATCCTTCTCCAAATCCGATCTTCTTACAATGTCTTTGAAAAGCCACTTTCTTTTTACAAAATATCGTCTTGTTCTTCTGCTTCATCAAGAGATCGGCTGGTAGAAGGACTAGTATCAAAGACCTGCCCTCTTCTTACTCTCATATTTACATCGCTGTCCCCTCTGCCACTATTGGTATCATCGTGGTCGTCATCCTTCTCAGCACCACTGACATCGTCACTCCCAAGCCTGTTCTGTTCTAGGTCACTGTCCTCGTCAATCATCACATCATCACTCTTAACTTCTGTAACGTCTTCTTTAAACCACACTGACTTATAGCCATCGTCTTCTGTTTTCCTGTCTTTTGTCAGGATGGATCTCACTTCCTTTTCACTGTGTATATCAATTTCTTCCTGGATTGTTTTATGAGCTGACTGTGTTTTCTTTTTTTCTGGTTCCTTCCTTGCATAACTCTTGGACATAAGGCTTGTGGGTGATTCATCATCATTTTCATCTGAGTTCTCGTCATCCTGGAAGTTGGCATTAGAAAAGCTTTCTGTAAGCTGCAAAAGAAAGACAAATGTCTGTACAATAATAACTTAGTATACCCATACAACAAAACATAGTATACCCATACAACAAAATTACAATACTGCAAAGGTAAAGGGAAACTGATGATCAGATAAGACAACTAATCGCCTTAGAAATTACTTTATTAGATCTGTTCCCTTCGTAGTTATATAGCTGGGTTATTTCTGAGGTAAGGGAATTGCCAGTGTCCCTTTCCCTTTCATGATACATTGGATTCATACTATCTGCAGTTCCTAGCTAATTTCTTCATTGGCAATGTTCATTTGCCATAATTACAACTTGCAAGTTGGAAACAACCTAAACGTTCTTATAAATTCCACAGCATTGTGTTTTTTTTTTAATTTAAAAAAATTCACTTCCTGAAATAGAGGAAGAAGCCCAACTTACTTGTGAATTCTCTTTTTCAAGTTCTTTTTTTAATTTGTAATACTTGTAGGAGATCAATGCAAGCAAGGTTAGGGCAATCGCCAATAAGGTTCCCAGGGTGCCTCCCAGAGCAGCCATGTTGTTGACTTTAAAGGGTCCTGTCAGAAAAACAAACAGATCTCCTTATATCCCCAAGCACCTCACACGATTATTTCACAACAGCTAAAAAGGAATCCTTTGACTTTGAAGAAGCAGGGTGGAAAGTATTGACCCTTTTAAGTGTTGGTATGGCAGATGCTTCCTGAGAATGCCAGGGAGAACCAAGAAAACAAACTAATGGATCATCAAACAAAGCAACCCAGAGTTCTCACTCAAGGCAGAAGTGACCAGCTCAAATTAATCTACCTCAGACACATTATGTGAAGGCTGAGTCCTCTGGGGAAAATTATAGGTGGAAAGGTGGAAGGAAAGAGAAAAGAATGATCAACAATAACGTAAATGGACTCAGTTACACTGGTGGTGGCTGCACCATTGGAAGATCCGAAGGACTAGATTAGGGACAGAACATCATGAAGAAAATCTATATGGTCGACACCAATTTGATGCCACATACAGGTTGTTGTTGACTTACAACAGTTCATTTAATCACCATTCAAAGTTACAAGAGCACTGAAAAAAGTGACTTACAATTGTTTTTCACTGTTGCAACCATTGCAGTATCCCCATAGTTAAGTGATCAAAATTAGGATGCTTGGCAACTGACTCATATTTATGACGGTTGCAGTGGCCCAGGGTCATGTGATCACCTTTTATGACCTTCTTACGGGCAAAGTCAATAGGGAAGCCAGATTTACTTAATAACCATGTTACTAGCTTAACAACTCCAGTGATTCACTTAACAACTGTGGCACAAAAGGACGTAAAATGAGAAAAAATTCACTGAACAAATGTTTCACTTAGTAACAAAAACTTTGGGCTCAATTGTGGTTGTAATTCGAGGACTACCTGTTATCAGTCAAAGATGAATCTCAATGGAGCCATGATTTGATTTGATAGAATTTCCTGTGCCCCTTAAATTTCAGCATGACAAATTTAAAGAATAAACTGAGTGACATTTTTCCTGGCAGGGAGATAAAACTATATGGAAAAAATATGTATACTTAATTTTTCTGTCAGGTTACTGTTAAAGATGTTACAGAAAATGAACACATGAAGATTTACTTTTGGCTTCTGTGGTCATTTTGTCCGTATTATAAATCTAAAAGTAGTGGTGAAATCCAAATATTTTTACTACCGGTTCTTGGGTGTGGCTTGGTGAGTGTGATGTGGCTTGGTGGGCATGGCTTGGTGGGCGTGGCAGTGGAAAGATACTGCAAAATCCCCATTCCCTCCCCACTCCTGGGGGAAAGGATATTGCAAAATCTCCATTCCCACCCCACTCTGGGGCCAGCCAGAGGTGGTATTTGCCAGTTCTCCAAACTATTCAAAAGTTCCGTTGCTGGTTCTCCGAACTGCTCAAAATTTCCGCTACCAATTCTCCAGAACCTGTCAGTTCCTGCTGGATTTTACCCCTGCCTAAAAGCCTTCGCATTAAGGTAGCTTTCCACAACCATTATAATTCCCTATTAGCACAGCCAATAGTTACACTGTCAAGCTATTTTGGAAGCTAAAATACTAACACATCTTAAGACCGCTTTTTTGGGAGGCTGAATTAAGACCCTGAATGCTGAACGCGTCACCAAATGGCTGCGCTCCGAGTTTTCATCTTGCTGGAAGCAAAGGTCAGTGCTGTTTTCAAGAGAGATTTGTACTTTCCGATATCACAGTTCACATCTCTACACTATAATTACAAAGCAATTTTCCTGAAAGTTTTATGGTATTAATAACAATATGACTATAATACCTTGCAAAGTGAACTCTGAAATAAGTGCAAGTTTCAATTACTCCTAAGAGTTTATCATTAACATGAGCTGAAATAATTAGTTCATAGAGTCATATTCATTCCAGAAATAACATCTTTACTATCGTATCATAAAACGATTCTCTGCTGCAGAAGTATTAGCAACAAATAACAGCTCAATTGGATTAAAAATGTGATATATTGTATTAATTATTACATTGACTTGCTTTCCAAAGTATAGGTCCATCCTTGATTTACAACCACAACTGAGCCCAAATTTTCTGTTGCTAAATGAGACAGTTGTTAAATGAGTTTTACCCCGTTTGATGACCTTTCTTGCCATAGTTATTAAGTGAATTACTGCAGTTGTTAACTTAATAACATGGTTGTTAAGTGAATCTGGCTTCCCCATGAATTTTGCTTGTCAGAAGGTCGCAAAAGGTGATCCCATGACCCCAGGACACTGCAACCGTCATAAATATGAGTCCATTGCCAAGGGTCTGAATTTTGATCATGTGACCGTGGAGATGCTGCAATGGTCATAAGTTTGAAAAACAGTCATAAGTCATTTCTTTCAGTATCGTTGTAACTTCCAATGATCACTAAATGAGTCAAGGACTATCTGTATTGTACAGTAGCTGAAATCTGTTAGTAAATCAGCTAAGGAACATTGCCATAAGAATATAGGAAGAGCTGGGTGGACTGTATTTTTTCAGCAGACTAATATGGTTTGTGGCCTGTTTTGGCTGTCACTAATCTCCTCTCTTGCCATCTGCCTCTCTCCCCTTGGTGATACACCGTGTGCTATTTCTTAGCCCCATCATGCCACTGGTTTGGTTGACAGGCCCCTCGCCTCCTTTTCGCTTTGCAATCCTTGTTATCCTAAATGATGTAGCTGAAGATTATATATAATCACCATGACTTTGGTTCTGTTAGAGTGCCAATCACTAAAAATTCTGTCCACTGTACTACTTGCATCACTAAGACAATATCCTAGTTTTTCCTATATTTTTAACACCATGCTGTATAATAGAAAAGTACCTACCTGTGTATAATTACAACATCTTAAAAGATACAAAAGGTTTTGCATGAATGAACCAGTTCATTTATGTTACTCAAGAACCATTTCAATGTTTTAACGCTCATAGTAATTTGTGCCTTTTTCACATTTAAAATTTCCCTAATGCTAGCTTTCTGTAAATTTGAAAGCATGCTAACATTGCTCGGTTGCAATCTTGTATAAACTTGTATGAATGTATTCGTGTGTAGATATTTATATATTAAAAGCTAGGTCTTTTAATGTATATAAAGCCCTAGCTTTTATAGATTATCTGTAAGTTTTATGGAAAGATAGCCTGGGATTCAGCCTATCTGATTCAGTGGTGGGATTCAGCCAGTTCGCACCACTTCGGGAGAACCGGTTATTAACTTTCTGAGCAGTTTGGCAAACTGGTTGTTGGAAGAAATCATCAGGGCAGAGAACCGGTTGTTTAATTACTTGAATCCCACCACTGCTATAAGGATATAGTCATCCTTACCCTGTGTAATAGAAATAAACTTCATTAAAAAGGATGGCGTTTCAGGAAGGACTGATTAGGACTATACAGATGTCAAAATGATTGAGAAGAAATGTTTTAGAAATTGTTAGTGTAGTTCTTCTTTAAAGCATTTTCAACTTTTGAGGGAGAGTCTTAGAAGCAGACTCACTAAAGCAGGGCTGTCAAACTCGCGGCTTGTGGGCCTGATGTGTCATGAGATGGCCACGCCCATGCCTGGTTTAGTGAAGGGGGAAAAAGTTGCGATATGTAACGTGACGCTGCTGTGATGCTGCGAATTTGACACCCTTGCACTAAAGCAACTGCATCTTTGATGCAGCCAACTGAAGCAGCTGCATTTTTCTTCATCTGCTGTTATAAATGGTTCCACTGTTTATTGGCTTATTCCTATTACAGCAGAACCAGTGACCAGACCAAGAAGCACTACCTGTGATGTGGCTACAAAAGATGGCATAACAGCCACTAAAACAGCTGCATTTCCTTTCAGAAAGAATTGTATTAAAGAAGCATTTCAATAACATTCCTACATGTTTTCAAGCATTTCTTCTGAATAATTTTCAAAGCATGCACACCTGTAATAATGATTAGCCACATATTCCACTGAACTCCGTGAACTTTCTTGATTCAGAAACTCTATGTATAAAATTGCTATACCGGATTACCAAGATCTAGTCTGATTTGGAAATCTGGCAACTGGTAATGCTGGAATTACCTTGTATTGTATGGCCAACCATCCAATCTGTTAAGCTTTCATCATTGCGATTCATCATTGATTAGGAGAGTAATCTGATCTGATAGTAAACTGTGGCTTGCAAGTCTGAACATTTTTCAGTTTCTTAGGAAGGCAGGGAGCTTTTAAATCTCTCCACAGCCAAGCCTTTCATATAGGAATTTACATTAAACATGTATTTTATCTGAAATAAAGCATAGTCATATAGAAGGATGTATGGCAAAAAAACCATGATCTTTCTTAAGAGTAATACTTTCTAAGCTGAAATCATATTTCCTGAGAAAGCATAAACTCTCACCACTAAAGAATCATCTCTTTCCCTCCCTCCCTCCTTCCCTCCCTCTCTCTCCCCGTATCCATCCCTCTTCTATCTATTGAGAACAATTATTATATATTATGATGGGAGCAAGCCTAAATCCTCCTCAGTTTCCGCACTGCTCCTCTCTTCTTGCAGCACAGCTACAGCTTAAAAAAAAGAGGAAACTTTTGCTTTTAACAAATGGTGAACCCCCTTCACCAAACAACTCAATGAAATTGGCTTCATTCAACATTTAATAAGGTAGTGTTTTCCCCTGTCCAATTGTGTTGGACTCTAGGGGGCAGTCGTCATCTCCATTTGTTAGCTGAGGAAGTCAGCATTGTCCAAAGACATTTTCATGGTCACGGGGCCAGCATAGCTATATGCTGAAGCGCACCGCACAGAATGCTGCTACCTTCTCACCGAAGTGGTACCTATTTATCTAATTGCATTTGCATGTTTTCAAACTGTTAGGTTGGCATTCAACATCATATGACAGTAACCACAATTTATGGAGGAGAAGGTGAAGGGTATTCTTATTCCTTTATGCATGATTTACCATGACCCCTCAATGCAAACTTAATAACATAGACTCTACCTTCTGGATTAGTTTTGGAAGGAATTGTAGAACTGCCAGGATTATGAGCTTCATTTACTGATGGAGTTGTTATAACTTTGATAATGGGCTTTGTAGAAAACATAGAAGTTGAAGTCGAAGCACTAGAAGTTGATATACTAGACTTAGATATACGGCTTGTTGCAGAAGTATTTGCTACAAAAAGTGTGCTTGTTGCAGTTGTGGAAGATAATGAAATAGAAGAAACATAGTTACTTTTTGTCGTAGAAATGCCTGTTGTGGAAGGTTTAATGGTTCCAAGTAAAGGAGTAGTAGACTGTCTATCACCATCTGGTACTGAGCTTGTAGTGGGAGTCTTCGTGGTTACAATTTTGGAAGAAGTTGATGACTGGACACTCCCACCACTTGTTATAAAATTACTTGGTGGGGTAGGCTTGGGAGCTCCAGACTGAGAAGGTGCTTGAGTGGTGGTGGGGCTTGAGTTCTTGATGGATTCCTCTGTCCATTGGCTTCTCTCTGTTACAAGAGTACTAGTGGTCAGAAACTGTGTAGAATTACCTGGGATGACAGGAGGTTTTAGTGTAGTTACAAAAGGTTGAGTGACTGAACCAGATACAGAAACAGTCCCAGGATTTCTTGTAATCTCTGTAAGGTTATCCTTCCCAGTTGTACTTGAAAGAGGTGACATGGACGTTGTGGATCCAGAAGGTTTAGGACTACTTATTCCAGGTGGCAAAGTGGATGGCTTTTGACTAGTGTTCCCTTTCCCTGGGCTGGTAGGAGAGGTTTCAGTGAAGGCAGTGGTAGTTACAGGTGGAACAGCTGGAGTTGGAGCTGTAAATGCAATAGGAAAAGGGACTGTTTAATCTGATGCTTCTATATCTAACAGTCAAATCCTTCATGCTTTCAAGGCACCAAGACCTACTCATGGCAATCATTATGCAGAAATAATAACACTGAAAGAGTTTTACAATGGAAGACGCTACACAGGCCCTACATAAACTGAATTGTGTCAGCAGAATCTTTATCCCAGGTTGTACAATGTCAATCCAAGACAAAAGAGGGAGTCGATTTAGTGTAAGGGCTGGATTGCTTTCCACCAATGAATTGGTGGAACAATTGGTGAACAAACCACCAATGAATTGAGTAAAATTAGAAGCCAGTCTCTCTTTAATTCCCCCACCACATTTCTATATTAGATTATCTTTGAGAAATAATTATGCCTTCTTCTGGACTTTGTGCTCAAGGTGGGAAAAATTGAAATTTTGATTTTGGGTTTTACCAATTAAATACATTTGTTGTTATAGAACTGGCTAGTTTATAATATTTTGTAAAAGTAAAAAGTCAAGGTTCGATGTTATTATTCTACTGCACCAAAGGGAGTCAGAAGTAAATGCCTTTTCTCCCCCTCCCCTCTTTTCTTACACTTTCCCTTCCTTTTTTCCTCTCCTATCTTTCCTACTATTTTCTTTTGTATTTATTAATTAATAAATAAACAAACAAACAACAACAACAAAATAAGAGAAATAATCATGCCTGGCCTGTTCCTATAGAAAAGAGAATTTCTCTTAACCCTTGGAAATGCTTTATGTACAGGGATGGTGGGGGGCAGTGGTGAAATCCAATTTTTTTTACTACCAGTTCTGTTGGCATGGCTTGGTAGGTGTGGTTACCTCACTGGGGCCAGCCAGAGGTGGCATTTGCCGGTTCTCCAAACTACTCAAAATTTCCGCTACCGGTTCTCCAGAACCTGTCAGAACCTGATGGATTTCACCCCTGCGGGTGGGGTGGGGGCTGGTGATAATGCTTCAAAGTATAGAAACGGAGCCTCTCCAAGCATTGATACAGATTAGAATAGAACTCGGAGGTCTTCTAGTCCAGTGCTGAAGCAGGAGAACCTATAATATTTCAGATAAGTGACTGTCTAGTCTCTTCTTAAAAACCTCCAGTGATAGAGCGCCCATGATTTCTGAAGGCAAGCTGTTCCACTGGTTACTGTAATCATCCTCACTGTTAGGAAGTTTCTCCTTAATTCCAGGTTGCTTCTCACTTTGATTAGTTTCCAATTATTGTTTCAATGAAGCTTAGTAGATCTCATCCATGGCAAAAATTATATTAGGAACAGGGAGAAAATATCGCTTTGAAATGGGAATAGCTATATGTAACTACCAGCTGCCTCAAGTGTAGTTAGGATATGAGAGAGAAAATATCTTGAAGACATAGCACATGGTTGTGCTGAAGTTAGAGGGGTGGACTTTTTGTTTAATGTGCTTCAGCAATCTCTGTGGTTCCTACATCTCTAAATTTTATCTGCATAAAGAGAGCATTCCCAACATACTTGCCAAAGGTGTGACATCTATTGAGATCAGGGTGCTTGCTTCTTCCAGAGTACTGATGTCGGTAGCAATGGCCTGTGCAAACAGGAAAGGAGGTTTTAGCCTTGCACACACATGTGCCAATTTTATCAGTCCATTAAAAAAGGCAACATATTCATTTGGATCTAGTTACATCTGGCAGAGATGGTGGTAATACTGCCCCCTTCCCCACCCCATTTATATGCAAGACCTGGGCATTACAAAGGAGACTTGCTGAAATCATGTTTATGAATATGGAGACCAATGCTTCTCTTGTTTATCTCTGTTTTGCACAACCTACGCAGTGATGTGATTCTACTGCATGCAGTGGGAGTACCATAATGTTCATTTCACGATTCAATCTCTGGAGAAGATACGGTAAATATTTAAAACCAAAGGTGGTTCAATAAAAGGTTGAAAAAATAGTTCTGGGGTTTTTTTTTTTACAATGACATATTTTTTACAATGTTCTTTGAACTCGGTAATGGCTCTATTTATTAGAACAATGCAAAGCTTTAATTTGGAGCCTCAGTCTGAACACAAACCAGTGCTTCTCCTTTCAAATTAGTTCAGAAAACTAAATTGATATGACTGAAGTGTCAGATCAAATCAAATAGATTTCTGAATTGTCAAATTGAATTAGAGATTATTCAAATTTCCTTCCTATTTACTATCCTGTTTCCCCTAAAATAAGACATCCCCTGATAATAAGCCCAATTGGGTTTTTGAGTGCATGCGCTAAAATAAGCCCCCCCTGGAAAATAAGCCCTCCCCAAAAATAAGCCCTCCCCGAAAATATTTAACCGCATGCCCAGCCGGTCCCCGCCATTTCCTTTGTTTAGGGTTAGGGAGACAGAGCTGGAAATCAGGTAAGACGGCAAGAGGAGCCCCGTCTTGCTCCATGTGCCCCAAAATAATAAGACATCCCCCAAAATAAGGCCAAGCACTTATTTCGGGGTTCAAAAAAATATAAGACAGGGTCTTATTTTGGGGGAAACGCGGTATAAAGCCAAGGCAACTAAAATAAAACTTGATTGTATTCTGCAAAATGAAATGAGAAATAGAAATCTTCACTGCAGTTTTTGCCAGTATAGTTTCATTGTTCTTAGAAATACATCTGATAAAAGTCTTTTTGTGCTCTGTTTTGTTTTAATTGACTACTTAACAGCATTTAAATCCTTACTGAATTCTTTAGAATTGTACCATGTATGTTTTTTAATCAATAATATAGGGATTTTTGAAAAACCTTTTAACAGCTAATGATTAACATTGGAGTAAAAAACTCAATGATAGAATAATGACAGACATTAATGTTTCCTGCAGAGTCTTTGTTATTTCAAATATTTGCACACATCTGCATACAATAGAATCATATTATTTACCCATAATGTGGTCAAAGTTTAATTTCACTCTGAAAATCTACATTGATCAATGTTAGATCATTAGATTGTTGAAAAATAAATAAAACTACCTAGTGTATAAATTGCACTACACTTTAAAGTAGCTTGTTTGGCTTTGATTTAGTGCATTGTGTTAACGGCTGTCAAATTATTTTCCTCTGTCAAGTTAGTCTTTCCTCTATTTTAAATCAATTATTTTGAAATGACAGATGATAATGAGAGAGACAGTAAAGACAGCAACTCAAGACAACAGTGTCATGTGGAAGCTTCAAACTAAACAGAAATGTACAATAATTTTAGGAAAAATTACTTACCCAAAGGTTAATATGAGATGATACATTCAGAATCTTAGTGGTTTGGATAAATCCTTCTGCAGTAACTCTGAAATCTGAACTGTTTTGTATTCTGTATTTGATATCAGGATTGATTTTCTAAAAGCGGTGAACAAAAATCTACATCAGGACTTAATCAAACAAATGGCTTCACTAAGTAAATTCTGTTTAAAAGAATTGATTATGTAGTGAGCATCCTAAGTAATATCCTATATATGATCTGGATTAGTTTTCTGACTTTCCTGCAACCTGGTTTCCCCAGTAGTAAAGAAGTTTGGTTCCCATAATCCCCCAGGCAGCATTCACCAGCTTGATTAGATAATTGCCACCTTTTTGATTATCTGACAACTGAATAACAGGGCAACAGAATTGTAAAGGACCTTGGAGGTTTTCTAGTCCAACCCCTTGCTCAGGCAAGAAACCTTACACCATTTCAGAGAAATGGTTGTCCAATCTCTTCTTTAAAACTTCCAGTGTTGGAGCATTTACAACTTCTGGAGGCAAGACGTTTCACTAATTCATTGTTCTAACTGTCAGAAAATTTCTCCTAAGTTCTAGGTTGCTTCTCTCCTTGATTAGTTTCCACCATTGCTTCTTGTCCTGCCTTTGGGTGCTTTGGAGAATAGCTTGACTCCCTCTTCTTTGTGGCAGCTCCTGAGATATTGGAACACTGCTATCATGTTACCCCTTTCACAAAAGGCTGTTCCCAGTGGTGGGTTGCCCCCGGTTCGCACCGGTTCTATAGAACCGGTAGTAAAACCAGCGGGAGGCTCCACCCACCGACCCCAACGTCATCAAAATGCTTCTGCGCTTACGCGCTGCCCCACTGCAAACCAGTAGTAAAGGTAGATAGAGCCCACCCCTGGCTGTTCCAGTGGAACTATGATTAGTAATACTTGCTCCTGGGACCCTATCAGTGTAGTGTAGTTTGCTTGAGAAGCTGAGATGATTAACTCATGATTAGCTCAGCTCCTGCTCCAGGGGATATATTTTACATTGTAGGAATGTCTGCTTTGTTCTACCCTTTGGCTCCTAAAATTCTTCCATCTCTCTTGAAAGGGCCTTAGTGCTTTTTCACCAACTCTCTCTTCTTGAAGTACATTTTGGTGGAACAACATATGTGTTCCCCTGGTTCAGTTAGCAAGGTTCATTTTTTTCTCTCACCCAGTGGTGAAATCCAAATTTTTTTACTACCGGTTCTGTAGGCTTGGCTTGGTGGGCATGGCTTGGTGTGTATAACAGGGGAAGATACTGCAAAATCTCCATTCCCTCCCCACTCCAGGGGAAGGATACTGCAAAATCCCCATTCCCACCCTACTCTGAGGCCAGCCAGAGGTGGTATTTGCCAGTTCTCTGAACTGCTCAAAATGTCCCCTACCGGTTCTCCAGAACCTGTCAGAACCCACTGGATTTCACCCCTGCTCTCACCCATCATAAAGCAAAAACAGTGAGAAAATAGTGAGGCTGACCACTGCTGCCATTTTTTTCCTGTGCCCACATTTCTGACCAGGATGTCCTTCCTATCTTTTTCCTCTTTGTAAGTGACAAATTCAAAAGGCAGCAGAAAACTGCTGTAGAGATAAGAAGGTTTGACAGGTACCAGAACAAAAATGCATCGGAAGGGATCTGAAAATAGGTACAACACTCTACCCCAATATAGGTTTCTCACATCAATCTCATACAGAAACTGACTTCATAACTGCTATCTTAACAGCGTTTGCTCCCTGTGATATTCAACAGATCCTGAAATGACTAACATCTGGCAAGAAGTCATCATCTGCTGCAAAGATCTGCAGGGGTTCTGACGATGTGTTGGCTTTCATGATCAATGACTTTGCAGGCTGGGCCTCAGACATTCTTCCCAGATAAACGGCTTCCTCAAAGTAGGGTCGATTATCATTTTTCCGTACAACATCAATTTTCACCGTGGTCTGAGAGTATCTGAATGCATTGTTTTCTTGGGAAGCCTGGAGAAAGAGAGAGTGAGAACTCAGATCTTCTTAAGGGCTAAAATGTAAAATTTTAATGTGAGGTAAATGAAGAGGTTCTCTGGAACAAAGATGGGTGAAGGTAGCATATCAAAAGGATCCTCCCAAAAGGGAAGGAACAGCAGAAGGGACTGTGAGGAAGTTCTTAGGAACCCCCAATTCAGAGAACCAGAGGAGCCCACTCATCATATCATCAGAACTCTCAATAATAATAATAATAATAATAATAATAATAATAATAATAATAATAATAATAATAATAATAATAATAATAAAAAACTCAGTTGACTGTTTCATGTTTAATGAATAAAAGAGATAATAATAATAAAGCTGTTTGAAGGCGGCTTTACTTGGAACAGCTTCCATCCTATGACGATATCTGTAACACCATCCAAATCTGCTTATCCCAGGTCCTTGGTAAGGACTCAATATTGTACATAGACAAAAATGCCAGACCCAGTTTGAACATCTGGCTGACTGTGCAATGATTAACAACAACAACAATATTTAATTGGTAATTAGCCCATTATAAAAACCATCAGAGATATCTGGGTAGGTTTTGGCCTTAATTAGATCATCATTAATTTGTTTCATTGTGTGTTATAGCAGGATATGGCAAGAACTCAGAGCTGACAAGATGTTCAGGAAACAGAAAGTTCTAAATTTTATTTATCTTGGATATAGTTAATAGGCATTACATCTATTTCTCACTACCTAGCTTAGCCTTGCCCAATCAAGTGCCCTCTAGATGTGTTGGATTTTAACTGTCTCTGTTCCTAACCAAGAAAACCTGTGGCAACATATTGGGAATTCTGGCCTTCCTAATTACCGGTATGTCCTCCTGGCAAACAAATATTGAAGAGTCACATTTTATTAACAACATACTAACATTATCAGGAGACTTACCACAATATACAACATGAATGTCTTCAGGGTGTTTGCAGGCTGAGTCATGGTTATGTTTCCAGAATCTCTGTTTATTTTGAATGTGTTATTATCATTTCCTAAACACAATTGGAAAAAGAAAATATTTGGCATGCATGATTAGTACAAAAAGAGTAGGATGAAGCTTCTTGAACTGTGTCATGCACAAGATTGTGAAATTGTACATTAGATACCCATGCTTGTTAGCATTAAATCCAGTGCAGTTCCAAGACAGGCAAAGAATCCTGGTTTTTCATGTTAGTTTTATATTTTATTTGGTAGGTATTTTAGTTTTATCTTTATTGTGATGTACTCAAAGAACCTAATATTACAGAATGGCCAATTATTTATTCCTTCATTTATTTCTTTTTCTCAAAGCCTGTCTTACTTCTACTGAAACCTGGCTTGGAAAAATATGTGACTCTACTAGGATATATTTTTAACAGGACCATTAATTTCTCTCTTTGTAAATGATTGGGGCAGCCTTGTTAAAAATGAGATGACTCAGATGCTATCACATCAATGGCTCCATTTAGGGGCAAGTAAGTCTACTGTTACTTTCCCCCAAATGCAGACCTATGGTGACCTGTGCTTAAGGTGGACCTTGAACTCACCAGTTCCCACATTCTAGCCTGGTGCCTTTATCACTACATCTTTATCTTTCTTTATCTTTTATTTGATTTGTATACCGCCCTACTCCCGAAGGACTCAGGGCGGTGAACAGCCAAACAATAAAATAACATAGATACAAAAAATTTAAAAAACCAGATAAAATCAAATTAAATCATTTTGGCCCAGACAAATTTAAAACACCCCAATAATTTAAAAACAGATTAAAATTTACATGTTTAAAAAGGGAAGAGATTAGGCCAAGCCCGCCTGATGGAATAAAAAGGTCTTCACAGCGTGGCGGAAGGTGCGCAGATCCGGGATCCTCCGTATCTCTGGGGGGAGCTCATTCCAGATGGTAGGTGCCCCCACAGAGAAGGCTGTCCCCCTAGGGGTCGCCAGCCGACATTGTTTGGCTGACGGCACCCGGAGGAGTCCCTCTCTATGAGAGCGTACTGGCCGGTGGGAGGCTATTGGTGGTAGTAGGCGGTCCCGTAGATAACCAGGTCCTAAGCCATGGAGCGCTTTAAAGGTGGTAACCAAAACCTTGAAGCGCACCCGGAAGACCACCGGGAGCCAGTGCAGCTCGCGCAGGAGAGGTGTCACATGGGAGCGCCATGTCGCTCCCATTACCACCCGCGCGGCCGCACTCTGCGCCAGTTGGAGCCTCCGGGTGCTCCTCAAGGGGAGCCCCATGTAGAGAGCATTACAATAGTCCAGGCGGGAGGTGACGAGGGCATGAGTGACCGTGCGTAACGAGTCCCGATCCAGAAAGGGACGCAACTGGCGAATTAGGCGAACCTGATGAAAAATCCTCCTGGTCACGGCCGTCAAGTGCTCTTCTAAAGACAGCCGTGAATCCAGGAGGACGCCCAAGTTGCGAGCCCTCTCCGTGGGGGCCAATGATTCGCCCCCAATAGTCAGTGATGGCATCAACTGACTATATCGGGACGTCGGAAACCACAGCCACTCGGTCTTGGATGGGTTGAGCCTGAGCCTGTTCCTCCCCATCCAGATCCGTACGGCCTCCAGGCACCGGGATATCACTTCAAGGGCATCAAACTGGCACCAATTATATATATGGACCCTAAAAATAATTACACAGATTCTGCCTGCCATTTTATGTCTTTGTGTGTTTAAGTCCTAGGAAAATCCACATTGGTATCATTCTGCTGGTGTTTGTTCAGTAATAAATGCAAATGGAAGAAAAAAAACCCTAGATGTACCTAAAATCTAGAAGTTGAATAAATGCTTGCTTTACTTGTTGCTTTGTTGGGTTTGAGATATTATCCAATGTATTAATATTATTTCCAACATCTTTTGCTGAATTGCTTCCAAGTACAGATTGAAGTAAATGTAATGTAGAAGATACTTGAACCAAATGAAACACAACTATCCATAGCTATGTGGTTCACTTCCAACATCACACTCCCAGCTATAATGTAATGTTTTTGATTTGTCTTAGTATATGTGTGGCCCTAGTCATTGTAGTTGAAAAACAGGAGATATTAATAGCATGTTGTGAGAACAAACCAGGTTAAATACGTCATGGATTGTGCAAACTATATGTGTAATATGTGGTATATTACAGGGTATGGCAAACCATGGATCACACTTGCCCCCCTCACTTCATCTGCAGAGAAGGTACTGCTGAAACTGGGTGCCAAAATGGATTTGTCAGTTTGGGTGTTTGGGAAGGGGAGCAGTTGATTAAGAATAAGAGTGGGAATGGGGTTTATTTTCAATCTCTAAAGCCCAAATCCTTCTAAAAATATCCTGAAATCACACTGTGGGATTCAGTCATTTGGTTAATAAAGTTCAACAGCTTGATTTGGAGACATTTAGAGGAGAGGATTTAAGAGTTTTCATGAGGATAGTCTGACTCCAAGAAGTTGGATTACAAATTTTCTCTATTTTATACTTGAGAAACTCCATATAGTTTAGCTGTCTGGAGAATATATGTAGAAATACGGCACTATTATTAAATAATTTCTTCATTGTCCCTGAATCTGGATTATATTTGAAAGTAACAAGTCTAGAAAATCAGTACCTGATTTTTAAATTACTTTTAAATTTAGATTAAAAGGGGGGATTTTAATCTACTCACCAGCAGCAATTTCATATATTACTTTCTCATTCAAACTTTTATCCCCATCAATAGCATAGAGGGGTCCTGGCTCCAAGATCAGTGGCCCACTCTGCAATGACAATAAAAGTAAATAATTTCCTTACAATTCCAGTAATTTGTTCATTTTTTAAATTTATTTATCAAATTTAGTCCTTGCCCTTCTCTTCATAGACAGTATACAAGTAAAATATTAAAACATCAAAACTGTTTATAAAATGTATAGAGGAGGCAAAGGAGATTAAAAGCCAATGTTAAAATTTAATTAAAAGGCAGAGGGAGAATCTTTAGGATGCTAACCAGCCCCATGGCTGTTGTGTTCCTCTGTGAGCCCCAAGCAAGAGAGCAGACCCACATATTTCTGAAAGGCCAGGAGACTGAGGCCCTGCCTTGCCTTTGGAGAGAGAATGTTACAAAGGACAGGGGCAACAGTAGAGAAGACTCTCTTCCTGGAACCCCACCAGTTAAAATGCTTCAGAATACCCTCCTTGCCTGACCAGGTGGGGAAGGGATTTAATGATGCATTATAGATTTGGTCTCAAACTCAGGTCTATTGGAACCCATAGAGTGATTCATGAAATAAGACAGCCCAATTTCATAATTTCACAGTGAGATTGTATTTCTTGACTCTTTAGGAACACATAGCCTTTGAGGATTCTACGTTCAGCCTCTGTTCTTTCATGTCAACTTTCTCTGCCACCTTCCAGTCCATTCACCTCTAGCTTTCTGACTTGTCAAAGGGACATCATCAGATATGTGCCCTGCCCTAAACCTGCTGGTTTGAATGCTACAACAAATCATAATGAAGTTATGGGCACCCAAGCAAAAATTCATCTTGGTCTCCTGATGAACTAATCTGGCAAGAAGGAGAACAACAACAACAAAAGTAATCAGGACTCAGATGGTTGAATTGTAAATCATGGAAACATTCTGTGTTCACAAAATTTAACTACATCAAATACTTCTCTTACTAAAGGTAGTACATATCTTTCTGGCTGTTGCCCTTTTTGGACTCTGGGTTCAACCAAGCAGACTGAGTACCTGTGTCCAAGACACAGCATTGTTATAACTTGAATCCTCGGAGCTTAAATGAAAAAAGCAACACAAGCCCAAGGAGAAACAAACCCATATTAAACAAGGCAACTTTAGGTAGGCAACCAGTCTAAGCATCTTGTTAACATACCACTTCTTCTGAAAGATTGACTTTGCTGGTGTAGCCAAGACTGATACACACTTTGCCGCCTCCAATGGCAGTACATGGCTGAAACCAGGGAGGTTTGAGATCAGATTGTACAATCCATATGGATATTGTGGCTGTGGCTGTGTGTGTCCCTGCCTCATCAGCACTTCCATCCTACACAACAGAAAAATAAAGGAGAACAAATTGGAGAAGGTTCATCGGCTAAAAAGTATCTTGAAGAATTAGATCAATCCCTTCTAATGCATTTGCAAAAGCCGTCTGGATAGATGATGATCCAAGAAATGGCATGGTTTATATCCCCTATTCTGTAAAAGCCAACATTGAATGATGAAGAGCCTCATATGATCCATGGTGTGGATGCACAATTCTGCAATAACCATCTTTCAATGCGGAAATGTTTCCTGTTTCAACACTTAAGCTAAACGTCTCAGAACTGGCAGATATCATGATTAGCAGTTTCAGCTTCAGAATTAAAATTAAGCAGATGATAGAACGTGCAAATATTTTGTTTACAATAAAACTCACCATGGCCCTTAAAGTAAATCTCATAAAATTAATTGCTTCATAATCCAGGGCTTTACGCAAGTAAATTTGTGGGTTGTTAATTCCTTGTATATTGAAATAGTCCATTGCTTCCTATCAGTTAACAAGAAAGAGAGAATGCCAAGTTTAATTCCAGGTATTACAGGAAATAATACATGACACATACAATTCTGAGCTAAGTATATGTTTGTCGTCTTATTTCCAACCTCATTAAAAGTGAATCACAGAGATTCTATACTGTTTTTCTTCCCTTCTACAGAATAAATATAACTGTCCATATATTGATGGATTTTTAAAATCTTTTTAGGACATTTCTTCTGCTGAGAGGTATTAATTATATTGATTAGCAAAATAATACAGCGCAGGGAATATATTGGAGGGAGAAACTCTCCCAATGTAAATTCATTTTACAGTTGGACTTTTCTTAATTTATCAGGGGAAAATAACCTACTCTCTTCCAAAAAAAACCCCAAAACCTTATTTCGTGGCTGAATGCTCTTATTGATACATTCCATGATTTATCTAACATGACCTTTCTGTAGATTAAGCCTGTTTCCATTTGAAAAATGCTTCTTTTCACGTCCACTTCGTGGAGAAAAGAAACACGCACGTGTGGTACTGTGCTATCTGATAATGGAATTACTAAGCCATTTGGCATGAGACAATTTTTCAGTACTGATCCCTCACTTCTCCTGTCTAAGTAGAAAAAGAGGCAATCATTTGTGTCCTGTTTTGGAAGACTGATTGTCAAGAAGTTTAGCCTTTGATCTAACTGAATTTATATTTTACATCTCAAGAGTTCAGTTAAACTATATACTAACTGATGTACTTCCTTCAAGGCTGTAGTACACTGTATTAAGATCAGCATCAGAAGCAGTTACGTTTGCCAGAGGTACGACAGTTGTGTTCACTTTTGTATCCTGAAAAGGGAAAATGTATCTTTAGAGGTTTATTTCATTGATCCACAGAAATACACATACACATGCACAATGTTATCTAAACACCCAGGAGCTCCAAATCCAAAAATGCCGCCCAGAAAAATAAAAAAGAGCAATGAATTCAGAACAAAATATCCAGGAAGTGGTCTGAGCAAAAGATTAGGTGGTAAAAAGCTATAAATCACATTTGCTGAGGCCATTGTAATATTTTGAACCATTGTTAAATGAATGATTATAACTTGAGGATTACATATTAAAGGGATGGAACCTGATATTTTACAGAGACAAAAATTTATCAGCAAAAGATATATATTTTACAAATAATAGCATACAATGTTGTGATGTTATTCTTTTGGAAATGCTGCTAAATAAAAGGAAGTAGGCATACTAAAATAAAGAGATGCATAAAATCCTTAGAAAGAATCACAGCTGCCTAGAAATTTGAATTGTGTTACAACTAATTAGATGGTGAAGATGTGGGATATAAATGTATATAGTGTCTTGAATGTTTTTTCCCCAAATTATTGCTCTAATTTGCTGTGATGCTGCAACACCTAGTAGCAATGCACATACGATAATCTTTCTTGGCAGAAAAAAAAGCTTTATACATTTGGTGACTGTAATTTTGTGAATGTAATTTTGCACCTTTCTTTACATTAGTAAAGATACATAGATACATGTATTTATTGCTTGTACAAAATTATTATTCTCTCAATGTCATTGGCTCATCGGAACTATAATTATGTCCTTATTACTACATCCTCAGGGGACATACGAATGCAATGGTTTACCTCAGGAACGTGAACGGTGATGTTAGTTTGCTTGAACACCGGTTCATTATCATTTTCATTTTGAATTGAAATTAAAACAATGATACTTTTTACCTAGGGGCAAATAAAGTAGAAGAAGGTTATCGGTCGATTTCAAGCTCAAAAACACTGAAAAGCAAGAGCAGACTGGTTAGCCTTTCCCCCTCCCCCCTTTGCTTCTTCAAAAGTTTGCCTCTGCCCCTGCTAAGGTCTTGACTGAATTCCTGCGTCCTTCTCTTTCACAGTCAGAAGAAACTCTCTTTTGGAATCTATTCCTTCTAAATTGGGTCAAAATTACTTTGGCCAGATGTGTCTCTGAAAAAGGTATTTTGTGACCCAAAAGAGGCACAGCGTCACATTCTAATATACATTTTTCATTCAAAAGCTTGAAAATGATGATTTCATCATCATATACTCTATTTCCCCCCCTTTTTTGCACTCTGAATTCTGATTTAACATCTATATTCACTTTTTTTTTTTGACAAAGACTCCAGCAGAGAGGTGTTAGGGAAAGGAACTCACAAAGGCAAACACCCATTATTTCTCCAAACTATCATTTATCTACACTTCTTGCATATTATGTTTCCTCACAATCCATCCCCCCCCTTTCTAAAAAAAAGGGGACTAAGAAACAAGCAATTCTATTAAAAAGGATTATGCTTTAGTGGTAGAAGAGATGCTTTATTTCACTGTCCATTTAGGGCTAAAAAAAAAACCTCTGCTTGAAACTCAGAAAACTTCTGTTACTCGATGGAATCAGGATTGATCCAAGTGAGTCCAACTCTTAGTCCATCTATATCAGCTCTGGCTCTTGAACCATTTCTAATTCTTCAGAAAACTGGAGGAGGATCTTTTCTTTGTGGGCAGCATTAATGTTGTACAAAATTCTACCATCCAATGCCAATAATACAAAGCATAGAAGAGAAAATAAATTTATAATAAACTTCTTGACACAGTAAGATATGTTTTGCTGTATATGTAACTCTTGATACAAAACCTTCTTCAATTTGTCTTTTGTATGTGCTAGACTTCAACTCCCACAATTCTCAGCCAGTATAACTGTTGGAAACTGTGAGTCATCCTGGCTGAGGGACTAGAGGAGATGAAGTCCAGCCTACCGGGAAGAAAGATGAAGAAGGTTGTTCTATCGATAGGACCACTATCAACCATGTAAAGACGTTTCCTCCAATATATTATATTTTGGCAGGACTAATAATACAAAGGGAAATTTGAAATATGACTCACTTGCAAATCTGCTTTCCAGCATATCAGTTCCAGCTGAAGTAACGTTATAGTCTGCATTAAAAATAAATATTTTAATTTAAAGCAACCCTTTGTAGCACAACTATTTTTTACACATATAATTCCTTGCAAATGCTGGTTTCCCTGGGCCTTGTGATAGAATCACTATTCTTTACATCTACACAGCCATTTCACCAGGGCTCAGAATAAATAAAAGCTGCATAGCCATAGTGAGAGAAAATGCTTGTTAATATCCAGCATCCTGGCACTCTAAAGAGCACCACATCTTGGTATTCCAAAAATCTATTGTCCCCTTGAAGTCAAATGGAGGTCCCTGAGAGCCAACATGCCATGCATTTTGTTCAGCATTGAATACCTTTCTGTCATCTGCTCACCCCCCCCCCCGAAACAGCTTTCAATGAGAAACTGCTGTCCTTGATCTTGGGAAAATATCTCCCGCCCTGTTTTGTAAAACATACATAAGATCCAGCAGTTTCAATCTCTCTCTCCCCTAGTTTTTGTGAAGATAAGTAAAAGCTATCTCCTAGGAGAAACTGGTTGTTTTTTCAGTGCAACAGAAGTGGAGAGGTTGCTTAACAATTGAACATGCATCTGGATATCTCAGGGAAGAGATGATCCATTCACAGGTGATCCTGAGTTGAGCATTTGAGATTAAAGCGATTAAAGGGTAAGAAGCCGATTTCTACTCTTCCATTCAAACTAGCAGCTTCACCAAGTATTATTTTTACAGGCATTTGTATATGTATTTGTGTTCATGATCTCTGTTACTCCTGTGTGATAGGCAATAAGGGAGAAGAACAATAATTCTCCATTCAAAGATCTGGATATAAGAGAGAGATATACACTACAGAACTTCTACTCTTAAATTGCTCTACCTTCAGCCATTTTTAAAGAATCAACAAACAGCAATCCTTCCATATTTAAAATTAGACTTTTAGCTGGTTAAAATATAAATCATTTTAGCTGAGGCTTTGAAAAACTATATTTTGCATCAATTGTTTTAACTGTAGTCTTACTGTAATGGAAAACAAGTGGATTTCCAATAGAGATATGGGAACTTAAACACATCTCTGACAGAGGAAATATGATGACTGCAGCAAAAAATGCTGTAAATAGATTAACTCTTCAGAACCTCTCTGGATAAGAAGAGGATGACAAAGAAAAAGGGGCAGGGACGTACTTCCATAGGCACAAAATCAGAGATGTATTAATGCAGACCTGAAAGGAAATTAGACATGCACACTACACAAAAATTCCGAAATGGACCTCCACAATGGAGGCAATGATCTATCCGAATATGCTAGGCATGGAGAAAATGTTTAGATATCAAGGTATCTTAGATGATAGTGGCAATCTTAAAACGAATGAGGCCTTGAAGGAGCAAGGGGTCTATATTGACTGGTGGCCCTATCTACAAATTAAATCACAATACAAAACGGATAAGGAGGAATGTGGTTTAGAAATGGGGATTAATGGATTTGACAAGATATGGATGGGAGTAGATAATAAATTACTAGCCAAACTATATTCTTATTTGCTTGAATATGATAGGGAAGGAGAAATAGTTAAAGATCAGATGATTGCCTGGGGGAAAAATATCGGATATAACATAAATTTAGACGATTGGGAAGCAATCTGGAATAGTAACCTCAAATTGACAAGAGCAGTAACATATAAGGAGAACCAATATAAAATGCTGTATAGGTGGCTCTTAGCGCCATCCAGGATAGCAAAAATATACCCGAACGCAAGCCCAAAGTGCTGGAAGTGTGGCCACTGTCAAGGTACCTTCTACCATATGTGGTGGACATGTCCTGAAGCGACAAAATTTTGGAGAACAATACAAAGATGGATTCAAGAAGTAATAGAGGAAAACATTAATTTGGCGCCAGAGACTTTTCTCCTGGGAGTACCAAAAAGGGTATATGGGAAGAAAAAGAAATATTTAATCACGCACATCATCACAGCCGCTAGATTAATATATGCAAAGCAATGGAAAGAGAAAGGACGCCCATCAGAAGAGCAGATAATCAGTAAAATATTAGAATGCGCAGAAATGTGCAGGCTAACACATGTGTTAAATGAGAACGAGAACTCGGAATTCTACACGGTATGGGAAATGTGGTATAGGTGGTTGGAAAATAAATGTAAATGTTAATTTGAACTAAGGGGGATAGTATCAAACCATTTATGTAATCTATGTATCTTAAGCAATAATCTACATCATAATTTACATAGTAATAACTTATAAGTAATTCATATCTTAATCTTAAAATATTTATGTAATCTATTAGATACTATTTATATAAGTATATAGCATGGTTGAACGTAGCCAAACCGAAAATATTGAATTGTACTATTATGTTATTCAATAAAAATCCAAAAGAAAAAAGAAAAAAAAGAAGAGGATGGGATATCACCCACATGTGCTCTGGAGAGTTGCTTCTTATGAGGATGCTGTGGGTCTGAGAACCAGATGAAGGGACCAGTTATGCTCTCAATCGCAGCAGAACCCTTCAAAGGACATTGAGTCCACTAACCTCACTTTCTAATCAAAAGTTTTTTATTCAATACTCTATTATAAATCTTTGGAACAACAGTTTTGAAAAGCTATCTGGAGAGTTTACTTTCCTTCTTTAATAAAAGAAAAATTAACTGTAAGTTTAAGAATTTAAAGATTTTTTTACAAATGTCAGTGTATTGCCACCAACAATCTGGGTCCTAATTTTACTGATCCTGGAAGGATGGAAGGCCGAGTCAATCTCAAACTGATCAGAATCAAACTCCTGGCTATGGACAGAGTTAGCTTTCAATACTGCATTCTAATCACTGCGTCACCACAGCTCATGCTCATAAATGCCTTCAATTTTTTTTTTATTAGTGTGGGTATTTACAAAATAACACAAGA
This sequence comes from Pantherophis guttatus, assembly GCF_059756535.1. Lineage (NCBI taxonomy): Eukaryota > Metazoa > Chordata > Lepidosauria > Squamata > Colubridae > Pantherophis > Pantherophis guttatus. The sequence continues at coordinate 108,454,565 of NC_142063.1, read as the reverse complement.
TCCTATAACATTAGAAATACTTGAAGAGATTTTGAAGAATGGGGCCAAACATTAGTATTTACAGAATCAGAATTGTCAGCAATGATGTCTGCTTCTATGGATATACTACTGTATGTCCAGAAGATATTAAATCTGATGCAGAAATACTAGAATTAGAAAATATTGGATAATAAAAAGGCATGGATTAGAGAAGGCAGGGCTTCATGGGAAAGATGGCAGATTGACTACAGCATTGCCAACAAGCTGAGCTGCCATCTGTGGATCAAAGAGTGACACAAGATTGCACAAACTGTTTCTTTATCTTTATCTTTATCTTTATCTTTTATTTGATTTCTATACCGCCCTACTCCCGAAGGACTCAGGGCGGTGCACAGCCAAACAATAAAACACATACATACAAAATTTAAAAGTAGAATAAAATCAAATTAAATAATTTTGGCCCTGACAAATTTAAAACCCCAAACTATTTAAAACCAATTTTAAAATTGAATATATAAAATACTAAAAGATATTTAAAAATTAAAAATCTTCTATAAAAGAGGGAGAAAATTAGGCCAGGCCCGCCTGGTGAAATAATAAGGTCTTTAAAGCGCGGCGGAAGGTGCGCAGATCCGGGATCCTCCGTATCTCTGGGGGGAGCTCGTTCCAGATAGTAGGTGCCCCCACAGAGAAGGCTCTCCCCCTGGGGGCCACCAGTCGGCATTGTTTGGCCGACGGCACCCAGAGGAGCCCCTCTCTATGGGAGCGTACCGGCCGGTGGGAGGCTATTGGTGGTAGTAGGCGGTCTCATCACCTTTCTCCTGATGAACGTTCCTTTTTCTCACAAGTGAATGCAAGACAGTGATCTCCTGTATGTGAAGGGGGGGGGGGATTGAGAGATGGGGGAATTTGCCATTTTGCTTCAGCTGCAAATGGAACCTTGCAAAGGACACTAAGTTGTGCTACAGTCATACAGTCATAAGTGGGAGGACATGAGTGATAGGAACGATGAGAAGATTAATAGTAGTGCAGAGTAACAAAGCTGGAAACATCAGGTGAGTGAATCTTCAATCCTCAATATAAGAATATAAAGATCTACTTTCAGAATAAATATTAACTTAAAACAGACAGCAAAATGTAAACAAAGTTTTGGCAACAGAAAGTTTTAAGGACTCAGAAAATGTTAAGAGTTTTGGACCTTAAATATTAAAATTTTGAAACTATATTAAAAAACTATGCTTGTGGAAAAGAAAAATTCTTTTTGAAATTGGAATTATAAAACAAGCAGTCTATAATGATGTTTTAGAGATATCTTTGAAGAATTGCGTAGAGTTTTGTGTCAAGAAATGACAATTAAGTTGTGTCTGCTAGAGAACAACTTGTTCCAAAATGAAGATGTTACCAAACGAGGTAGGCAGCAAAATTTATTTCAGGAAGATATGAACAAGACTTTAAATAAAAATGTGTTACCAGATACACTGGATGAGGTTCTGAAAATTAAGAAGGGAAAAAAATCCCCAAGAATAACGGGGATCATTTCCCTGTGGTGGATTTATAAGAGAGACTATTTAAAGCGCTAAAGAATTTTTTAAAATTTTGTTTACAGTAGGATATTAGCATCATTTCAGGACTTTTAAATGGGATTTTGTTATAGTTAAGAGGCAAGATATGGAATGATGAGTTTTATACATATTAATTAATGTTAAAAGCTCTGTTTGGACGTTTTCCTGATTACTGGATTGAAGAAAATGTTACTTATTTGATTTGCCTGTTGTTAAGAGATGGTTATTTATGCAATGAAGAGTTTATATTGGTTAGCTAAGGGGAGGTGAAGATAATACAGACTTATTTATGTAAGTCTGCCATGAAGAGAATAAACAGGAAGTCTTTTTCTTGTGGGGAGGAGGGAGGATAGATATTTTCTTTATATATTTCTTTTTTTTTGTATTTGTTTTTGTTCTCTTTTTTAGTCTATATTATCTTTTATAGCTTTATCCAACATGTTTAATAAAATAATTTGGAAAGAAGATAGGGAAGGCAGTTAAAGGGGAATTACAAATAATAAATGAAGAGAATAACTCTGATAAGGGACCTTTTACTGGATACACAAAATAAGTTTGTTAAAGTTTTGAAAATCCAGGTTGAAATACAAAAAAAGTGTGAATTACACATTGGAGAAGGCAATTAAAGTGGAATTACAAATGGCAAGCTAAGAGAATGACCCTGATAAGGATTTTTTTATTGGATAGTTAAAAAAGGCTGGTTAAAGCTTTGAAAATCAATGTGAAAATACAAATGATAAACCAAGACAATGATCTGTATAATTTTTTACAGGAGGTTTGCTAAAACTTTAAAGAAGGTTCTGTGATGGGAAAAAGAAAAATTGAAAAGAGGCCAAATCCTACAACAACATCTGAATTTATTAAAAATCAAGATGGACAGAAGTAAAAGAATATAAAGTTGAATGTTAAAATAAAACATGATTTATAAAACTCTGGTAGTCCTTTATAGACTTTTTGCTGACAGCAGGACTGAAAAGTTGATGATTTATGATTTTGCATATAGAAAGGATGGGTTATAGGAAGAAGAGATATTTGTTTGCAGTCTTATCGGGGGTTGGGTGAAGACTTATCAAATGTGTTTTTACTTGTTATGATGAAGATTGGAAGTCAATTTTTACATATTTCTTTTCTTTTCCTTTGCCTTACTTTTTTCTTTTTTTCTTTCTTTGTACTTTTTATTCTTTCTCCCTATTTCTTTTTTCTGAGTTTAATTTGAATTCCCTTTTCAACAGTAAATGAAATAAAAAAGAATGCATTCTAATGGTATCGCAGCGAGGAAAATATCTTAAGTTTCTCTATTTCTGTACTGGTCTTTACAGATTTATACTCTTTCATAGAAGAATGCAGTCCATCTAGCAATTACTCCAGGTTTCCGGGTCTCTGAATCTCTGTTCCTATTCTGTGCCTCTATTTGAAACCTTCAAGAGTGGAAAGCAGGGACTATTGATGAAAGGGAAAAATATTTCCATTTGGACCGCCCAGCACACTGGGGGCACTGCTCAGTACAAAAATAAGCAGGCTCGAGACTTACAATATCAAGGGTGGATAATGTTTAACTCTGAGAGAGGATAAAGAGCTTTCATGCCGCTTAGTTTCAAATTTTCATACAGTACACTTCTAGGGAAATTCAGTGGCCTTATATATACCTAAAAAGCACATGGGACACTCTTGGTATGCAAAGTCGTTTTCATTGGACTCAGACAGCAAAAAGAACGAGAGGTACTGAGCACCTTTGAGATCTTCCACTTGAAGAACAGGCAATCCTCGACTTATGGCCACCAGTGAGCCCAAAATTTCTGTTAGTAAGTGAGACAGTTGTTAAGTGAATTTGCCCCATTTTGCGACCTTTCTTCCTACAGCTGTTAAGTGAATCACTGCAGTTGTTAAATTAGTAACATGGTTGTTAAGGGATTCTGGCTTCCCCATTGTCTTTGTTTATCAGAAGGTCACAAAAGGGGATCACATGATCCCTGGACACTGCAACTGTCATAAATATGACTTAGTTGCCAAGCATCTAAATTTTGATCATGTGACCATAGGGATGCTGCAACAGTCATAAGGGTAAAAAATTGTCATAAGTCACTTTTTTTTTTACTGCCGTTGAAACTTCAAACTGTCACTAAATGAGTTGTTGTAAGTGGAGGATTACCCATATTGAATCCTTTCCACTGATAGATTGTGTTCATAGAGCATACTAAAACCATTAACTGAATTAATTCATCTTCTGAGCTCACAAAAAGTGATAGATGGGTTGGAGTCAAAAAGCTCAGCCAGAATTAACCTTAACCAAATTTAGCATGCTGTAAAAATGGAGCCTCTCTAGATTTTTAACCATCCTGGCTAAAGGTATTAGGTTATCCACATTGCCCCTGCTTTACAATATTGGAATCACCTCAGTTGGGAGGGATTTCCTTGCAGATAGTCATTGGAGTCATTTAGGAAGGCAGAGGCGTCCTCACATTATAGGCAGGTGAGGCTTGGTACTGCCATATGCCTTCCAGAAGAGCTAAATTCTTCCTTGGGCCTCTCCACTTTCTTTAAACTTGGTAGATTGTACACCTGTACAGCAGTGGTGGGTTGCCCCCGGTTCACAACGGTTCTATAGAACCGGTAGTAAAGCTGGTGGGAGGCTCCGCCCACCAATCCCAACGTCATCAAAACGCTTCTGCGCATGTGTAGAAGAGTGCGCTAGAGAAACAAGCACACAAGCACGGCCCCGCTGCGAACTGGTAGTAAAGGTAAGTAGGAACCCCCCCCCTACTGTACAGAGAGGAGGAAACACTGGGAGTTTTCAACTAACTTTACCAAGATGCATTGACACTTATCTACAATCTTTGGGCTAGAAAAAATAACTTTGGGACAACAGATAAGCACAAAGCATGTGCTATACTGTACTTACTAATACCTACGTATTAATTACGTCTTACTATTGAAGAGTTTTACTGTGTGTCCCTTGTGTCAATTCACTTGCATTTTACACAGTCTTTATACATATACACCCCAATACCATCATGGGATTGACTGACCAACCAATCATAGATCAACCTTTCCCAAGCTTGCATTCAGTGGTGGGATTCAAAGTTTTTTACTACTGGTTCTGTGGGCTTGGCTTGGTGGGCATAGCAGGGGAAGGATACTATAAAATCTTCATTCCCACCCCACTCCAGGGGAAAGACACTGTAAAATCTCCATTTCCTTCCGGTCAACTGGGACTCGGGAGGCAGAGAATAGATGGGGCCAGCCACAGGTGGTATTTACTGGTTCTCCGAACTACTCAAAATTTCCACTACCGGTTCTCCAGAACTGGTCAGAACCTGCTGAATACCACCTCTGCTTGCATTCCCTATAAAAGTTGGACCACAGTTCCCAAAAGGGGATTAAAGATCCAGTGCATCTGGGGAGGGCTAGGTTGGAAAGGCTTCCCTGACATCCATTTCCTGCTGGATTTAAGGCATTCAGCCCCCCCAATTCTATTACCTCATAATCCACAGACTTTTTCAGGATGAGTTGTGAGTCCTTTATTTCAAACCATTCAGAGGGAGAAGTTGCTTCTGTAGAAGGTTTAATTGTGACTATAATGCCAGGATCAGCATGAATGTTAGTCACCACCAACCCTGGATTATTATTCTCCATTATGTCCACAAAAGTGTTGTCTGCCGAACATACTGATAAAACAGAAGAAAATAGATTATATAGGCAGAAGCATTAATTTATATAAACAGAGTCATAAGAATTCACACTTTGAATGTAGCTTCTATTTTATTAGGGCTATTAGATGAAGATGGCAGCAAAAATAATGTTATATCTAGTGGATTTTAGAGCCTTGCTCTGGAAGCCCTAATTTTATTCCATTCCAATATATATCATTTGAGATGAGTTTATGCCAAATCTCACTGCAATGGGAAAGTTGGTAAATACTTGTCTAATAATCATTTTATCCAACATGATATCCAAGTACATGCATGTCAAAGCCTATGTAGTGTCAGAGGACAATTAGCTTGTCAACTTCCTTCTGAAATCATCTACTAGCTTGCAACGTAGACAATCTAAATCTAAGGAAATAAGCAGTATGGACATCCTTTCATCTTTTTCATGTAATTATTTTAAATTAATTGTTTATATAACTCATTAAGTAAACATGAAACATAGTCACCTTTGAAATTGAGGTGTTGTTTTAAAATGTTTGTCTAGACTCTTGAAAACTTTTATTAAAGTTTAAACTATTAATCTAACCAGTTAACATGTCTGGTAAAATATTTACAATATTAGAAATTATATATATATATAATATATATACTTATACACACATATATACACACACATATATCTCCCTTGACAAAGCACTGTCTTTATGCTATTTTTCAAGACAGTAAACTCTTATGAACATGATCAGCATTTCTTTTAAATAAATCCAGATGTGTGCACGTGTGAATATGTTTGTGCTTGTTATATATCACATTCAGATTTGTACATTAAGAGTCTCAATTATTTTATGTGTGTGCTGGAATAACTTAACGTAAGCAATTCCCAATCACCACATTTAAACATCTGATCCTATAGAGAAAGTTTTGCCCATCCCTAGCAACTTACTTGCATTCTGGGTCTCAACCTGTGTTACTGATAGCAAGAGGAAGAGCACACAAGAACAAAACGGCCTGAGAAAAGCCATCAAGCAGACAAGAGACAAATCCAAGAATTACGGGAAAACAGTCCATCCAGTTTTCTTCATGTGTTGTCGCGATGCATCTTCCTTTCACTGTTCAAGGAGGAAATAATGTTGCAAATTACTGTGAACTGACACAGTAGTTTAACCTTTGCATCCCAGTTTATTGATTCACTTATTTATGACTTATTTACTGCTATCATTTGCTGAAAGCATTTGTCAGTTTGATTTGCCTTGCAGGGCGGATTATTGCTGCCATCACTGGCCATCTGCTTAGTGGGCAGTTCTTCCAAGTTCAATGATTACACAATCACAATCAGAATTGTGCAGAATAGAGCTGGAAGGGACCTTGGAGGTCTTCTAGTCTAACCCACTGCTCAAGCAGGAGACCCTATACAATTTGAGGCAGGTAGCTGTCCAGTCTCTTCTTAAAAACCTCCAGGGATGAAGCACCTACAACTTCTGAAGGCAAGCTGTTCCACTGGTTAATTGTCCTCACTGTTAGGAAGTCTCTCCTTAATTCCAGGTTGCTTCTCTCCTTGATTGGTTTCCATCCATAGTTTCTTGTCTTGCCTTCTGGTGCTTTGGAAAATAAGTTGAACCCCTCTTCTTTGTGACAGGCTCTCAAATACTGGAACACTGCTATCATGTCACCCCACTCCTTATTTTCTCTAGACTGGTCATTTCTGCAACCATTCTTCATATGTTTTTGTCTCTGGGCTCTTAATCATGTTAGTTGCTCTTCTTTGCACTTTTTCCCAAGTCTCAATCCTGAACTTAAAAATTTAGGGTTTCTGCCTTCAGCCTCTTCTGCATACTGGGGCTAACAGATCTGGACTGGGGCTGGGGCTAACTGGGACTAACAGATCTGGACTGCAAGCATCCTGCCAATACAAGATGGCAGCCAAAATACAGACATCTTAACTCTTTGCTGGCCTCTTGCAATTGCATGGATGTTTGCAACCATAAGCAAAAGGAAGAGAGGAAGGTTATACTCAAAGTCAGTCCAGGAACTTATGAAGTAATAGCAAAGGTTGACTTTAGTCTTAGCATGTGCAGAATACTTTAGCCTAGAACTACTAGTTCTGAGCTACACAAATCTATACAACCAGTAGATGGGCAGCAAAGTGATACAATAAACACTCTTTGTTACCATATCATGTGACTGTCTTGAATTTTGCAGCCTAGACTTGATAGCTCAATTTAAAAATAAGAAAGTGTAACTATCTCTGGAAGATATGATCTCAAAAAACACTACTGTTTTTCTGTCTTATCTAAAAATTCTGCTATTGAATTCAAAAAGGCACCTCACTAAGTAACAGCTAGTTGAAGCAATGAGGCCTTTGGGATGGCATGACCATATCCCTTTGTGGTTTGAGTTACTGCAGATAGAGAAATTGGGGTAGTTGTCATACACGGTATATGCACATTTGATTTCAGGAGAGCCAATGTCAAGAAATTTCGAGAAGTAGTGTGAGATCTCATGGACCGAAATTCTCAGGTCAAAGAAAGCCAAGAGAGTTGAAAACTTCTCAAAAATAAGATACTGGCAATACTACATCCCCAACACTATCATATACCATTCCAGTGAGAGAAAAAATGGAAACTACTATGGATTCATAGGGAGTACTTGACCAAACTAAGAGTTAAAGGGAACATATTTATAGAACATAGAAGAAATATAGAGTGTAAAAATAATCTTAAGTGTCTAAGACTTTTAAGATACGGAGCTAATCATTGCATCCTGCTTAGTCCAACATGATAAGGGAGATGTCTTTATGACTTGTTTCTGGCTTCCTTCTGTTTGCCAGCCTGCTGTAGAAGTCTTTAGTCCTATCACACTGTTAAAATGTTTCCTTCTTCTTCTGATATACGGTAGATGTAGAACATGTCTGCTCATTTCAACTAAGAAACCAGCTATCTTGTTTATGCAGCTTGTTTTTGTTTTGTTTTCTTTTGCCATGGTAATATTGCTCTCCTGGAAGAGCAGTTTCCTGAAGGAGTCTTCCAGAAAACCAATATACCTATTAAAACTTCCACCTCCCACCAGTGGTCAAATTCAAATAATTTAACAACCGGTTCTCTGCCCTAATGATCGGCTGGCTGGGCATGGCCATGGTGGGCGTGGCCAGGGGGTGTGACAGGCAGCACTCACCTCCTGCACCTGCCTGGGAGCAAAAATGGACCGTGGGGGGGACACGCCACCCCCCTGTGCCCCGTTTTGGGCCTAGGAGACCTCCCAGAAGCCTCCTGGGAGCGAAAACGGGCCATGTGGGAGGTGCCGCACCCCCTGTGCCCAATTTTGGGCCTAGGAGGCCTCCCTGAACTTACCTGGGAGCCAAAATGGGGCAAGTGGGGACTCCTGGAAGGGGAGGGGCAGGGAGGGGAGGGGTCAGACAGCAATTTAACAAATGGTTCACCAGAACCGGCTGATTCCCATCACTGCCTCCCACCAAAAAAAAAAAAAAAAAAATCACCCACAAAATCTTCAGAATTAGAAGTCGGATAAAAAGGAATGTGCATAATGAACAACAAGCAAGTTTGCTTCCATGATCATTTTCATGCATCTCCAACATATCACCAGTCAGTTGGAAAGAGTTGTTTTTTCTTTGATATGGGTATAGAATCCTCCTGTTTCTTCTGATACAGATTTATCAACCTCTTTTTCTTTGATCCGACTAATCCTATGAAAAAAGTAAAAGCCTTAGGTGCTGCCATATAGAAGTAATTTCAATTCATGCAGCCCAGTTCATATATGTATTTACAGGGAAGTAAAGGAAGGATTTACAGGGAAGTAAATACTGAATTGCAGTCTAAAATGTCATTGGGGGGGGGGAGGAGGAGATTTAATTCCAGACCACAGAAAACAGCTCAGTACAGCATATTCTTCTGAAGTGTTAATGTTCAGTAAATGGAGGGGGAAAGACCACTCTTCTTAGAAGGAAGACAGGGAAGAGATTGGTGGCATTACTAGCAAAAGAAGCTAGGCTACAGCTGCGTTTTCCACTGTGATGCCCGTCCTACATGGTAGGATCAAAGAAAGAAGAATCACACAGACTTCAGTAAGGAGGTTTAATGCAAGAATTAGGAGTGAGGGACAGAATCTCAGAAAAACTTTTATTAGTGAATTCATTTAGGCAAAAACTCTTTGAATGTTTGGAAGTTCTTCCTGAATTTTTTTGCCTCCCAGGCTGAGCTGCTATTTATGAGATAAGCTACTAAAGGCCTCTTTTCCCAGCTGTTGGTTGTTGATATCTAATGCCTTTCTTAGGCTCTTCACAATCTCTCACACCTACCTGGTGAGGAAAAAGTTCTGCAACTCCCACCCCCCTTCCCATTTTCCTCATACTGTGTTGTGGCCCCTACACAGCCTGTGCGGTTGGTGGCTGATTTGGACAGCAAGGAGGCTGCAGCATTCAAGTTGGACAATGAGGCTGGAGAAGATGTGGTGCCAGAGGCTGGGATTCAGCCAGGGCCTTCAGAACCTTCAGAAGCTCCCTTAAGTGAAGAGACCGAAAAGGAGGAGCCTCTTCTAGATGCACGAGCGTGCAGAGCTGCCAAAAGGCAGGAGTGGTTCCTCAGGAGGAGGTGTCCTCGAGAGTAAGGCTTGGGGCTAATTGGCCACTCTCTTAGCCTATTTAAGGAGGAATGCCGACTGAAGCAATTTGCAGGGAACAACTTAGTTCACTCTCCTTCATGCCTTGATCTTAGTTCTTTGCAAATTGCTTCTGGGCTTTCTGCCAACCATAGTAAGATTAAGATTATTTATTCTCTGGATTCTTGTAGGCTGTTAAGAAAGTTAATTAACAGCCTTTGTTTGGAAAAAAAACTTATTTAATTTATTTAATTTAGTAAACTAAGGTTTGTACAGACTTAGTGTGTGCTGCGTTCTTTGGGGTCTGTAGAACATACTGACTAGCGTGTGAGAACTAGCAGGCAGAACATACTGACTAGCATGTGAGCCCAAGTCCATGCTTTCTTCTTCCTTTTCACCCCATTGAACTGCAACTGGGAACCTCAAAAAGTCGGGGGGGGGGGCGTTGGGAAATAAGCAAGAAATAACATTCTTGCTTATTTCCCAGCAAAAAGCAAACTTTCTAGACACACGCCTTTTGAACAGTGGAGAATTCTATAAGATCTTTTCTTTTTCCCCCCAACTGATCTTTTAGCAGGATTCTTGAGGGGAGTAGAAGTGAGCATCACAACCAACCTTTCTGATTGAGAGATCAACTTTGGGGGCGAGGAGGGAGAGAGAGATGTACTTATATTTTCTTTTCCTATTGAACTCTCAGTCTCCTAGGAACTGATATTCTCATAACAGTGACTGCCACCTAGAGACTCCCAATCCCACTCCATCACATATTCTGAATGAAATGATTCAGATCTTGTGCAAAGACAGAGCCTTCCTCCTTTCATTAAAGCAGCCAACTTCCCCACCCCTCCCTCAGGCTCCACGCAAACATGGAAAAGTTGCTGCTCTTTCATGAATCAAACCATTAAAGTAATATGTCTTTATTGCACTTCTTAAAGCAGATGCATCTTTTTTTTTCCAGGATGCCTTTTTGAACAACAATCAGGTACAGTGGTCATGTGAGATCCGAGATAATTAATCTGAATAATCTGAAAGGGTCACAGCTGTATAAGGGAACTTTTAATCAGCATTTGGCAGGAAAAGGACTGGTGGAATGCTGGTCTTGTAAAAATTCTCTCAAAAATGTAGCTCCCATAATTAATGGATGAGCTATATCCACTCTAAGGGATTTCCACGCTTCCCACTCAGTGGTAATAAATGGCTGGAGTATTTCCAATCATCCCATGGCATTTCCATGCTAAGATTCTGCTTCAGTTGAAGAAAGCTCAGAGAGCAGCAGTCAACCCCCCCCCCACAAAACCCCACAATGGCAGCTGGAAGACAGTACATACCAGGACACCATCCTGCAAAGAAGACAGGGTAACAGTTGCCTCATGATATCTGACACAAATATTCGAACTGCATTATTTGCGCCAAGATGTGATGATGCATAGGTGGTCATCTACCCACTTCCTTTGCCTCCCACAGACACTGTGGCTGAGAACCTCGGTGATTGAAGAATCTTATAAAACTCTTATTTTGCCGTATTTTGCTTCCTGAGCTGTACATCTTTTGGGAGGAAAGGTATCTTGATAGTTTTGCAGTTCCAACTCATAGGAACCGCTGACTTTTCTTTTTTTTTTTTTGGTTCATGATCAAATGAATGTGTCAAGGCTGATATAAAGATATATACATGGGAGTGTAAACAACCAATTATCACTATCTTTTTGCTTGGAGTTGGGACACATGGGCTGTGAAATGATTTTAGTTACTATGAGATCTGCAGAATTCTAGTGTGAGCAGCAGAGTTTTTGGACCCTGACTTTCCTATTGCAGCATTGGGAGTTCAAGGCCATCACAGATGATCACAGTCTTTGAGAGATGGGGAACGAAAGTGATGGGGGTGTTGAAGAAGTACCCACCAAGGCAAGTAGTTGCAGATTAGGCTGGTGGATGCAAAGCAGGGGCGAAATGCTCCTGGATCAGATCGGATCGCCTGGTCCAGTAGTGATCTTGGCCATTGGTTTGGCGATCCGGTAGCGATGGCAGAGTGAAGCTCCACCCACTTGCCCGGGTGTCATTACTTCCTGCTTTTAACCAGGAAGTAATGTGTTTTTTACTTTCTGCGCATGTACAGACAGTTTTGCGCATGCGCACAAGATCTGCACACGCATGTGATGCACACACAGCACGTGCGCTTCTGAACCGGTAAGGAAGGTAAGTAGATTTCACCCCTGATGCAAAGTTTCTGGATTCGTGCTATGACATAAAATTAATTTGGTGGAATTGTTGCTTCTTGGAAGTGAATTGAAACTCAGGCTAATATTCCAATGCAGCATACAAATCAGCATAATATAAAGATATTTTGATGCTTTCTCAAGATAGATTGGAATTATTTAGTTTATTCATTTTGCCAGGGTTTTTTTTTAAGGCCAGACTATATCTACAAACAAACTGGAAGCCAGAGGCCACACAGGGTTATCTGCGCCCGCTTGTTATTTACTTCAAGATATCTTTTAAATGCTTATCTTAACGAGAATGTGTCTAGTTTACAAATATTTTTCTAGGTTTGGTAACTGAGCATCACGAGCAAAATAATAATAGAGATTTTTTATGTTTCTTGCTATCATTATTTTATTAGAATTTGGAGAAGCTGAAAGGAGATGAAAGAATGATTGACCTCTTTGATTTCTTCTAAAATCTAAATCTACTTCTTTCCATGTTCCATTCTCCTTAGTTTACAGAATCTGAACAGCATTATCTAAAACAATTTCATATGTTTAGTCATTTGTCTCTTCTGAAACTATCTTCCTTTACACAGGACATACAGAAGTGGCAATTTGCATGTGTGAGAATTCTCCCAGTACTGGATACTTCACTCTTGGCTTCCATGAACTGCTGGTCCAGAGGCTTCTTCTTTCATTTTTGCAATCAGTTGGCAAATGGAGTGTATCAAGGTCTGAACTGCACCATTGGCTGTTCTGTCTGAGAAGCTGCCATCAGATAAAACAGAATGCAATTGGGATTGGTTGACATTCCTGCAATCCTGGCCTCTGCCATCCCATCGTTACTAAACCTAGAAGCTCCTCTACTGGACAGCCTCTCCTCCACCTGCCTGTTTGTTTACTGAACCTTCTCTCACAGTCTTAACTCATGGGAAACCAAACAGAGATAGCTGTATGCTGGGATTCCCACAGTGTTGTAAGCCTTGGGAAACTGTGATTTGTTAACTTGAGCTCTGCTCCAGAAAGAATAGCAATAGCACTTAGACTTATATACCGTTTCACAGTGCTTTACAGCCCTCTCTAAGCAGTTTACAGAGTCAGCATATTGCCCCCAACAATCTGGGTCCTCATTTTACCCACCTTGGAAGGATGGAAGGCTGAGTCAACCTTGAGCCTGGTGAGATTTGAACTGCCAAATTGCAGGCAGTCGGCAGGCAGCAGAAGTAGCCTGCAGTACTGCACTCTAACCACTGCGCCCCTGCGGATCTTTTTACTGCAAAGACAGATCTGTAATATTTCTGCCTGCTGTGGGACAGGCGTCCACATGGTAGAAATTCCTAGCTCACCCTGCCTCTCAATCCCTGAGAGTTTCTCCCTCAGGACTTAGGACACTCAAGCATCACCCTTTATGATCCACAGTCGCTACAAGAGGCAGTTTTGCCACACCTCTGTACCATGGGCTGTTGAAGGTTGTTGTTTTCTCAGGGCCACAAGGAAATTCAGTGACAGCACAGAGCAAGGTGCAGTAGGGCAGGGCTTTGACTGGGGGAGGGAGTGCTGACTGACTCATCGGAAGATGCAGCCTGACAGGGAGGACAATTGTACGTTGGCATAAAACTAAAGGTTAGTGGCTGAGGGGAAGCGCTATTGGTTGTTTTCCCAATGTTACTGCCTCTGCTGGCCTTTCTGAGCCATCTCTGGCTTCACCTTCACATCCAGAAGCAGGAGATGAGATATTCCACTCCTCATCCATTTTTAAAATCATGTTCTCCTGCTCTGTAACCTCAAGTCCCTCCATCTTCCTGAAACCCTAGTCCCTGACCTGAATCCCAGCAGCAGATCTACACTTCTTTGCCACTACAAACAAAATTAAGAAAAACAGCAAGATAATAAAGGGTACTTTGCACAGGTGACTAGCCAAGTAATGCCCTATGTTGCTTAATGTACAACTAGTAGCTGAAGGTGCAAGTTACCCTTATGTGGTCACCTTTCTTGCAATGTTCATAGGGGAGGTTTTTTTCCCCATTACAATGCAATGAACTGAGAAGTGTTGACCTATGGAGGGACAGGGAGGAGGATTACTTAATTATTTCCATATTGGGTATTGTTCCTATTCCAGAGCCCAACACCTTCCTTCTTTAGGATTATGCATAAGACTTCAGTACAATCTGTCCTGAGACAATATAACTTGCACTGGCTTTGATGCCAGTAAAGTTGGTGAATCAATAGAGTTGATTCAGCTTTTGTATTTTCCTTTTGGTAGGAAAATAGGAAGTATTTTTGTTGACCCCAATATTCCTGGTTTGAAATGTTACTAAGAAGGCCTGGGATCAGGCAGTGTGGAACAGTAAGGAGAGATGATGTGCTTGGGGGTGGAGGGGAAATAACATCAGTCTATTTGTAGGACAAGAGTAATATGTAAGTATACTGTGGCAAGTGAAAGTTCTAAACTGGTTGCATAGAATGCAAAACATATTATACTTTAACTGAGAAAATTCATCAGCCAAAGAGCAAATACTGGTAGTCCTTGCTGAGTGACCACAATTGGGACCAGCAATTCTGTTGTTAAGTGAAACCATTGCTAAGTGAAACCACAACTATGCTTATGATCTTCGTTCTGCTGTCCTTTGCTTTATAGACCTATGAAGGTCAAAAATGCAAGGATTGGTTGCAAAGTTTTTTTTCTTTTTAAATCACCATCACAATTGCGAATGGTTGCTTTACGAAGCTGCTGCTAAATGAGAACTACCTACAGTTGCAGTTGCTTCCATGGATGTTTGATAAGAAGGAGGCAATTTGATATTAGTTTAGTGACTGGTTTCTAGATTAAAAACTGTCATGTACTGTCTCCTCAAATTTGACCTTCCTAATGTTACAAAAGCATTCAGTCTCATGATTCTGATTATTTCCTTCCTAATTCTCAAGATTTTCAACTTTCAAGATCAGCAGTTGGTGAAGGCTTTCTGTTGCTCTTACCTTGAATCAAGATTCTGTACATATTGCAGACAGGTCTTCATCTTAAGAAGTTGGTCTTCTGAACTCCATGAATCTCTGGCATCTTTATCAAAGAAATCAGAGTCATCCTCTGCTCCAGATGTACTCGGGATGCTTGTATACAAGGGAAGAGCCACAGGTGTGTTGTTAAAGCTAAGAAAACCCACTCTGCCAATATGTACCCATGTATAGGTAGTGCCTAACTTATGACCACAATTTCTTATGAGCCCAAAATTTCTGTTGTTAAGTGAGATATTTGTTAAGGGAGTTTTGCCCCATTTTGCAACTTTTCCTGCCAGTTGTTAAGTGAATCACCGCAGTTGATAATTTAATAACCCAGTTGTTAAATGAACCTGGCTTCCCCATTGGTTTTGCTTGTGAGAAGGTTGCATCCCACGACCTTGGGACACAGCAACGGTCATAAATATGAACCAGTTGCAAGAATTTGAATGTGCAGTTTTCCTACTCCTCAAAGCTAAGGATACTCCTGATTTCCTGAAGCACATTTCTCCAGCTTACTGTCCTTCAAATACCATGTTTCCCCGAAAATAAGACCCTGTCTTATTTTCTTTTGACCCCCGAAATTTGGCCTTGGCCTTATTATTGTGAGGGGGGTCCTTATCCCTAAATCTTGGCCCCAAAGTGCCAACTGGCTACTTCGCCAGTGCTACTCAGGCCACTGTCCCCAGCAATCATGGCAGCTTTTTCGTTACTTCCTGTGCAAACAGCACAAGGTGAGGAGGTAAGGTGGGGGGATGAAGGGGGGAACATGCCCCACACACCACTGCCATCCATGTGGAACAGCCTCCTGGAGGCCGCTCCCGCAAACCCTAGCTCGTGCACCCCTTCTCTTGGTGGCGAGCTGGATGCACTGCTGCCACTCGGGAGAAGAAGAGAGAGAGGAGGCGCTGCGAGAGAGCCCATTTCTGATGTTTTTCTTGTCCTGGGTGGTGGAAGCACGTTCAGCTTCCCAAATCTGGCTTGCCAATCTCGGCCGGCGAGGGGGTATAGCAGGTGGAGAGGGGTGAGGTGGCAGAGAAGCGAGATGAGACTCTCCTTGCCGTCCCCTCGCTCAGCATGGCAGGAGCTGGAAGTCAGGTAAGACACGGTGGAGAAGACAGGCAGAGAGGCAGACAGGGAGAGAAGCAACAAGAGTGAATATCCTCCCGTCGGCTTTTATTTGGTAATGGCACGCTGACCATTTAGCCAGATCTCAACTCCACATTCTTTGAAGATTTGGGAGGCAACTATTTTTCCCCCCTCGCTTTTCTCTCCCCCCCCACTTCATTCTTTAACCGGGAGGGGCGGGCATGGGATGAGGCATTTCTTGCTTCAGCTGCACAAGTGGCCTTAAAGCACTGCCCACCTCCGTCAGCCCCGAACCCGACAGCAGAGTGAAGCCTCCTCCCTATCTCTTTGGTTCAGTTTGCGCAGCCCAGACATTGAAGGCTGGGGGGAGGCTTCACTCTGCTGTCGGGTTCAGGGCTGAAGGGGGATGGGCAGCGCTTTAAGGCCACTAGTGGCAGCTGTGTATCCAGCTCACGACTAAGAGAAGGGGCATGCGACCTAGGGTTTGCGAAAGCGGCCTCCATGAGGCTGTTCCGCGTAGATGGTGGGGCGCATGGGGCATGTTCCCCTTCCCTTTCCCCCCCTCCAGCCTCACCTCCTCACATCGTGTTGTTTGCGCGGCAGCTGCGCCTGCGTCTAAGTATTTGCGGGGGGCTTATTTTCAGAGGGGGTTATTTTACCACATGCACTCTAAAGCCCAATTGGGCTTATTATCGGGACATGTTTTAGTTTCGGGGAAACACGGTATTAGGTCTGAAGCTCCCAGAATTTCTGGCATTCCCTATATTAATTGATTCATCTGCTATTGTTTGCAGAGTTCTTGCTCAAGAATTGAGAGAGGGAGGGAGGGAAGGAGGGAGAGAGAGAGATACATTTATCATCTTCTGCAAGACTCATAATAATGATCTAAAAATTTGGGAACGTTTCATTTGAGATCCTTCACACATCTGTCAAGTGAATAGATACTACCCGTCTATGATTATGAATAGTTCAGCAAGTTTTTATTTATCTTTTTTTTTTTTACCTGCGCTTGTAATTCATCAGTGTTTCAAGTAACTTGGCAGCTTTTTCATATTCTCTTCTCATTCCTGCATCATGCATCAATTTGAGTTCAATTTGCCGCTGGTGTCTGGGATTGGCAAAGAATAACTCTGAGTTACTGTATTCTTTGTACTTGCAATTTTCACTAACTCTCATTCCTCTGCTATATAAAAACTAATCTACCAATGTTTGGACTTTTGTTACTCCCCAGATTTTTAAAAAAGAGGGGGAAGGGAGTTTAATGTTGACTCCATGCAGCTGAAGAATTGGAGTTATAAGGCTCATATAATATATTACCTCTCTTTCAGTTTTTTATGCTTGTTTCTTAAACCAAGTTCTCTAGAGTTTAGCAACTGAACATGTGCAATTGGATTTAAAGCATGTCTGGAGAAGGAAAATATTTGTGTCCTTTTCCTTTGAGAGAGGGAGAATAACTGTCAATTTGGAAGATGGATTGTTGTTCATATGTTTATCATAACACTTTCCTTTCTGCAGGAGTTTTTAACTCTGAAAAACTTTAGAATTACAAAATAAGTAATATTTCAACTCATTTTTATTTCTCCAATAAAGTATTGTATTTCTTAAACCACCTGTATTTTGAATTAATTGAATTGCAATGTATACTATAGTGCTTCAAATATGGCAATTGTCTTCCTGGACTTTTAGTTATGCAGAAAAAAACCATGTTCTGTTAATCAGCAACTGGTTTGGATGTGAAACACAGGAGAAAGTTAGAATTATTGACTAACACATCTGGCCCAATATATAATCTGAATATTCAATTGTTTTCAGATGGTGAATAGATGCTGAGTATTCAAAATTTATACTGTTTTTCCTCTCCTTCTGCCCTCTTTTTGCAAATTTACAGAGGATATGGGTGATCAATCAAGCATTTATCAGACTGCCCAAGTGCATCATGAACAATGGAAAGTTTCCCTTGAATGCCGACAATGCTTGATGCTCATCTGTGGAATTAAGGCGGCCGCTCGAGTATTTGTGAAAAGGTTACCTATCACTTTCTGGCAAAAATCAGATCATCTTTGAATGGTTAAGCAAACACTAAAATCAAAAATCTGGAGCTATAGAAGGGATTCGTAGAAATGACTTTACCTTTCCAATGAAGGAAATGATGCGGACATATGAATCAAGATCATCACTGCCACAGCTAGCTGCCAAAGTCCCATCACTGCTGATGTCATGATGCTTCATAAAAATCCAAATTAACATTTATGAGTAATAAACAATTATTGTCTCTTGAGTTCTGAAAATTGCATGTTGTGTCAATGCAGTTCTCAATCAACCAACCAACCAACCAACCAACCAACCAACCAATCAATCAATATCCATTAATCTTGATATATAAGCAAAGGGCCATTGGGAGAAAATGCACCCTGCTTCCAGATATATTAGTCTGTCTTCCCATGAATCTCAGTCAGAATTCTGGGAGTTGGAATCTGACACATATGTAAAGAACTTTAGCATACTGTAAATTCATCTATTGTATACCTGTCCAATGTCCATAGCTCTCCCTGGATGAGATGGGCAGAGTCAGCAAAGGATTGTATAATAATCAGCTGAGTTATTTTACAAACCACCTTGAAAAATAATGACGCCTAAAGATCTCACAGGCTTCTGGTGAAGGTTTGAAATCCTTTCCCCATCGAGGCTTATGGGCTACCATCTGACTTTACCATTTCTCCAAGCTTTAGAATTTTGATGAAACCTTTTATTCTGCATCATGTTCTTTTTAAGTGGCTTGTACACGTGTGCTGTTTTATGTGATTTGTTAAAACTTGTATTTGACATAGATTTTTTAAGGTGAAGTGCTAATGGGATTGAAGGAGGATGAGAGTCCTACTGCTAATAGCAATGCACCTATATAATAATAATTTAAAAAAAACTGAAAAGACAAACCAAGCAATGCTCAAATTATCTTGGAAACATCATGAATAAAAGTAAGCTCCAGCCCTACAACCATCATTTTCCCCCCCATTTAAATTGCAAGAACCTCTGGTACAGCTCCCTCCCGTGGAGAAGAAGGGAGACTACAGAACATAAGGCGATTAATAAATCGCCTTCTGTTAATAATAAAATAAGACATGCTGGGAGGACGGGGAGAGGCAAAACAGAATGCAGAAAAACAGGAGAAATAGAAATTCTATTAGACTTGTGATTACATCCCTGCATACAATGAATGTTTGCTAATGCCTCTTTCAGATGCCAACGTAATTTGAATATTTGCACCACGCTGGTTTTCCCTTGGAATAATCCAGTGCTCCTTAAAGCTTGATTTATAGTTATAGGAGAATGAGATAGTAAACTATTCAGACAGCACCAGTTCAGATAGCAAAGGGGGCATGGCTTGAAAATAGAGAACCTTCACAGAAGGGAGAAGAATGTATTATTTAATATCTTCTATTTCCAGGGAACTTTTAACTCAAGCATTTTAAAAGATGCCCAACCACCTCTTGTCTAAGATTTCCTATGGGATTTCTAACTTTCTTATATTCTATTGTTGGGAGTCATATATTATGAAATATAGGAGATGGGGCCTTGTTTCTCATCCAAGAAACTTCATGGATGAGAAGTGAAAATCTTCCTCAAGGAAAAAACAAGTTCCGTTGCCTTTTGAAAAAAGCACCTTTGAGATGTGTAGTCTTTGCAGAATGTCTTCAAAGCAAATTAAACCAAAAAATAAATTAGCTATTTTTTCCATACAATTGTCGAAGATGAATTTAGTGCTGAGCATCCTAATAACCTGCTAAAGTTCCCCCAATACTTACACTGTTCAAAGATGCTGCTTTGGGCCAAGGTGCTGCTTTGGGCCAAGCAAAATGTCTGCTCCTCAGTTCCTGCAATGTCACAACACAGCTTTGTTCTTCTATAAATACTCTACCCTTATCAGCAACCCTTAATTGGGTAAAGATTGAAATAAGGGTAATGCTTACTGGCAAATAAGCTAGAATGAGTTTTTAATTTTAATTTCCTAATTTATCTGGCAAACATCCTTGAAATGATAGCAAGCATAATAAAAGTGATTGATTTGGGGGAACCACAGTGCTATCTGTCATTCCTTCCATCTTCATATTACTCTGTTTGATAGGAACCCAATATATATGTTTGCTTAGATTTTATTTACCAGGGGAAATAGTTATGTGTTTGGAATGTTCTTGATTCATTGTGAATGATGGGTGTATCACAGAAGTTGTGATGGGAATATCGGATTACTCATCCTTTTCTAGATTGTTCATAACAGTTGACAATCCTGATTTGATCGTAAGCATAAGCTGCTCTGATTAATTGTATGGGAAGGAAAGCTGTCTCAACATAAAGTTCTCAGCAGAGTCCAGTTTCACACATATTTCTAGGGTATGCTTGAATCCCAAGCAGGAGGAGTTTTCTGAAGAAAGTTGAATGTCCATATCCAGATTCAAATGCCCCAAGCTATAAGTGCTAAAGGACGCTCTTTACAAAATTATACTAGAGGGCTTTTTGGTAGATTTCTAATGAAAGAACTATGAAAGAATGGATAGGAGGAAATGTCTACTAGTATTGATTTGACTGGAAAGACCCATTTTATGACTTATTTAAACCTTACCTTTCTATCGCATATAGTTTTCCCCAGTTTTCTTGGAAACCGTTTGGACACTATTTCTATCAACAATGCTATCTCCTTTAAATTGGGCTTGACTCTTGCTCAACTTTGTACATTGACATGCCCCTTTGGTAGATGTGATTTGTTATTGCTTTCTTTTCGTTACGATTCATTGGATCAATCCTGACTCTTGGTAACTATAAAGTCAAGTCCCTTCAATTTTCTTGCTGACATTTTCAGAGCTGGCTTGCCACTACCTTCTTCCTAGGGCTGACAGAGAGTAACTAGTCCAAAGAAACACAGATTGCTTCTGTGAGTAAAGCAAGACTTGAACTCATGATCTCCTGGCTTCTAATCCAGCACTTTAACTACTAGATCTCCTGGCTTTGCCTTCCTACATGACTCCCCCCCCCCCCCCACACACCTTTCTACTCCAGTGTATAGCTTTTGGAATATCCTGCTGGTCCATTCAAGCCCAACTTGGCTTAGCTTCTTTTAACATCATTTCAATAAATAGAAACCTGGATAGCACAATGTTTGGAAAATAAATTTAATAAATATTAAATATAAAACTACTTCCTAATCCCTTTAGGCCATTGCATATTTTGTCCTGGGAATAGTCAGTTGCCAAGAATCAGTGCTATGTATTAATATGATATTAACGTTGCATTGTTTGTTCAACTACAACTAGCAAAGATGTATATTACCTGACAACAAGCAAGCCACAATGCTAATTTTTCCCATCTGTTTCCTCATCAATTTTTCAATTAAAATCCGTTGGAAAAGTAATCTTGTGAAAAATATTTTATCTTGACACATTAAGACAGCCTGGTACCAACAGGAAACATTGGTCAGGGAACTAAGGGGGGGAAAATATCATGTTTGTTTGCGTGTTTTTAGGCAGGAAGAGATTGGAGGTGATCTGATCTCTCGTCTTGGAGATCTTCATATTAAGTTATGGGAAAGTTGGTTAAAATTATAAATATATGAGGGGAGGCAAACAAGAAACACTGGAGAGAGATAATGTTAAAAATATGGGGGTCAAATTTGAAAATTGATAAATTATACCCTTTTGGTTTTATACTTGTTTCAATCTATTTTCTGTAAGTCTATTTCATCTTGTTTCTGTATTGTTCTGTAAAAATGAACAAGCATTTTTATTGTAATACCTAAATAACCTTTTCTTTAAATTATATATTTTCCCAAAAGAAAGTATGTTTTCTGAAATAGGAAAGCTTTAGGACGTGCAAAATCCAGTGTATACTTTACCAATCTAAATGTTAATAGGACAGGGAAAGATTAGGTGACTTTCTACTGATGCTGGCAGAGACTGAATTTCATAAGAGTTTCTGCTTGCATTCAAAACACATTTGGTCATAGATCATCTCATGCTGTAAATGGGTCAGTTCCAGCACCGGGCTCTTGTTGAGATAAATCTGCATGAGGCAGAGGGAAACCATGCAGAGATAGACATAGCTGCACAATTATATTTCTGTATCGTTATTCATATGTATTTTTTTCTTCCTAGCGTTTCCCTGCAAGTGCAAGATCCGCTTTTCTCAGATCAGTCGAATGTTGATCCATTGGTTGTGACAGGAATTGACCCACTGGCTTATCGTCTAGCCCAGGAGTGTCAAACTCGATTTCATTGAGGGCCAGATCAGCACTGTAATTGTTGTCCGGGGGCAGGTGGGAGGGGCATGGTAGGGGCGGCCAGCTGGGCATAGGCCAAGGGTGTGGCCAGCTTGACGTCACTCACGTGGATGGTGCTTGTGGGGACTGGGCAGGGTTGGCGAGGGAATCCAGGGGTCTCTCTGGTGGGTGGAGCAGGGGGCAGGAGGCTCATCCCATGGGATGAGGTGAGGCGAGGCAGGGGATAGGGCAGCTACACAGTCTCCTGGTTTCTAGCCTAGTATCTTAACCATTAGATCAGGGGTGTCAAACTCAAGGCCTGTGGGCCGGATCTGCCCTGTTGGATGCTTAAATGTGGCCCATGGGGCCGGTCTGGAAATAGGAAAGGACTGGCCTGTGGTGTCTCTGGCAGCCAAAATGGGGCACGGGGGTCCCCCATGTGGCCTGTTTTTGGCCTGCAAAATGTTGCAGGAGTCCGTGCAGGCTAAAAAAGGGCTGCACGCCCCGCCCCCCGCATTTTGGCCAGGAGAGTGCTGCAAGAGGCTTCCGTCCCATCTCCCCCTTCCCGGCCGGCCCACGGAGGAGAACTACAGTTCTAATCTGGCCCTCAAAGAAATCCATTTTGACACCCCTGCATTAGACCAAACCCACTCTTTTTATCATTGTTCAGCTACTATGTTACATTACTGGAATTGTTTTTTATAAAAAGGTAAGCAAGTGGATTAGTTTTTTAAAATCCCCATTACTTTGCTTTTACTGCTGTTCTTTTCTTTGCCCTCTTCTGTCTGTCAATTATGTTAGTCATAGAGTAGACAAGAACTGGAGGTCGTCCATGACTTTGTGTACCTTGGCTCAACTATCTCTGACACTCTCTCTTTAGACACTGAGCTGAATAAACGTATTGGTAAAGCGGCTACCACATTTTCCAGACTTACAAAGAGAGTATGGCTTAATAAGAAGCTGACGGAGCATACAAAGATCAAGGTCTATAGAGCCTGCGTCCTGAGCACACTCATGTACTGCAGTGAGTCTTGGACCCTCTACACAAGGCAGGAGAGAAAGTTGAACACCTTTCATATGCGCGGTCTCCGATGAATTCTTGGCATCACCTGGCAGGACAAAGTTCCAAATAGCGCAGTCTTGGAACGTGCTGGAATTTCTAGCACGTATACACTATTGAAACAGCGATGTCTACGCTGGCTGGGGCATGTCGTGAGAATGGCTGATAGTCGGATTCCGAAAGATCTCCTGTGTGGAGAATTAGTGCAGGGAAAGCACCTTAGAGGGAGACCACAGCTGCGATATAAGGATATCTGCAAGAGGGATCTAAAGGCCCTGGAAATGGACATTAACAACTGGGAAACCTTGACCTCCGATCGTTCAGCTTGGAGGATAAAGACGCAGCATGGCCTTCTCCAATTCGAAGAGACACTTGTTCAGCAGGCTGAGGCAAAGAGGCAGTCCCAGAACCAGTGAAATCTGGGGGCTGGGCAGGGGACAGAATGTATCTGCCCTCAGTGTGGGAGGGATTGCCACTCTCGAATTGGCCTTTTTAATCACACCAGATGCTGTTTTAGGACCTCTTTCCAGAGCACGATACCATAGTCTCTTGAGACTAAAGGATGCAATGAATGAGAGTAGACAAACCACAAGATTCTCCAATGAAAGCAGGGAGGGGGGAATAAGCATTATTATCCCCAAAAACTGGACAGTTTTTTTTGGTTAGCATGCTTCTAAGTAAACACAGGATTTATTTAATTCAATAGCAATGTTAGATGATTTAATGATAGATAAAGCTGCCCTCTAGTGTTTCTTCATCTGAAAGAAGTCTCAGTTATTAGATACCATCTTTTTCTGCTACCTTTTGAAAACGTTATTCGTTCATTCAAGTGAAACTGGAAATTGCATGGATTTGTGATGTGATGAAATCAGCAGAGACCTCAGCTTTGTTGAAGACGTGCCCATTAGGAAAGCCTTAGAAAAGCATGTACAGGCAGTCCTCATTTAGCAACTGCTTCGGACAGCGACTGTTCACAGTTATGATAGTGATGGAAAAAAAAAGTTTCTGATCAGTCCTCGCATTTGCGACCTTTTCAGGGCTGCAAAGCAAAAGAGAGCTGAAGTAAGACCACGAGCATAGTCATTGTTTCGTTTTGTGATCACTTCATATCATGACTGTGATCAGTGGTGGGATTCAACTGGTGTAACAACCGATTCGCTGAGCATGCAAATAGTCCATTAGAAAAGACCATTACAAGCAGTGTTAAAAGCATTAAAAACAGCTGAGGTGTGGCAATCAGCTCTGCTGAGCCAATCAGCTGGGCTTCAACTGAATGGAATAAAGGTAGGTATAGTGCAGGGGCGGGCAGGGGCACCCAGTTTATGGTCAGAGCAAACCGGTTCACTCTCAGCTGATTGTCGGAGCAACCAGCTTGCCCAAACCGGACCAAATAGGCTGAATCTCACCCCTGACTGTGATGCTGGCCCCAGTTGTGGTTGCTAAATGAGTACAGATTTTCCAGAACATATTAACCATGCTAATGGTTAATTAGCCATTAGCTAATGTGCTAAAGGCTCTCATAGGCTTCTAAAACAATAATATCAGTAGCAGGTTGTAAAAGCAAGCTTTTCTCAGAGGTTTTTTTGAGGGGGAGAAGGGAGAGGAATAGGAGAAAGGTCCATTGCCCTTTTCACCTGTTCATTGCTCAGACTTGTTCACTGCCTCAGCCTCATCTCCCCACAAGAACAACTGATTTGTGAGGCATAGTTTTTTATTTGTTGGGACAACAAAGAACAAGAATGAAGTATAGTTACTGACTGAAAATCAGATGATATATGGAGCTATGATAAGTGGAACTGGGATCACACATACAGGAACTAACCCCTGAATAAAAATATGAATCGGTGATACTATAATGAATATCTAAAAAACAGAATTTCATTGGACTGAAGATCTACTTCTCCCTTCACCCTTATCGTTAAAAACTGCCATATTAAAGAATATTCCTGAACGGCAAATTTCTGCTGTGTTGTCATTACAGCACAAACTATTTTTTTAGTTATTAATTTTAGAAACCACCCATCTCCCACACAGTACATAAAATAATTCAAATAGTAGATACTTAATTGTGAATACATTCTTTTGATAAAAATGCAATTTCAGAACCTGCTTAAAATAAAGGGATTGGAATACATACATATCTGCAGTCCTAATTCTGCACATATGTGAACTCTCATGCTACTAAAGACAAAAACATTCAGAAGGAATGTTTGTTTAATTGGATACCCCCAATGCTTTCTGGATATTTAGTGAAGCACAAAATATAACTTGAGAAATACTGTATTAAATAAATGGCATTTGCAAAGATAGACTGTTGAACAAAAGGAGCAGCCCAACATCGATATACCAACTCTTTCAAAATACTTAAAATACATTGCTAGATTATTTTCTTTTAGCTAATGTAGATTTCATAATAAAGGCAGGTTCCAATATAAATGGGCTTTAGTAAAACCAATTTCACAAATATCATTGTTGCTTACATTATTGAAGGACTATCTCTGACCTCCTCAAATGTGAAAGGTTAGGCTTTTGTGAAGACTGAGATGCCTTTTCATAAATCTACAGCCTATAAAATATTTTTCAAAATGTTGCTGATCTTTACAGTAACCTTTTCGCATACTCCTGTGGATGGTGCAGAGAAATGACAGATTACTTATTATGTGCAGAGAAATGACAGATTACTTATTATTGATGGACTAATGATGGCAGAATAGAGTTTTGGCTCTCATACCAGCAACTCTTCAAACATAAGGTGGGATGTCTTTTTCCCATGGCAGATCTAATGGTAGTTTTGAGAATGTGACTAACGATCCAAAATGTTTGTTTTGGATCATGGTTACTTTAGAGTGTAGCAAACAATTCTTTGATCTATTTTTTATTTTGATATGGCTAAATTAATAGACCCTAAATATGTTGGTGTGCCCTATTTCTCTATACAGATTCATAATAAATCAATCACTTCTATCTCTCATTTTTTTTCTCTTTAAAGATAAAGATAAGTGAAGAAGAATGTTGTATATAAAAATGCAAAGAAAGAAAGAAAAGCACAAATGAGTTAAGTTTAGCAAATTTTTCTTGAAGAACTTTCCTCTGGATACTGATACTCCAACAAAGAATTGAGAGGGAAGTGTGGGCACCCACTTTTGAGCAAGCAAGGCAGAGTGATAGTGATGGTGGCAATAGGGCCCTATCGGAAAGCATTCAAGGTTCCAAGTTCACAAACATATGAAGACTCTTCACAGTCTCTCTGTACATCACTCACATAGAGAACTACGTCAGTCATTGTTTAGAACAGTGTTTTGCCATCTTAGCAACTTTAAGCAACTTAGCAACTTAGCAACTTTAAGACACGTGGACTTCATTTCCCAGAATTCCCAGTCAACACACAGAGTCTTGATTACTGCTGATAAGGAAGACATCAGATCGGAAAGTGGTTTGGAATTTTACTAATTTTTGCTACAGTATGCAAGCAAGATCTTCACATTCCGCTTTAATATTGGGTATGTCTAATTTAATGAAAAGGAAGACTAGGGGTGATATCAATCAATCAGAATAGAGCTGAAAGGGACCTTGGAAGTCTTCTAATCCAACCCCCTGCTCAAGCTTTTCTCCATATTAAATTTCATGTTGTTGGATAGGGCCCATTTTTTAAGTCTGTTAAGATCCTTTTGGAGCTTGATCTTGTCTTCTGAGGTCCCGGCTCTTCTTGCCAGCTTAGTGTCATCAGCAAATTTGATGAGTTCCCCTTCTATTCCCTCATCTAAGTCATTTATGAAGATATTGAAGAGCACTGGGCCTAAGATGGAACCTTGTGGTACCCCACGGCTTCCTTCCATAAAGATGGAGCCTACATGGTACTAATAATGACTACTCCATTTAGTACAATTTGTCAGCAAACTACAAATCCATCTGGTGGTGATGCTGTCCATCCCAAATTTTTCTAGTTTCCAAGAAGTAAGTTGTGGTCTACTTTGTTGAATGGCTAGCTGATGTCTAAGTATAATATGTCCACACAATTTTGCTAGCCCACTAATATCATCACTTGGTCAAAGAATGAAATAAGATTGGCTTGGCATGATCTGTTTTTAACAAATGCATGCTGGCTACTAGTTATAATTTTATTTTGTTTCTAGATGTTCGCAGATCTCGTTTTTTTATTATTTTTTTCCAGCAGTGTTCCAATATTTAAGAGGCTGCCACAAAGAAGGAGTCAGCCTATTCTCCAGAGCACCTGAAGGCAAGATGGAAAGTAATCAAGGAGAGAAGCAATCTAGAACTAAGGAGAAATCTCCTGACAGTTAGAACAATTAATAAGTGGAACAACTTATTTCCAGAAGTTGTGGGTGCTCCAACACTAGAGGTTTTTAAGAAGAGACTAGACAACAATTTGTCTGAAATGGGATAGGGTTTTCTGCTTGAGCAGGGGGTTGGACTAGAACTGAGTTTCCCAACCTTTCCAGGTTGGCAGCCCAGAGTGGGGAAGAGGGGGAAAGAGAGGATTATTTTGTGTGAGGGGAAGGCACATGCATGTTTGTGCACTCGTGTGAACACCCATTGCTTGTGCAAGTGAGGCCGGAGTGCTTGAGCGAGTGGGGCTGCAAGCTCCTATGATGCTCATGCGAGTGGGGACACGAAAGCATGTGATGCTCATACAACTGGAGCCACAAGTGCCTGCGATACTCACTGCAACCATCATGCGACTGGGGCCGCGAGCGCTCATGACACTTATGGTAATGCTCACACAACTAAGTCTTTGAGCAACCTGGCATTCATGAATAGCATTTTCAGGTTCAGAGGCTCTTCAGAGCAAATACTGGTGTCATCACAGCTGAAAAGAAGGAGATTAGAAAATGAGATTAAAATTCACCCTCTAGCTAGAGGACTATGGGAAT
This sequence comes from Pantherophis guttatus, assembly GCF_059756535.1. Classification (NCBI taxonomy): domain Eukaryota; kingdom Metazoa; phylum Chordata; class Lepidosauria; order Squamata; family Colubridae; genus Pantherophis; species Pantherophis guttatus. Next base: position 108,426,283 of record NC_142063.1, on the reverse strand, counting down.
TACCTGAAGAGTACCCATTTGGGAAAAGTTGGATTAGTATTAAACTAGATGAAATGATCATTTGTCTTGGTAGGGCACAGCAGCACAAATTAATCCTTTTGTTTTAATGTAGTTTAACAGTGGATAGGCATTTTATTGCACAACTGCTCTACTTTATAATCATATTTCTGAATCATTAAAACTAGTAGAATACCATCTGGAGACAATCATTTTAAGAGAACTGAAAATGATATGATGGAAGACTCATTATCCTTACTCCACAGAGCTTGGGTTTGTCTTACTCCTTGGAGACTTTGCTTATCTTCTTAGAACTGTCACTATGAGCCCTGGCCTGTTCTGAATGACAGCTAATGTTTTCCATCATCTTCTCACTCTCCAAGCAAAGTGCCAAATCAATCACTGCATAAAGGGAATGCATCAAGCAGCCTTCAGCTCTTAAAGTGATTCCCGCAAACTGGGAAGCAGGTGAGATATCTAAACAGGATTTTGGAAGCATTTTAGGGTGCAAAACTCCATTAGAAAGCAAATGGGGGAGATATTCATTTAATACTATGAATATATTTTGCAGTGCACACCCTGGTTATCTACTTGCAAATATGTCTGCAAGGGTATGTGTCAAAAAGTCAAGATGGTTACAATGCAACAGTGCAGTCAAAGCCCACCATTTTTATACGTGTCAAGCTGAAACACCACATGTGGAAATAGAACAGAGCTTTGAATGTGTGATCACAGATAATATCTTGATGTGTTTGACACATCCACCTCCTGGATGATTTTACATGCATAATAGGAATGCCTAATGCTTCAGATCCAAAGGGGAAAAAGTTTCTTCCTAGGGTGCAAGGACCAGGGGTGAAATCCAGCAGTTTCTGACAGGTTCTGGAGCGGAAATTTTGAGCAGTTCAGAAAACTGGCAAATACCATCTCTGGCTGGCCCCAGAGTGGGGTGGGAATGGAGATTTTGCAATATCCTTCCCCCAGGAGTAGAGACAGAATGGAGATTTTGCAGTATCCGTCTTCTGCCATGCACACCAAGCCACACCCACAGAACCGGTAGTAAAAAAAATTGGATTTCACCACTGGCAAGGACCTTGCATGTACCAATTCTTTCTTCAATAAGGTGTATCTGTTCCTGGGCTTGTATAGAAGCCATGCAAGCCCAGGAAAACATGCTTTTCAGGTAAAGAGATGCCACCTTCAGCATGTTCTTTACTGAGCTCAAATGTTTAGCTCAAGGCTAAACACATCTTCTTTTAGGAAATACAGACAGGAATGCCTGGCGTGCCCACAACCTCTCCAAAGCCCCTTTACTGAACTGGGTCCAAACTGCAGTAAATCCATAATACTATCATAGCATTCTCTTTCCAGGCACACACATTTTGCAATAGTGGCGAATATCTGTGGCTCAGGTATAGGATGAGGGTAAAGGTTCATTCTCTGAACTTATGGATTGGTTTCCAAAATTTTCCTCACCAGGCTAGGTAACATCTTCAGTGGAGTTTAGGGGATGTCAGTGTTCTGTTTATAAGGGCTTCAGGTGTGGGTGTGTCAAAGTGAGGGTCTTGTGATAAGGAGATTACATCAGGTCAGCATCATTGGAAGGTGAATCACTGGTGGAAGGGGAATTGTGTGTGTTGATTGAGAGTCGGTGCTGTCTCTGGTTGGCTGTATGGTTGATCTGGAATCTGAGGGGCTTGTAGGCTGGTTGTAAGTCAATGTGTCTGTTGGTGGAATTGCTTGTGGAGTGCCAGCCTTCGATGAACTCATGAGTGTGGCGGATGGTAGTGTGTCCAATGATTTTTGTGTGGCTCCAATCGAACTGGTGCTGTTTTGGTGTTGGTGTGGGTAGAGATTAAGGATTTGAGATTGTGGTGTTTGACTGCCAGACAGGGTTCGTGGATCCTGGTTTTTAACTGACGTGATGTTTGTTCCATGTAGAATTGGTTACACTGGTTACAGTTGATGTTATCTAGCCTGGTAACGAAATGTTCGGAAACCAATTCACAAGCTCGGAGAACAAATCTTTACCCTCAACACACATTTCGGCCAGGATGTCACAAGTATAACCAAAGCCCAGTTTTATCCTAAGATCACCCTCACTGTTTCATTCACACTAAGATGTCTAATCTAGAGATGACCTTGAATGTTAACACATAATTGGCCATCCAACCAGGGGTGAAATCTACTTACCTTCCCTACCAGTTCGGGAGTGCATGCGCTGCACACTCCCCTCTGCACATGCGCAAACCCTTTTGCGCATGTACAGTGGGTAAAAAACAGGTTACTTCCTGGTTAAAACCAGGAAGTAACAACAACCGAGCGGGTGGGCGGAGCCTCGCACTGCCGTCGCTACCAGTTCTCCAAAGCATCCGCTGCCATCGCTACTGGTAGTCTGAACCATTAGCATTTCACCCCTGCATCCAACCCATCAGTTTTCAAGAAGGGACAGCATTCTGGGCTACACTGAGGATACATATAAAATACTTGTGTAACTAAGCCATCTACATTCAAAAACAATTCAAAAGAAATTAAAGCCTTGAATCGATACATGTCCTCCTGAAATTCTCACTAATATATTAATAGAGGTGGCAAGAATGAAACAGTAAACTGCCATGGGGTTTCCTGGCTGCTGTTTAGCCATATACTGTATACAATGTCAAGTCATGGGCAAGCACATAAAACGATGCATGCTGAATTCTTCCTGTCCCCATTGGAAGATTGTTTTAATGACATGAAATTAAGGATTGATTTAAACTGCCTATACAAATACCCTGCTGTTCTCTCTTCTTTGAAATCATAAGTCCTTAAAAAAAAAAAGGGGGGGGGGGACAAATTAAGCCACGGCTATTCCCTGTTAGCGTCAATGGAGTGCCTCACTGAATTTAGAACTCATAAAACACTTGACAGGTTGGTGAAGTGGAGGATCATCAAAATAAATGTTGCATACCATTTAATGAAGAAAAGTTCACTTAAGAACCCAGTTAGAGAAATTAATGATCCACTAAACCAATACCTGCAGTGGTACACTTTCAAATGCAGTCATACATCAAGTGGTTAACAAGAAGCCTCATCCAGACAGAACGCTGTCCTTTGGAAGATCTTACTTGATGAAACATCTTCCAGAAAGACAGCAGTTGCCTTATGGATGAAAGCTAGGACAGTCAGAGCAAACGGAAACTGCATCCTGGAAAAGAAACACTGGACTGAATTTCAAGTTAACAACCCTGCACACTTCCAGGCGATCCAGATTTAAAGTTCAGACGGGACATTCATCATCCAAACCAAAAGGCTAACTATTAATGCATCTTTCCATTTCTCAATATATTGGACAGATTATGAAGAGATTGCTATTATCTATCTCTCCTGGTTAAAAACCTCCAAGGCAACTGTTAGATGTAACATTTAAATATTTTTTAAAATATTGAACATTGTACATCAGCACACCACGTGTACCTCCAAGCTGGTTAATTGTGAGCAGTATGTTCTTTTTCTGGATCTTTTGATCAAGGGGGAATAAGATTTTTCCTTGAAGAGTACATGAAATCATCAACAGCTGCCAATTGACTTATTTATGTTCACTCCTGTTTCACATCTGGCACCTTTTGAAATTAATTTCAGAATAGCTCTGAGGCAAACTCCATGACCAATCAGTGCTTCAGGCTGAGACTGAGAAAGACAATTATTAAGTGAGAAAGTGCTGGTATAAGAGTCAGGTTTTGGTTTTCTAATTAGTACAACCTGGTGTATTTATATATGCAAAGTTTAGAGCTTTGCATTTCCAAGTTTATAGCTCAATATGTGGGAATCACACATCAGACTCTGATATAGCTTGGTTTTGGTTTAAGGGTTGACTAAATTCAAGAGGCACAGATGTTGATTATTATTAGCATTAATTAGGAATGCTAATCAGGCTTATTAACATTAACCAGGAATCTCTAAAAATGTTTCCTACAGCAAATGGAAAACCTGTGTTGACAAGAGCAAACAGGAGTCCAGACTCAGGTCAGAAAAGAGCAAGATGATACTTGGGAATGCAAAAGAATATCTGAGTTGTATGGGGCCAAACCAGGTACTCCTTTTAGAGTTGAGAGAAAGTCAACCAACTTAACCGCTTTTATTAAGTGTGCAACTGTGCAAGAAGAATACTGTCATGGTGTCCCAGAACCAGTAAACGTAAGCCACATTTTAACAAAATAATGGCTCTATAAGAGCCGTGGTGGCCCAGTGGTTAGAATGCAGTACTTCAGGCTACTGCTGCTGACTGCCAACTGCCAGCATTTCAGCAGTTTGAATCTCACCAGGCTCAACATTGACTTAGCCTTCCATCTTTCCAAGGTCAGTAAAATGAGAACCCAGATTGTTGTGGGCAATATGCTGACTCTATAAAAAGCTTAGAGAGAGCTGTAAAGCACTGTGAACCAGTATACAAGTCTAAGTGCTATTGCTATCAATGGAGGCATCATTTTTCCAGATCAGTGGCATATAGTGACTCTTTTGACCAGTTTCCCACTTTCAATCTTCCAAACAGGTTTGCTTTAGATTATTTTCCCAGCAATTAACCAGTCAGTGAGCATTAAGTTGTCAGAAATAACATTGGTTTAGAAGCTAGTTCAACATTTGAAATTAACCCTAAACAAGTTGCAAAGATATTAGCTGGGATAAGAGCCACTGCCCTGGTTCCCAATATCTTTCTAGCCTGAATGCCATGTGAGTATTTTGAAAACCTGATTAGTAGTGACAACATGATTATGGAATAGTCTCAACCAAGACATTTGCCACAAAAATACCACAATGTTATCTCTAGGAAAATACTTTCACATTAGCCACAAAGTCAGACAAATGTTTAGATTGGATTTGGCGTCTTTGTCCACCATTCAAATCCTTCCCAAATACGTGGGATGAGATGTTTCTGTTTAAAGGCATTCTCACAGAATGTAAATTGTTCCAAGTAAAACTGCATTTTGAAATTGACATGTGAAAATAAGATCTAATCGTTTATTTTGCTACTTGGATAAGTAGCAAGATGAAAGAATTATCAAGTACTAATAAAACAAATAATGAAATAAATATTACTAGAACAGTCTTTGAAAAGCGAGATTGGATGCACAATTGTGTATTAGAGAAATTGAATTTAAAAAACCTAAACTGAATATAAAACAAGGAATTGAAAAGAGAAGTAGTGAGTACTGCATTGATAACAAAACTAAATATTGTAGTATTGATTTGTTTAGTGTTTTATTTGCTTACAGAGATATTGCTTCTAAAGAACAGGATATGGAAATCAATCACTGTAAAGTAAATGTAACTTGATTAATATATTGCTGGCACATTAGAAGGCCATTCAAATCTTAATTATATGCAGGTTTGCTTCCAATCCAAGTAGCAAAAACTTAATTTGCATGTTTCTATGCTACATTAGGAGAACGGAATTTCTTCATTTTGAAAATGTGCTTGGATCAGGAGAATAGCAAGGAAAGCTTTTCACAGTATTAAGATGAATGCAACATTCTGTTAACTCCAGTAGACCAAATTGTTGAAGCTTTACAGCCCCAGAAGTTACTGCAAAAGTTAACAAACCTGGAGCACGTTTTAGTTCTTGACCTTTTAACAGCTGACGAATTAAGATGATCTTTCACTTGGCACTTTCCTCCACATTCGTTCTACAAATAAAAATAATTAAACTCTTTCACTTATTTTTGAAACAATTCAAAGGTTTATACCAAGGAGACCTGCATGGAGAGAGTGGAGTTCAACAGGCTCCTAAATAGGCTGTGTCGTAGAAGGCATCTGTTGATGACCATTGTTATCCAAGTCTTTTATTAGAGATTTGGGGTAGATAGTTCTTGGTTTTCCATCCTTTCCCCCCCTTTTTTTAACTGGATATATTTTGAAACTATTTTCATTGTAAAATACCTTGTGGAGCTTTTATGAGTAGGTATTTGCCCGCCATAGGCCCCGCAAAATTGATGTGGATGCGGGACCAGGGGGCACTAGGCATCTCCCATTCTGTAGGCTGGGCTTGTGCTGGCGCTGGTCTGACCTCCTGGCATGGGGCGCAGTTGGAAACCCATTGTTTGATGTCCTTGTCCAGGGAGGGCCACCAGATGTAGCTTCTGGCCAGCGCCTTCATTTTTATGATGCCTGGGTGCCCAATGTGAAGGCTCTCCAAGGTCCTCTTCTGCAGCGGTCTCGGTATCACTACCCTGTCGCCCCAGAGTAGGCAGCTCTTCATGGTTGAAAGTTCTTGTTGTTTTCTTAAGAAGGGGCTGAACTCCTTGCCCACCTTTTCCGTTGGCCAACCCCTCAGGACCCAGGACATGACTTGCCTGAGGGTCTTTTCCTTCTTCGTGTGGGCTGCTATGTCCGTGGAAGATACTGGGCACAGCAAGTCTCCGTCGATGTGGAAAAGGCCGAGGGTGGGTGCAGGGTCTTCCACCGGCTCCTGCGTTGGGCACCTACTGAGGGCATTCACGTTGCTGATGGCTTTGCCCGGTCTGTGCGTGAGGGTGTATGAATACCCGGCGAGGAAGATGGCCCAGCACGTCATCCTGGGCAACATGTATGTCGGTGTTTGTTTGTCGCCTGCGAATAGTCCGAGGAGTGGCTTATGGTCTGTGATGATTTCGAATGCCCTCCCGTAGAGGTATTCGTGGAAGCGCTTGATGCCAGCCACTATGGCCAAGGCTTCCTTATCCAGCTGGCTGTAGTTGCACTCAGCTGCCACCAGAGTCTTAGAGAAAAAGGCGATGGGGGCTTCCTTGTTGTTGGGCAATCGGTGGCTGAGGACAGCCCCGACCCCATATGGAGATGCATCGCAGGTCAATAGCAACGGAAGCATCTCGTGATATTGTATCAGCACACTGTCCGAGGATAGGAGCCCTTTGACGTTCTTGAAAGCGGTTTCCTCGGCTCTGCCCCACTTTCAAGGGGCCGCTTTTCCCAGAAAGCAATGGAATGGCTCAGCAATCATGGCTTTCTGTTTGAGGAAAACGCTATAGAAATTTAGCAATCCTAAGAAAGCCTGAAGCTCTGGCTTGTTTTTGGGGGCTGGAGCTCCGTGAATTTCCTTGACTTTAGATTTGGTGGGGTGTATGCCCGTGCTATCTATTAAAATAGCCCAGGAACTCAACCTCCTGGACCCCAATGATGCATTTGTCTCTCCTCACACGCAGGCCCTTCTCTTGGAACCGCTTCAGAGTGAGCCTAAGCCGTTCCAAGAGTTGAGCTCTGGAGGTGCCGGAAATTAGTACATCATCAAAGTACGGCACCACCCCTGGAATGCTTTATAGAAGGCGCTCCATCATTGATTGAAAAATGCCAGGGGCTGCGCTGACTCCAAATTGGAGGTGGTTGCATTTAAATGCGCCCCGGTGGGTGACAATAGTCTGAGCCTCCGCAGTTTTTTGGTCGACTGGCAGTTGCTGGTAAGCCTGGGCCAGGTCCAGTTTCACAAATATGGTCCCACTCCCGAGTGAATGCAACAGATGTTGCACCACTGGAACTGGGTATGCACTCTGCTATAATGCCTGGTTAATGGTGCATTTATAGTCGGCGCAGATGCGCACAGACCCATCATGCTTCAGTGGAGTCACAATGGGGGTCTCCCATGCAGCATGATCAATCAGTTCCAATATGCCTTGGGCGATCAGTTTGTCCAACTGAGCGTCTACCTTAGGCCGAAGTGCAAATGGAACCCTGTGAGGCTTGAGCCGAATTGGAGTGATTGAGTAGTCTAAATTGAAAGAAATGGGTTTCCCCCAAAATTTTCCTAAGCTGCCATCAAAGACGTCCTTGAACTCTCCAAGGAGTTTGTCGTGTTCATCCTGCTGAATTTGATGAATTCCTCTGATTGAGAGCCCTAGAGGCTCGAACCACTCCACTCCAAGCAGGGTCGGGTGGCTGTCCTTGACGATGGTGATGGGTAGGTTGCCCTTGAAGCCGTAGTAGCTAATGCTCAGTGAAGCTCTCCCCAGGACCCCGATGGGATTTCTGCTGAAATCGACGAGCCTTGCGTGTAGCAGCTGCAGTTGGCTCTTTGAAATTCGCGGTTTCAATTTTTTGAGCTGCTGCCAGTCCATAATGGAGTAGATTGAGCCCGAATCTACTTCCATGGCACATGGAGTCCCTTCCGCGTGCACTGTCATGATGAACTTCATGGCATTGTGGTCATTGGTGTGGGCAATGGTAGTTTGGTGGACCGCTCTGCTTCGCGGGTACCTGTCTCCCTCGCGCCTTGGTTGGTAGGACCGCCTGGATGACCTCTGGTGATCATGGTTTTCCGGCTTGGCTTTCTCCCGGACTGGTTCTGGAACTCTGCAGGCCTCCACGATGTGGCCTTTTCGCTGGCAACGGCGGCAGGTCGCATCTCTCCACCGGCATCTGGCTCTCACGTGGTCACCGTTGCAGCTGGCACAGCTCTCCCCTCGGCCACCATTTTGTGTGGTCTCGCATCTGGGTGGTCTGGAGACCTTATGGACCACCATTTCCTCGTCCGATTCGGATCCTGTGGTGGATTCTTCGGATAAGGTCTGGGGAGCTTTCTTAATTCTGTGGACTGCCTTGGCTTTCCGCATCACTGCTGCTGCCACCTCCGATGTTTCTATGGCTGTGGCCTCTTCAATTACATCTTTTAGCGAGACCTTTCTCCTGCTCAGCAACTTTCTCTGCAGGGAAATGTCCCGCATCCCAAAGACGATGCAATCTCGGATGGCGTTGTCCACGTGGTCGAACTCACAGTTGGCAGCCAACTTCTGTAGTGCTGCCACGAAGTCCTTTATGGATTCGCCCTCCTGCTGGTTCCGTTGGCTGAAAGTGAATCTGTTCGCCATCGGCGTGCCAGTTGGGGCGTAGTGTTCCTGGAGAACATCTTGGGGGTCGCTCCACGCCATGGCCTCGAGGTCCTGGGGTGCCATGAGGTTGATGGCCATTTCCAGGACTGCCGATCTGCAATGTGCCAGGAACAAGGCTTGTTTGCGGTTGTCCTCTAGGTCTTCATAGCCGTTGCCGGTCAGGAATTGGCAGAACCTAATCATGTAGGCTTTCCACTTCTCCTGATCGGGGTTGAATGGTGCCAGCGAGATTTGTGGCGCTGCCATGGTTCTAGTGCTATCAGCTCTAAGTGACTCCAGCTCAGTGACTTGCTCTGTTGAGTCAGGCTGGGTGGTGATCGTGCCACGAGGTTCTTCACTGTGGTTCTTGAGATCCTTCATCACCAGTGTTAGATTGGCACAGGGAAAAGAATATGCGAGCAGCGTATGGTCCGTTCAGCACTTTATTAGGATGAAAACAGAACTGCCGGCTGTGCTGCCGGGCTCGCCTTATAAAGGGAGTTGGCAAGCAAGCTGGCCAATGACAGATCTTTAAATCTCCCGCCGTTGGACTAGCCAATCTGGCGGGGATGCCCATATAAGGACATAACAGGAATGCTTTTAAAATCAACCAAATTTTTTTAAGATACAAACTGAGGCAGAAAAAAAAAAGAAATACATGTCCCAGAGCCTCTCATTAGAGTTTGGTGTACCAGGATCCTTTGAGATGTACAGGGAATTGAGACAGATGGAATATCTGTTTTAAGGGTGTAGGAAGTTAGCACCCACCCCTTTCCTAGAAGAATGAAATATTTTGGGAAATATTAAAAAGGCAGAATATTATGTTTCCCTGGATGAGAAATGGAGAAGCATGTTTTAAAGACAAAGCAGCTCCCACCTTCCTGCCCCCCACCCTTTGTTAATGGGCCAGAGGCAGAAACCCAATCCTTTGTCAAAGGACATCTGCAACACAATGGGACCCATCTAGCAACAGAGACTCACCACATGACACCTGGGAAGATTACATCAGCCAGCAAGGCTAGCTAAGACCCCCCACCCCCTGGGAGTCTGACAACCAATCAGGATACTCTTTCTGGGCCCCAGGAAGTTCAAAGCCAGAGAAAGCATAAAACCTGGGGACTCGCTGTATCTCGGCCCCCTTTTCTGTTCAGGAACTCAAGCCATGTGATTCTGTCCACCATTAAACCATCTTTCCAAGCAGTCTCCATGTTTCCAGTGTCTTTTTCCCCACTTGGAGCAGAACCCAGAAGGATATTTCCAACAAGGAAACTCAGGTTGCAGAGTAATAGATAACAAGCTTAGCCAGGAATCTCAATTTAGATTTATTCCTGTCTTTATTTTTTTGTATTACTGATAAAACTGGGTTTTTAAAACTCAGTTCTTATACATTGTACAATTTGGGCATAATAACATTACCTATTTATAATCTGTTGTATTTCTTGAACCCTTTCCAATCTCTCTCTCTTTTTTTAAATAAAGGCTCTAGCAGGAAGAACAAGAGATCAGCACCATCTTCTGATCAACCTAGTGTATAACATTTGCCCTTTGTGTTTTTTCTTTTTCTTTCCCAACTGAGTTTTAAGCTGTATCATTGTGATTTGAACCATTCTATTACAGTTATTTTGCTCCTGTCCTGCTCAGTGTTTGCCTTTTAAGATTTTAAAGTTTATATGTATTTATTTAGTAAACATGTTTATATGACTGCCCAACTCACACACAGATGACTCTGGGCTACTTACAACATTAAAACTCCACAACGGAAGAATTATAACCCACCCACTCACCCCCGTGTCAGCAGCAACACAATCAAATCTACCACTTGATCAGTTCTATCTCCAATAAAATATGTTTTATATTACTTTTTCAATAAAGTTTGATTGTTCTTATACCTTATGAGACTGGTGAATTTCCCAAAGCAGAGAAGTGCTGGTGCTGGTCTGGCCACAAACCTTTAAGCTGTATAGCCAAGAGGCTGCATTAAAGAGATCATTTCATTTTTCCCATTTTTATCTTTTAATATCCGGAAAGGAAGCACAAACTGTGAGGGCTCTCTGTTTTGCATACGCTAAATTTAGGCAGTGGTGGGATTGAAATAATTTAACAACCGGTTCTCTGCCCTAATGACCGGCTGGGTGGGCGTGGCCATGGTGGGCGTGGCCAGGAGGTGTGACAGGCAGCACTCAGCCTCCTGCACCCCCCTGGCAGCAAAAACAGGCCATGGGGGGGCCCGTGCCACACACTCCGCACCCTGTTTTGGACCCAGTAGGCCTCCCTGCAGCCTCCTGGGAGCAAAAACGGGCCACGAAGGGGCACACCACACGCCCCCGCACCCTATTTTGGACCTGGTAGGCCTCCCTGCACTTACCTGGGAGCCAAAATGGGGTGCAGGGGGGAGTCCTGGAAGGGGCAGGGCAGGACAGGAAGGGGCCAACCAGCAATTTAACAACTGGTTCACCCAAAACATCCCGAACTGGCCTAATCCCACCACTGAGTTTAGGGAGAGACTGCTAGGTGAGGCACTCCCTAGAAGACAGACTGTGGCAGATGCTATCAATCTGCTATTCCAAGACAGGAGATTGGAACCACAGTATGCAGAACTAAGGAGTTTCTGCGATAGGAAGACTGAGTCTTCCAGTTTACTCCCTATCAACTCAGTCAGGCGACCACCAAAGATTAATTTAGTTCTAGTTTACCTCAGTATCTGACCCTAGCTATTTAGCTCATAATTTGGGGTGTATGGCTTAGTATATTGTATAAATTCATCCACAATAGCCAGTCAAGAAAAACAACTGAGATTCATTGGAAATTTAGATCTCCCAGACCAGAAGATCTTCCTTTCACGCTTTCCTTTCCTTTCTAACCTCCTATACATGTTGGCCAAGAGCCAATCTGTCATTGGTTTACTGGCACAAGAGCCAATCAATAACACAGGGTTGAGGAAAGTGGAAATTTGTCACTTTATTTCCGATCAGAAGCAAATGGGCTCTCTGTTAGCAAAAAAAAAAAAAAAAAAAAGGGGGGGGGGAGCTGGGAGGGAGGACTGGCATTCTATTTTTATACCTCAGGATACAGGAAATTCAAAACAGCAATGATAGGTTGCAAATTTCTTACCAATATAGCACATGTATAAACAATGCTGTTCAGCGTGGAAAGCACATGTACATGTCGTGCTGTTTATGTGTTCTTAGCATGGCCTGTGCCACCTAGACCCCTGCTTTCCTCACAGCCCCAGCTGCAACAAGCTTCCTACGTACTGTTCTAATTGCATCCTGTGCATCTAACTATGATTTCTCTGTAGGGTCTCTTTCGGTGTTATTTATCAAGTGTGCAGCTAAACTGCTGGCAGCTTCCTGTTCTGAGTTTGTATGCTCAAGAGGAAAATAGACTGAAAAGAATTGAAAAGAATGTGTTCCTTTTTAATAAATGGAAGAGCTTTCAAGGCTGGGGTCTCAGGTCCTCATACAGTCACCATTCTTTTTTGAAAACATGCTTAGAGAGCCTCGTGGATTTTAGATATAACTTGATTTGCTCCAAGAATTCTACTAGAACTCCAGAAATTTTTATTTTATTTAAATAAAAATATAAATTGCCCAATAGCTGAAGCTCTCTGGGCAGTTTATAATAAAATGCACTAAAAATACAATTTGGATAAAAACATATATAATAAAATCAAAGATGTACTACGTAAAACCATGGAAACTATAGACAGCAGCATGGCAGTAATTGCAAATCTGGAAAAAAAATGGATTTAAATGTGAATTTAACACTGATTTAAAAGTTGGGGGGGAAGGTCTTCATCTAGTGCCAAAATTATACTAATGCAGGCAACCAATCAAGGAAGGGAATTCTATAAATGGGGTCCCCTCCCACAGAAAAGGCTCTCTCCTTTGTATAGATCTACTTCACCCCCTTGGTACCGGGGTGGGTGGGTAGGTGGGGGCGGGGCAGGACGAGACCTCATTAGAGGGTCTTAAAGTTTGGGTAATTCCATGCCACACTTTTTCAAGTAAACTGGTCCTAAGATGTTTAGGACTTTAAAGATCAAACACAGCACATTGAATTAGATCCAGAAACAAAGTTGCACTCAATATAGATGGCAAAGTACAAGCATATGTTCATACCGGTCATACTAGGCAATCCTAGAGTCAATTTGAAACTAACTAAAGTTTCAAGATTATTAAAAAGGCAGCTCCATATAGAACTCATTGCAATAATCCAACCAGAAAATTACCAGAGCATGTATAGCTGTGGTGAGACTGTCTCTGTGCAAGTCAGTTCACAGTTGTTAAATAAGACCAAATATGTTTAGTATTAAATTGGAAGAGCGTCACTGCTTCCTCATATTCAGACATGGAAAACAATTTGATTGCAACATAACAAACAGACTGATAGAAGTGCTAACGGACGACAGTCTAAACTTAACTTGAAATGAACTGGGTCAGTACTTCAACCCACCAACACTCTGGAATTACAGACATATTAAACTGACACAGAACCCTTGCATGGAAAGTTACCAATCATTAACTGTGCTAAAGAACATTGATTTTGAAGAGCTAAAATATCTTTCGCCCCTACTTTTAAATCAGTCATTCACAGCATGTATTGCATTATATAATACGCAATCAATGTCAAACTAAAAAATATTGAACTTTAGGGAAATGAAACATTAACCTTAATATGCCTTTCACTGCCACATTATAAACTGATCCAAATCAGCAAATGCTCGGATATCTTTTTCTTTGAAGTCCAGAAAATAGTATCAGTTCTTCTCCCTAATTTTCAGCAAAATGAATCTCATAATTGCAAAATTCCACCCGAAAGCATATTTTGTGGAATTAGCATCCATGAGATATAACATCGATCTATATTAGATAGGATTAATATTTTGTCTTTAGGAAAAGGCAATATTTGTACAAAAATGGGGCAATGTGTTTGTGCAAATAGATATTAATGAATTTGGAGCTTTGGTGGTGATGTGAAGAATCCCTGATCTTTTTAAATTAACTTTTTAATCTTAAAGAAAGTTTATATATAAATCAATAGAGGCTAGCCTCTAAGGCCAACATCTTGGATTTTTTCAGATGAATAATGTGGAATGTTTCATTACCCAACTAGGTAACATCATCAGTGCTGATGTTGTTACTTAGTCAGGTAATGAAATGTCTGCAAAACAAAACAAAAAAAGAACCAAGCTCACAGAGAGTCAACTCTGAGCTATAAATGTTATCTTCTATAATGTTCTAGTACATAAGTAATGACTATTTCGGTTGAGATTTTTTTCCCTTCAATCCTCTAGCAAATTACCTATTGAAATGTTAGCTTTCTGGTGCAAACATTCAATGGCTATGCAACATTGTCTTGAAGCAGACAATGCAATGCAACCCTAGGCTGCATTAATAGAGGCATAGACTCAAGATCACATGAAATTCTAATTCCACTTAACAAAGCCTTAGTAAGACCACACTTGGAATATTGCATCCAGTTCTGGTCACCACAATACAAAAAAGATGCTGAGACTCTGGAAAGAGTGCAGAGAAGAGCAACAAAAATGATAAAGGGGCTGGAGGCTAAAATGTACAAAGAACAGTTACAGGAATTGGGTATGTCTAGTCTAATGAAAACAAGGACCAGGGGGGACATGTTAGTAGTGTTCTAATATTTGAAGGGCTCGTACAAACTTCTAAAGCACCAAAAGGCAGGAGAAAAAAACGACCAAGGAGAGAAGCAACCTAGACTAAGGAGAAATTTCCTAATGGTTAAAACAATCAACCAATGCATTGACAGTGAGAGCAATTAACCAATGGAATAACTTGCCTTCAGAAGTTGTGGGTGCTCCATCACTGAAGGCTTTCAAAAAGAGCCTAGAGACAATCATTTGTCTGAAATGATACAGGGTCTACTGCTCGAGCAGGGGGCTGGGGTAGAAGACCTCCAAGGTCCCTTGCAACTCTATTATTCCATGTTCTATGTTCTAGAAATATTTTCCTTGCGTTCCTTTTCTTCTCTGTGCAGGTGTAAACCCAGATACATATAGAAAGAAACCATATTTTTTCTCTTGGTTAAATCCAAATGTGATGATGATTATGTGATGTGTCCTGGGTTTTTTAATTTATAGAAGATTATGGGGTAAATGCTTGAAACAATAGTAAAGGTTTATTGACTGATTTGTAAAAGAGAATATATGTTAAAGAGAATATAGGATACAACAAGAGGTGTGAACTTCAAAATTAATATGTCAAAGTCCAAAGTAGATCTGTCTGATATAGAGAAGATAGAGTGCAAATGGAAGTTATGCATAAAATGGTAAAAAAATAGAGCAAGTAGATGGATTTATGTATCTTTGCTGAGTGTTTAGTAAAGAACTGGACAGAAAAATGTAAGACGCTGTACAAATGTTGGTAAGAATGTGATAGATAGCACATGATTCATTGTGAGGAATCAATATATATCAGAAGGTTCCTCTATATATGGATGTTTTATTCTTCTCATATTCTTAAATGAAAGTAAAAGTTGGGTATGTCAGGACAAACATAAAAGTAAATTGAATGCAGTGGAATAGATAACATAAGAAGGATGTATGATAAAATAAAAATAGATCAAAAGTAAAAAATGACCAGGTGATTAATGAATATGGACTAAATAGAATAGCAACCGGTATACTAAGCAGTATGCTAAGATGGTTTGGTCACATAGGGAGAATGAGGAATTAATTACAAAACCAATATATGAAGGAAAAATGAATAAGAGGGAGAAGGGGAAGATTGGGAAAGTCCTAACAGGATGAAATTGGTAAAATCTCAAAAGAAGATAGGTAAGCAGTTTAAAGAACAAGATGCCACATTTGAAGTATGTCCATATATATGAATGTGATGGGAGCGAGAGTGAATTGCGAACTTTGAAAGGTGTAAAGATTAGTGAATAATGTTGGTGTAAATTAGATTTAGTTAGATTTCCAATTCTTTCATTTCCAGTTTTTAATTTTTTTAGAGTTTCAGTTGCTTTTAGTCTAAGACTAGAACAGGATAGGACATAGGGCAACATCAATAAAGACACAAAATCTAGAGACATTTAAAATGATATAATAAAGCAACCCCATTACTGTATTTCTAAGGTTCCTGGTCCATACTGATCATACTGGATCTCTGAAGTCCCATGAAGATAATGTAATGGGGAAAGCAGTCCTTTAGTATTTTGATCTGAAACCATAAAAGGTGTTGACCCTAGAAATAAAACAGAAAGCTAGACCATCTATTTAATAACAAAGTCGCATATATTCTGTATAGAACGTATAATAATAGCATTGGAAGGGACCTTGGAGGTCTTCTAGTCTAACTCTCTGCTTGAGCAGGAGACCCTGTACCATTTCAGACAAATGTTTGCCCAGGTTGGTTTGTTTTTTAAAGCCTCCAATGATGGAGCACTCACAACTTTGAAGGCAAGCTAATCCATTGGTTGATTGCTTTAACTGTTAGAAAATTTCTCTTTAGTACTAGGTTGTTCTCTTTTGGTTAGTTTCTTGTCCATTGTTTCTTGTTTCTTGCCTTTTGGTGCTTTGATAAATATAAATGGACTGAATTCCCCCATAAAAAGGGGAAAAAATTATACACAATTACAGAAGTTAAAAGTAGACATAATTTGTCTTCAAGAAACTCATATAAAAAAGCAACATAGTAAACTATTGGAGAGCCCCAAAATTGGGAAATTATATTTTTCATCGGCACAACAAAAGAAAAGAGAGGTAGCACTATATATTAAAGAAACAATAAACTCCAAACAAATATATGCAGATGAAGAAGGAAGAATTTTAATGGTGGAGATAGGGATGAACCAAAAATAGATACTTGAGATAGCAATATATGCTCCAAACAATAGGCAAGAAGAATTTTATTAAAAACTACAGAAGAAGATATTAGAAATGGAATAACAAAATATTTGTGTTGTAGGAGACTTTAATGCAATTGTAGACTCAAAATTAGACTATAGGAGTAGTAAGATGGGAAAAAGGCAAGAAAGATATTCCCTAAGGCATTTTTTTAAAATGGTGGAGGAAACTTGTATACAGGATACATGGAGAGAAATGAACCCGAGGGGTGGGAATCAAGACACATTTTACTCAAATAGACATAAATCATGGTCCAGAATTGATACGATGTGGATGTCACCTGAACTAATAACTAATTTACAAGAGATAGAGATAGAAACCAATATATGGGCCGACCATAACCCAGTAAAAGTAAGCTGGAAAGGAGGGGGAAAAAAGGCTGAGATGGACATTGAACCAATCCATACTAAAAGAGAAAGAGTTTACGCAAACAATAGTAAAAGAAATGGAATTCTTCTTCAAAGAAAACAAACAAACAAACAAAAAAGGCAGATCACTGCAAAACGTACGGGATATAACTAAAGGAGCCTTGGTGGCGCAGCGGACTAAAGTGCTGTTAAGTAGCACTTAGCTGCCAGCTGCCTGCAATTACTGCAAGTTCAAATCTCACCAGGCTCATGGTTGACTCAGCCTTCCATCCTTCCGAGGTAGGTAAAATGAGGACACAGATTGTGGGGGCAATAAGCTGACTTTGTATAAAAACACCGCTTGGGGGGGCCGAAAGCCCGACTAAGCAGGTATATACAAAAATATGAAGACTATTGCTTAACGCATTGCAAGCCGCCCTGAGTCTCCAGAGAAGGGCATCATATAAATCGAACCAATAAATAAATAAATAAATAAATAAAGCATATATTAGGGGATTAGCTATAACCTACATAGTGAGAAAGAATAAGAAAAAAAAGCAACATAAAAAAACATTAAGAGAAGAACATAAAAAACTTGAATTAGAATTACAAATAGATCCACAAAAAAAAACTTTAAAAAATCAAATGGAAATAATAAAACACAAATTACCTCTGATAGTAAAAGAAGAATTGGCACAACAAATTAAAAGAGCAAAACAAACTTTTTTGAAAATGCTAATAAGCTGGGAAGATGGTTAGCCTATAAACAGAAAAAAGAAAGAGAGATGAAACTGATAAATAAACTACCAGATGTGAAAGAAAACCTACAGTTTCAAAATGAGATAAAGAAAAAATTCAGGAATTTTATGAAAAATTATACGATAAAGGAAAAGTTCTGGAGGAAAAGATAATACAATACTTGGAAAAAAGCTAAACTACCAAAAGTGCCTGAAAACATTAAAATTATGTTATATGAAAAAATAACAATGATGGAGCTGACGGAAGCGATAAAGAGACAAAAAAAATGACAAATCCCTGGGACCAGATGGACTACCAGCAGAAGTATATAAACATTTACAAGACACATTGAGTTTGTCAATGTTAGAGGTTTATAATGAAGTATTGCTAGAGGCTAAGATGGCAAACACTTGGATAAAAGCAAATATTACCCTAATTCCAAAAGAAGACTCAGATCTGACACAGATAAAGAACTATAGGCCAATTTCACTATTAAATGCAGATTACAAAATATTTGCATCAATAATGGCAGAGAGACTTAAAAGATTCTTAAATGAATTTATTCACCCAGATCAAAATGGATTCCTACCCAAAAGACAAATTAAAAACAATGTAAGATTTATTCTAGATACGTTGGAATACTATGAAACACACTTGGAAAAGCAAATGTCATTGATTTTTCTAGATGTACAGAAAGCATTTGATAATGTAAATTGGCAATTCATGATACAACAGTTAGAATGTATGGATTTTGGTCAGAAGTTTGTAAACATGATTAAAAGAATCATGTTTCATAATATATCATAATCAAATGGCAAAAGTAATAGTCAATGGGGACTTCACAGAGAATTTTAATATAAAAAACGGCACAAGGCAAGGATGTCCACTGTCCCCATTACTATTCATATTAACATTGGAGGTGTTAAACAGAAATATTAGACAAGATCCAGAAATAAAAGGTATGGAAATAAGAAGGGAAAAATATAAATTACAAGTATTTGCGGATGATCTGGTATTTATTCTAGAAGAACCATTGAAAACTGGCCCTAAGTTAATGGAAAGAATAGAAGAATATGAAGAAGTAGCAGGATTTAAAATATATAAAGAAAAAACTAAAATAATAGTTAAAAACCTTAGAGATAAACAGAAAATGAATTGACAAAGAAGATAGACCTTCAGATAGTTAAGAAAATAAATACTTGGGAATATATTTAACAGCAAGATGTTGCTGTTAAGAAGATAACTATATAAGGCTACTGCAACAAATTAAATTGGATCTGGAGAAAGAAAAATTTGCAATTATCAATGGTAGGAAGATTAGCAACTATAAAAATGAATATTTTGCTGAAATTACTTTTTTTGTTTCAAACGATCCCTATAAAAGTAGAGAAAAAATATTTTGATGAGTATAACTAAACACAACAATCTTGAAATTTATTTGGCAAGGGAAAAAAACTAGAATAAGATTCACAGATATTTTCAAAGACATTCTTTAAGGAATGCTCTGCTTTTGGTATGGGAAAAGGTGAAAACAAATATTTATATGAAAATACCAGGTTGGCTTTCAACAATGGAAACCTTTATTCACCCAAATTTAGTAACTCTGAAAAATTTTTTAACATATAAAGATATTTTTAATGTGGGAGGGGAACTTAAAACCAAATGAGAACTACAGAATCAAGGTGTTGACTTGTCATAGTGGCCACATATGTAAATGCAAATGAGATATGAGAAAGATTTATGGCTTTTATAAAGAGCAAATAGCATTTGATCAAATATTGCTAGCAACAGATGAAAAGCTAAAGAAAATATATAATTTCTTATTAAGTTTAAACATGGAGGATGAGCAGATAAAAGGGACAATGATATTATGGGCAAAAAATTTTGGATATACAATAGAATTAGATAATTGACAAAAGCTCTGGGAAAAAAACTATAAAATGACAATGGCAACCACCTATAAGGAAAACTTGTACAAAATATTCTATAGGTGGCACTTGATGCCACCAAAGTTAGCAAAGATGTTTAAAAACAGGTCCGTCAAATGTTGGGAATGCAATCAAAGACCAGGCACATACTACCACATGTGGTGGACATGTCCAAAAGCAAAAAAAAAACAAACAAACCCTGAATGAAAATGCACACATGGTTAGAAAAAATGTTATAACAGCATATAGATTATAAACCAGAATTATTTTTGTTAGGCATAATGTCAGAAAAATATGAGAAAGGGAATGTATATTTAATATTACATATCTTGACAGTAGCACGAGTTGTATTTGCACAGCACTGGAAAAATGAGGAAACACCTATAGAAGAAGCAATAATCAAAAAAATATTAGACTGTGCAGAAATGGACAGATTGACACTGAAGATAAAAGAAAAAGAAGACAGACTATTTTTGGACTTGTTTTAGAAATGGTTAGACAACAAAGGTAGAAACTAGGAACTGGAAAAATAGTATTATGTAAGCAAATTAACCCAGACAATACACTGTTCACAAAGCACTTACAAATGTAAAGAGAAAATGTAAATAATAATAAAAAAAGAACTCTGAGATGTAATGTAATCTATCAGGAGCCAGTGATTTGAATCTGTCTAAAGCTGACAAGTGTTCTCTTACCTTATTTTTGCATATTTTAATTTGTATTCCTAACCTGTCATTTACATTTCTGTTTCTGATGAGTAGTCTTTTCTTTTTACATGAAGACAGATGCAAAGTATGAATTAAGCAGTTCTGCTTTCTCTCTACTGCCTGTTACTCCTTTGCCATTTTCTCCCATTAGTGGACTGATTGTTTCTTTGACTTTTTTTCTTGCTTTTGGGGTTTTGAAAGAAATGTTTTGTTTTTGACATTTCTCGCAAGTTTTACTTAGTTCAAAGTCTTAGTTTTCCTAACTTCTTTTTGCAGGTAAAGGCTATTTATTGGTATTCTGCCTTATTTATGTGTCCCTCTTTCCATTTTTTGTACATCTCTTTTCTCTCAATTGATTTGAGAGTTCTTTATGCAAACATGCCGTGTTTGTTTGTTTGTTTTCTTTTTTAGTGATATTGAACTGGACTGAGGTTTATGATCATATTTTTCAGAGTTTTCCAAACTTCTTGAGTTGATTTCCCCTTTAAGATTTTCATCCATTGGATCCTTCCCAAAGTGTTTTTTTTAAAGTCTAAGACACTGGTTTGATTATGTTCTGTTGCTTGGGTCTGTTTTATATTGAATTCTAATATCACATGGTCCCTCTCCCCTAAAATTCCTGCAACCTCAATCCTTTCTATCCCTTCTTCTCTATTAGTAAGAATAAGTTCAGTATAGCTTTCCCTCTAGTTGCCTCCTCTACCTTTTGGGTGATGAAGTTGTCAGCTAGGTTGGTCAGCAATGTGTTTGATCTTTCATTGTTGCAGAGTTTGTCTCCCAGTTGATGTCAGGGTAGCTAAAGTCCCCCATTAGTTCTGTGATGCATTTCCTGATACGTTGGTTAACTGATTAGCAAAACATTCATCTATTTCTTCTGCTTGTTGGGTGGCCTGAAATATACATCTATGGCAATATATTTTTCCCCATTTTATGTTGACCCATATGCATTCTAGAAGGCTTTCATCCTTTGTTGTATACATCTCTGTAGAAAGGAAGTGATCGCTAACATTTATTTTATGTTAGGTCTGGGTTGTTTTTTTTTTTTTTTGAATAGTCTGTATCTTTCTATCACTGAATTTCCAGGCATGAATTTCATCCCACCAAGTTTCTGTAATAGCAACTATATCATACTTGTACTTATATAGTAGTATTTCGAGTTCACCCTGTTTGTTGCCTAAACGTTGAGTCTTAGTGTATAGGCATCTCAATTCTTTGTGGTAGCCCTGGATATGCTTCCTGTATCTCCTACTTTGCATCTGAGTTTGTTTCTTTCTGTTTACTCCCTACCTCCTTATTTGACTGGTTATCTAGTGATTTTTGCTTGGAATTAGGTCCTAAAGGTTGTGCATATTGGTTGCCTTCCCCCCCATTTTATTGTGAACTTGTGTGTTTATTGTGTGTGCGTTTATTGTGTTTATTGTATTGTGTGTGTGTTGTTACTATTTGCATGTTTATTGCTCCTGTGATTATTATCAACAATCTTGTAGATACCACTTGGAACAATTACAGTTTCTAAGTTGTCTCCAGAGATAGCACACTATCCAAACATAATGCAACCAAGCGCATCTCGTTGCAGCCAAGTGTTACATTGATCTGCAGAGTACAACAGAATGGCTTTTACACATCCAATCACAGTTTTAGCAATCAGCCAAGCTCTTCCAGAGGATACTACATTTCACACTTCCCGCTTCCTTCCCAACAGATGCCAAATGATTGCTTTAATCCTCATTTAGCTGTAGGGGATGGGGCTGAATGATCCATATCATTAGTTTTGACACACATACAAGTACACTGGATTTCTTCTTCTTATAACTTTTTTTAAAACCCATTTTTCTAACAGATTAGATATGCTCCGTTCAACCTTTAGTTCGGTTCAGTAGTTGGTCACATATTCAAACTATGATATCTCACAGACTTGAAAAATGTGTGCCTACCAATCTTATGTCCAGCAGAATATTCATATTCTCATTGCCCAGCAACTGAAACAGAAAAGCCAGGATTCAGGGCTAAGCATATTCTTTATCTCAATTACTGTCACAGGGTATGGGATAAGGTGATGCTGCTGGTGGGGAGGCTAATAGTTGCTGTACTGATTAAGCTATTACAAGCCAGATGCCGTTATTGGCAAATTTGATTAGCCCAGGCAAATGCTTCAGCAGGAAATAATCTGTCTTCCTACAAATCTTTCTCAGCACTAAAACTGTAGCACTAACCAATCTGATAACCAGCTAGAGGATTATAGGGCACAATGCCATTTTCACACATTTGTAATTCATCATTGCAAATGCCTCTAACTGGGCTTTTTTAAAAATCTGTATCCAGACCTGCTCGTATTGTTATGTTATCCAATTTCCTGTTCATTTTGTAAGCCTGGATCTTTTACAGGCAATCACTGAGTCAGTTTCCCAATCTCAAAACAATATTTTATTAAAGAACCAACTGAGTTTCTGATGACAGAATCCAGCAGCCTGAAAACAAAAAGGTTTAATCATTTAAAAATTGCTTCCACAATTTATAGTCCATAATTCATGATTTATAAATGACAGTGGCAGTGAATAGATCTGCACAATATGCTAAAAGTAAATAAATATGTTAGAACTTCTGATGTGGGAACCGAACAATTTTGTTTGCAAATATGAGCAATATTAACTCATGCTTGACAAATTTGGAGACATCTGGGTAGGATGAAAGTTACAATTACCACTGAAACTTTTAGAAGTAGAATTATTATGTTGCAAGCAGCCTCTGGTTTTTCAACCCCATGAATAGTGGAAAAAATAATTTATTGAAAACTATTGAATACTTCCAAACTAATTTAATTTGCAGATTGTTTAGAGGTCCTTTTGGATAAATTAGTAAAGTAATAACATTTAATAATTATTTATAACAGCATTTTTACTAATATTTGCTGATTTAGTATCTTTAAAATACCTGCTCATATTTATATACTTTTCCTAAATATATAGTGAAGGATTATTCAAATTCTTTTAGTTTCTTGCCAAATATTTGTTAAATAATATTTTGCCTCAATTTGGCAATTTACACATCACTAAAGTTTCATTTAAATGTCAGGCACTGGGATTTGGGGGGTGGGAGGGCAACAACTTTGATAAAAAAAATAATAGATGAGTAGAAATAGCTATGGCTATTTTGCCTGAGAAAAAGAACATCTATCTGTACATGCCTGTACATCCCAGTGCCTGGAGGCTGTACGGATCTGGATGGGGAGGAACAGGCTCAAGCTCAACCCTTCCAAGACTGAGTGGCTGTGGCTCCCGGCATCCCGATATAGTCAGTTGACTCCATCACTGACTATTGGGGGCGAGTCATTGGCCCCCACAGAGAGGGCTCGCAATCTGGGAGTCCTCCTGGATATGCAGCTGTCCTTGGAGGAACATCTGACGGCTGTAACCAGGGGGACCTTTTGTCAGGTTCGCCTGATTCGCCAGTTGCGGCCCTTTCTTGATCGGGATTCCCTGTGCACAGTCACTTACGCCCTCGTCACCTCTCGCCTTGACTATTGCAACGCTCTCTACATGGGGCTCCCCTTGAGGAGCACCCGGAGGCTCCAGCTGGTCCAGAACGCAGCAGCGCGGGTAGTGACGGGAGCAGCATGGCGCTCCCATGTAACACCGCTCCTGCGCGAGCTGCACTGGCTCCCAGTTGTCTTCTGGGTGCGCTTCAAGGTTTTGGTTATCACCTTTAAAGCGCTCCATGGCATAGGGCCTAGCTATTTTCGAGACCGCCTGCTGCTACCAACGACCTCCCATCGACCCGTGCGCTCCCACAGAGAGGGCCTCCTCGGGGTGCCATCAGCCAGACAATGTAGGCTGGTGACCCCCAGGGGGAGAGCCTTCTCTGTGGGGGCTCCCACCCTCTGGAATCAGCTCCCCTCAGAGATAAGGAGAATCCAAGACCTCAGTGCCTTCCGTCGCGCCCTTAAAACCCATTTATTTAAACAAGCCGGGCTGGTTTAAGATGAAATTTTTAACTGTTTTTAAATGTTTTAAACGTTTTTAATTGGTAAATGAGTTTTAATTGGGCCAAATTTATATATCTTTTAATTGTTTTTAATATTTGTTCTGCATGTTTTTTAATCTGGCTGTACACCGCCCTGAGTCCTCAGGGAGAAGGGCGGTATAGAAATCCAATATAAAATAAAAATAAATAAATAAATGCTCAGAAAAGCACTTTTTTATTTATAGCATTGAAAATAAGTTTGATCTGTTTCACCTGCTCAAGGATTATTACACATCCTTTTTCTAACTTTGCTGAGAAATTTTCTTTATTTTACATATTTAGATATAAGTTTCAAAATATTCAAAATATAAGAGCCGAGGTGGCGCAGTGGTTAGAGTGCAGTACTGCAGCTACTTCAGATCACTCCTAGTTCAGCAAATCAGCGGATCAAATCTCACCGGCTCAAGGTTGACTCAGCCTTCCATCCTTCCGAGGTGGGTAAAATGAGGACCCAGATTGTTAGGGGGCAATATGCTATTTAGTATACTGTCTTTGGTGTAAGCCACCCAGAGTCCTCGGAGAGTGAGCGGCATAGAAATATGACTAATAATAATAATAATATTGTTTCTTGAAATTGCTTAACTATAACAAAGAATGTTGTAGGTTCTGTTCCTAAATGCTCAGGAGATTGTGAATTATATGCACATGCAATACAATAAATTCTTGTTATACTTTAAAAAATGAATTAATAACATTAACATATAATTACAATTTGGGGGGGAAAGATCTGTAATTCTGCACGTTTAAAATGCTAGTAAAAAATTAATAAAAGATGGATGAAAAATTAAAGGGGGTGGAATAAACAATATATTGTATAGGCAATCACTCTATGCTCCAAATCTATACTTATTTGGAATTGAATAGTCTGCTTTCTAGTACCAATACCAAATTGATATTTTGCTAAATATACCAACTGCAGCTTGATTCTGGGTTTGAAATAACATTTGGAAATACATGTCTGGGTTTTTAAAGATATGTCTGCAGTCTTTTGAAGGGGAGATAGAGAGAAATAGTGATTCCATACCACCGTATCTGTGGCTGACATGTTTGATTTCTTGCCGTTTTTCATAGGACTTCTTTTAATGCATTTTGTGTTTGCAAGGTAGCGTGTATGAATTCTGTAATCCTTCTTACAAACTAGTTAAAGCTCTGTTGTAATACCAGTACCAGTCTGCAGTTATAGGGATTTCTGAGGGAGGGAGGGAGGGAGGGAGGGAGGGAGGGAGGGAGGAAGGAAGGAAGGAAGAAAGGAAAAACACTCATTTTTTCATCCCAAGCAGAATCAACACTGGGGAAAGTATGACTTCTTTCATTGAAAGCAAAGGCAAAAAACAGCCCTGGATAGGAAAAAACTTTGTTCTTTTAAAATCAGAGCTAGAACTCCAGCAAAATAGGGAAGGATGTTGCTGAGCCCAAGCAGGGTATATCATCCCCCCAACAACTTTATGAAGCAATGTAGAGCAAAGGCAGGATGTGATTACATATAAAGAGATTCTTAATAAGGAAAGAGGTATACTACAATTAAAATCTCTCAATCAACTAAGAGAAGAAAGGACAATTCGAACATGGTTTCAATATGTACAGTTGCAAGCTAGATGGAGAGAAGATCAGAAAATTGGTTTTCTGCAAAATGAGGAGAACTTGGTAAAACAGATTAGAGATTGAAGTCAAATGCATATAAAAAGGTTGTATAATGCGTTGCTAGAAATAGATTCAGAAACAGAGTTCGTTAAGGACTGTATGATAAAGTGAGCACAAAATATTGAAGAACCAATAATGATGGAAACATGGGAAAAAATATGGGTTAGAAATGTGAAGTTCACGCAAGCCCAAAATTTAAGAGAGAATTTTTATAAAATGTTTTATAGATGGCATCTGGATCCTAAAAAGCTAGCCTGTATGTATCCAAGTGTGCAACCTAAGTGTTGGAGATGTGAATGTGATGATGCTACGTATTATTATATATGGTGGACATGTAAAAAAATTAAGGCATTTTGGATAAAAATATGGTGGATTATTCAAAATATTCTCAAAAAGAATATAAAATTTACTCCACAGTTCTTTCTGTTAGGCATAATTACAGACTGTACTGTTATAGAGACTAAGTTGATTTTAAATTTAATAACAGCAGCCAAACTCTTGGTGGCACAGTACTGGAAGAAGGAAGACTTGCCTACATGGACACTAAAAGAGATGGCTAAAATTTCAGCTATTTGAAGGACCATTCAAATGAAAGATATATATTGGAATGGAGAAGATGGATTGACTATATTCAAAACAAATATCGGACTAAAAATTACAAATAGTTTATGAAATCCATATTTCCTTTTTGAATATGTTTAGTTAGTTGAAGGGGGAGTTAAAGAGCAAGGGGGAGTTTGGAGACCACAGAAAGGTAGCTTATTTTAGCTTATGTTTGTTATGCTATACCCTGTTTTTGCTCTGGGAAGTCCGGGGGTGGGTGGGTCTTGGGGGGAGGGGGGTTGGGGCGAGAGGGGGGATGGGGGGGTTGGAAGGGGGGGGAATTGTTGTAATGATTGTTAAAACTTTTTAAATAAAAAACAACAACTTTATGAATGGCTGAAATACTGTGAGAGGCTGGGGGAAGTAGGATGGGAAAAAAATGGACAACTTTGTTTTGAGATTCAGGTGAACTTTAAGAAAACAAGGTAAATTAAATGTTCAATTCTTCTATGTGTGCTTATCTCTTTATTCACCAAAAATCCAACAGGGTGTGGGAACCTTCCCCCTCCCCACCTCACTATTTGGAGATAAGGGAAGGACATCAAAAGAGGCATTCCCTTGGAAGACAGGTGGTGGCAGCAGAAACTGCTATTCTGAACAGGATGCAAGGTCAGTGAGGGCAGACCCAAAAGGTGTCTAGAAAAGGATGGATGAGACTTCCAATCAGCTACCTTGTGGTCTCAGCCCTGCTCACTCCATAATGAGGTAATGGGATAAGTGTAAAGTGGCAATCCAGAGTGGAGAAAGAGAAAAATTGGGAGAAGAGAGAAAAATTACTATTGATGCTGGAACACATAAGCCTCCCTTTTTCCTTTTTCTCTTTAATTGGGAGACTGAACAGTGGATGTCCTCTTCCAAAACCAATTCAGTAAATGTCTATAGAGATCCTCAGTCATCCAGGTCATGCTTGTCCCAAGGGTGCTTTTCGCTTTTCATTGAAGATGCGTCTTCATTTCTGAACTGAAAATGTTTCTTGGATGAGAAGCGAAATGTTTTCAAAGAAAAACCCAAGAAAGTCCAGTTGCCTTTTAGAAAAGCAGCTTTGGGACAACCAGTCCAATTGCTCTAGCAGATCCCAAGAAGGGTGTTAAGTTTTCAGAATACAAGGTGAGGATCTAGAGCATTTTCTGGAGAACTGTAAAAAAAAATTGACCACGTCTATTAAGGTGGGAATAAATTAGTACATGTGATAATGGAAACTGCCCATATAATATGCTTTTTGGAAATGATTTGGTAGGACATGGTGTATATGAGAGACAATTCCATCAGGACTCAAAATTAGCCAGAATGGACCTCCTGACATGGACAGCAAAAGATCATCCAGAGCCTTGGAAACCCAACAATAAGAGAAACAGCTGGAGCAGAGGAAGCAGGTCCAGGCTCCAAGTGAATCAATAAAGTTGGTGTATGCTCCTATTACTGTCCTTTTGCAGACAAAAGTAAAGGACTAGCAAGTGGCCTTAAGCTTACTTTAGGAAATTGCTTCACAAAGATGAGATTTGAATTGAGGATTTGCCATCACTGATAGATTTTGAGAGTGCCATAAAGTTGTTTTGACTCCTAGTGACCACGTAGACAGCTCTTCTCTGTGGTGATCTATCCCTAAACTGGCTTTTGGAGTCTTCCAATGATGCATTCATGGCCACCATATCTGAGTCAATCCATCTTGCTGCTGGTCATCCTCTTCTTTCCTTATACCTTTCCCAGCATTAGAGCCATCACTCCAAATTCTCGGCCACCACACTTACATCTTCTCATGTAAAGGATGGAGGGTCACAATTTAAAGAACTCTTAGCTGGATGATGCCATTGTATTTGTCAACAAATCGGATCAGTGTCACTAATAGGTTGAGTGAACCAAATGTGTCAGGCAACAAATATAGGGGGAATTAGGGAATGGCAGGGAGACTGATTAGTCACTCCCTTTTCTGTCTGAAATACAATGGGAATACTATTAAGCAGCAAGAAATGTACTGCCAACAAAAGAGGTATTAATTAAATCCTCTTCAAAATAATAATTTGTCCATCCCCCAAAACATAAAAGATTTTTAAAAACCTCATATGCATTTGAAGAAATGAATGATAATTTTTCATCCCTAATCAGAATAAGGGTGGAAATCATTACCCCTGTGGTGCTGCTTATAAAGAAGCATATTTTCTGTTTGCTATCAAGTAATCTATTTTGGCTCCAATATCCCTTTGATAATCAGTTTTAAAGAGGCAGTTTATTTCTCAGAGTGTCATTCAGCATTTCCCCCAGGATTTAAATAGAGGAAAGATAGAACTTTTCAGCACTGATGATTAAGGCCATCCAAATGCGAATTCAGTGTTTCTAAAAAAAAATTAGAAGCAATGATATCTTCATTAGATGTAATTTACAAGAGCAGGATACAAATTTTTGACTCAATAAAAATGTACATAAAATTAATTATATTTGCATGTAATTTTTTATAATTCTGTTAATGAACACAAGAAGGGTTATTTAAAATGAGACTGTTCTGCTAGTTTTAAGATCATAATATTCTATTTTGTTGTTTTTTCTTAAAGGATAATTAATAGTGTTACTGAGTTTAGACTACTCAAAACTGGAATATCAGAAAATAAAAATAAACTTATCTGCCTTCCATGAAGATAGACATAAGAATTCTAAAATGCTCCTATTTTAAAGGAAAATTATTTGGAGAAAAATAAAACCAATCTTCCGTTCAGGTTACATTTAGTCACAGTTTAAATAAAGCACAACTAACTGAATTGATATTTACATGGTAAGGCATGGATCAGAATAAAAGATGAGTCTAATATCATACTAAGCCAAAATCAAGTAAATCATACTTTGGCTAGTGCACTGGGCAAACTGGACCAATTCTCTGGTAATACTGGAAAGCAAATTTTCTTCAGGCACTTCTGCTCTTCCCTTATGCATCAAATGTACTGGTGTCACAAAAAGTTTCTGAATGACACTTTATCTCTCATTTCTCCTTAAGACTATTATTAATTAAACACCTAAAAGATGTTTCAATCAAATGCTGATTCTGAGATCATCTAGAAATCAGTCAATGTAAAAAAAAAGTGGAGTTTTAATAGAGGCATGATGAATTAAATCAAGAAGCCTTTTAAAAACTAAAATATGATTTAGGCCTGCCACTCGATGAAACACTTAAAAGATAATTGTAATCACGAGTTATAATTAATTAAATCTACATATGAATAAAACAATTATTCTGGGGGAAAAGGCATTTTGTCTTTGGTGATGATATGCAAGTTCGTCTGCATAAAGCACTATTCCTTCCTCACGTTCAAGGGCACTTTCTGAAGGAGCCACAAGATTTGGGATTACAGAATTATAATTGGTGGCCTAACATCTTCAACCCTATTCTGACTTGCTTAGAAATAACCACCTGATTCTATCCAGGAACGAAACCCACAACAAATTTCATCCTGGACTATATTATAGGAATATTTTATTTTTCCATTTGGAATATTTCTTCTTCTTTTTTTTTTTCTACCTCAGAATTGGTTAACTGGAAAGATTCACAAACTGACCAAGAGCCCTTTGCTCGTGAATGTCAATGTTCTGATGGAGCCCCACAAGCCTGGGCAGTTGAACAAATTCTAGAAAATGGAAGAGTTTTCCCCATTTTCTGCATCACCATGTGACCAGGTGGAACAAATCTTTTGCACAGTGCCAAGCCCATGGATCTACAAAACCTGTGTTATCCTCTTCCCCTGATAACTACTACCTCAATGAGCCCCCTGATCGCCGTGTCCAAAGTTAATCGACAGTAATGCCACATCGGCGCCTCACAATTGCTCCCCCGCATCTGGGAGGGGTCGGTACGGAGCCTCTTTTTCACGGCTCATATCTGGACCAAGAAAGTTGCTTAACTCTTAAAAAAAAACACACACACACGCCGCAGTATCATCTGGCAGGGCCGGGCCAAATGCTGCCCTGCTTTTTAAGGATGAGCGTCGTCGAGATTCCTAAAGAAAGGCAGTTGAGAGCCCCATCTTCTTCCATCCTGTAGCCGACCTGCTCCTCCCTCCCTTGGCATTTTCGGAAGACTAATTCCAAAGCAGGAATGTTGCCTCTCTTTTGTCCACGCGAACTTCACACTCGGAGCGGGGAAACCTATTTATGTTCGGATTTCCTCCGTCTCCTTCAGCTCAGCAGCCCCTTTCCGCTCGTTTGCGCACCCGCGCCGAGGCAGAAGTCTTCGTGCTTGGCGGCTACCACGTGGCGGGAGCGGTCACCCGGCTCGCAGAACCATTGTCAGGGGGCGCCTGTCTGGAAAAGCAACAGCTTCCTCGCTCTTTGACGGGGAAAGGCGCGGCCCCCCGTCCTGGAGGAATCTCCCCGGAGCACCAGCGCGCCTCCGTCTGTCAGAGTTAGGCTGGAGGGAGAGGGAGGCGAATTTGGGCGCGAACTCGCGTCGGGCGTTGAGGCGACTCGGGAAGGTCCGCCGGTCGTCCTATCTGCACCTAAGGCCGCTGCTGATTGGCTAAGCGAACCGGCCGGGCCTTCCAGCTCCGCAGCAGGACTCACTCTCTCCCCACTCCTTCCCGCCCCCCGCCCTAATCAGCTTACTTTCCTCTTGGAGGCGACCCACTTGTGGCGCCGACGCGGTGCAAGGCTGGCCCGCCTGCCCGTATAAGCAGAAGCGAGGAAAAGTCGGCAAGAATTCCAGAGGGCCACGCCAGCTCTTCTCCCCTTTTTCTTTCGGGCGTGCGGAAGGGCGGTCTCGGGTGGCGCCCGGAGTGAGCCCCGCGGAACTCGAGGGTGGAGGTGGTGGTGTATAGTTTGGACCGCGCCCGGCTAAGGGGCGGAATGGGCGTGGAATGGGCGAAGGGTGACAATTTTTAACTTAAGACAAGTGCCGGGAAGGGCTGCTAGGGCGAAGCTACTCCCACCCAGCAGCGGCGGCGGGAGTAGTAGACCGCCTTGGGTTGGGTCGGGGCACAGCGGCTCGGTCGTTTCGGAGATGGAGTGGGGCAGCCTGGGGACTGACTCCCGCCAGCCCAGTTGCCGGGAAAGGTGACTCTATCGCCGGCCAAGTTCGAGCCGGACCGTTGCTCTTCCACAGGGCGAGGTGGGCGGCCGCTTTGCAACCCAACCGCGGAAGGCAAGAAGGCAGGCGAGAAGGCGCTTGGGCGGGAGAGGGCCATGGGGGCCAACAGCACGGAAGACCTCCTCTCTTCCAACAGCACCCACCCTCCTCCTGAACAGGACCCGGCCCGCAACTACGCCGCCTTGGTCTTGGGAATCTTCCTCATCCTCTTTATCATCAGCGGGAACTTGCTGGTCTGCCTCAGCGTCTGCACGGAGAAAGCGCTGAAGACCACCACCAATTACTTCATCGTCAGCCTCGCCGTGGCCGACCTCCTTTTAGCCATCCTGGTGCTGCCTCTTTACGTCTATTCCGAGGTAAAGACCCCCCCCGGAGCACTCTTTAACTTCTTCCAACTCTACTGATGGTTTATGATGCAGTCGGGTTTTTTTTCCCCTTAGGGGGAAAAAAAGCTTCCTCTAGGGTTCGAGATATGTTTTATATCTGATTATTGGGGTTTTAAGGCGTCCCTTTTTGACCCAGGTAATCTGATGCAATTGTAGATACGCATGGGAGAGAGAGAGAAAAAGAACTAAATCCTAAACATTTCATTTGTGTAATGTTGTTATAAGATGGCACTCCCCACCTGGTTGTAAATTCCATTGAATTTACTGGACTTGGGGAAGATGTATACTTACATCACGGCAACCCAGAATTGTAAAAGGACTAAGTTGCTACCTTCCTTAAAAGGGTTGGTGGTTTTAATGTTCAAACTCACAGAATGTAAATATTATTGTTTGGTTACATTTAGCGTGCACTACTACTTGTTGGTAACTGGCTGACAGACAGAGCCGCCATGGGCTATATAGTCTTTGCAATGTGTAGGTTGCTGCACACTTGGGACATTTGTAACTTTAAGGGATAACAATAGGACATCAGTATTGCAGTCATTGCAGCCTTGGTGGAAACTACAGTATATCCTTGTAAGACTGGTTAGGCAGCTAGGCAGGGAACCAGCCCAGGGTGATTGTATTTCCAGATAAAGCTTTTCCCTCACAAGTACCTTGCCTCATTCATGATATTTTACAGGGGTCTTCATCACATCACATTCCTTTTAGAGCCCTTTCAGGTTTTCTCATTACTTCTCCCCTCTTTTATCTATTCCTATTAAAGGGTTCCTAAGAAGATAGAGGTGGAATTATTGAATTTTTAAAAAAATTTATTTGGCCATCCAATTCATGCATAGATGAGTTGCCCATAAAATTGCCTCAAAAGACCCTATAAACAGACCATATATAAGGACCTTTGTATCCTGGAAGTTGGTCTATTATCCAGGATGTATCTCTGACAGTCCAAATGAAATAGCAATTTTTTTTCCCTAGACTAATCTAGTTCTGCAGAAGAAATGCTGCAATTCTGTTGGGTCCTTAATTTGTTTTTTATATATATATATATCTTCTACTTTATAATCTCTCCACTATAAAACATATTTTTATTAAAGATATTACATACATTTGCAACTAGGACTACAGTTTGAAGGCACATGATATATTAGGACCTTTTGGTTCAGGTTTGGACTGTGCCAGAAGCTCCTGACCAGCAAGGATATGAGCTTGTTCACCGGGAGAAGGAAGGTTGGGTATTTCTAGCATTCACTGAACTCTTGTGGTCTCCCAATGGACAAGGTGATGGAAGAAGAGTCGGTCAGCATGATTGTATTCATTATTTGACTCTAACAAAGATTATATGAACAGAGTTACTTTCTTCTGGAGAATAATTAGCGTGATGGTCTGAAGAGTGTCAGTTCAAAGCTGGAGAAATCCCTTTCAAAATTTCACTTGATAAAGCAGCTGTGGATATAAACTTTGGTCATCCTGACTTCATCCTTTCATGCCCTGAAAATAATGTGAAGGAGTGCATGTGAAACTGCATTGTTCTGATCTCTTTGGAAGGAAGTTAAGATATAAGCGCAATTCAATAAATACAATTAGAACAATAATTAAAATGCCTACAAAAATAGTGTAGCAATCATAATCTTGGGGATTATATGCACAGGACCTGAACCTGATTTAGGAGAAGGAATTGTGTTGTTTTATCAGACTTTCTTTGGACATATGTATTATGGTTATCTTTTTAGAGATGAGAAATTGGAGGCTTAAAGGTTTGCCTTAAGTATTTTTAAGTGGCCTTTCTGTTTAGATATTTTTGGGCCAGGTGCAGTATTGCTTAAGTGCTAGCTAATCTTAAATAGCTAAACTGCAGTAATCTTTCCATACCCTGTTGTACAAGCTTCCATTAAGTAATTTGAAGAAATGGGTCACGTAATAGAAAACTTGGACTAATGGGTTTTTAACAAAAATTAAAATGCTGTTTAATAGAAGCATGATTTAGTCCAAAACATGTTTACTCAAAAATAAAACCCACTCTAGGAAGTGGGGTATGCTAAAAGATGTGGTCTAAAATTTCCTGACAATGGAACATAGGTCTAATGGAAAACACCTGGATAATTTGAAATTCAGAAAAATGACAGGATTCTTAATGATAATTATCATTGTCACCTGGTTGATACATGAGAGATTTACACTAGTTGAAGACTAAACATTCTTTTAAAATCTGCAGTAACAGGTGACTCTATAATGTTTGGCAAAGAAAACATGTCAAATGTTATCTCTAGCTATGGAAGACATCTGGTTCCAAAGCTGAACATTTGTAAGCCATATAAGGGAGTTTCAGAGATAAAAGTTTGTGAGTAGCTAGAATTAGTGACTGGGGGAAATATGAGTACCTTTCCTTTCTGATGTTCCTTTTTGGAGTAATGATAATTTTGTCATACTTCAAAGTATGTGCGCATAGAAGGTCTCTGTTTTCAGCTTCACTAAAAATATTGTCCAAAATAGATGTGGCAATCCTTCTTAGATCTGATTCAAAATCATTTGCAGTTAATGGAAATCATGTGAGGGAAGCTAAATGTGGGGTAGATTGAATGTCAAGAATATGTATTAGAATGTGAATTAGAAACAGTGATGTGACATTCACCGCACCCTATTATTATCCATTATCTTAACAGGCTGTTATTAGATGAAAAAAGCACTCATGTTTCCAAGGGTACATCTCATTTAAAGAAGAAAAGGAGCTCGATGAACGCTAAAACATTATTCCATGCATGTGTTTAATGAACGCCGGTATTCTGTAATGATGTGGAGAGCACAGCCTCGTATTCCATTTAAGTAAACCAAAAGATGCAGCAGCCCTTTGAGTCCCTGTATTTGTGTTTCAATGAATTTGATTCTGGAAAAGATATGGCTTTCTGTAGTTTCCAAGGCTAAAGAAAAATCAATACAAGGGACTTTGCTTATTGGGGTTAGAATATACCACCTAGCTTTATTATAGCAGTTGATCTCTGAAACAATGAAGACAATGCCCTGTTTGTGAATGATATTTGCAAGTCGGTGAACACTGCAACAGCTAAGGTAGAATGAAACCAAATCAAATTCTGCTTTGTAATTTTCAATCAAAGCCAAATGCAATTCTGTACATTAAGAAACCAGCATGAGGGCCAGAAAGATTTGCTAAAGGTTTAGGAGATTAGTATGTCCTGGAAGTAAAGAGTCAACAGTCTAAAAAAGACAGAAGTGTGAATCATCATGGTGGTTGCTAGTTTATGCTGGCAAATTTAGTTTATATCTATGCTGGCAAATCTGAACCATCTGTTGTTCACTCAACAGCATGCAACCCATCAACCATTTCATTTGAGGTATTTGATAGTCTTTCAGGTTTTGCAGCCTTTGAAAACAGAGCTTTCATTGAAAGTGCCTATGTTCAGTTCAGCAAATAACATTTATGTACATCTGTCCTCAAAAATGCACTGGTACTTAAATAAATAAATAAATAATTTTATTGTCATTGTATGGGTATACACAGTATACCCATACAATGAAATTCACTTAACACCCAAAGACCAGGTCCAACACACATAACAATCCCCAAACACACTCCCACCCACCACAATTCCCCACCCCTAAACCACTCAAGTCAAGCCTCGTCTTTTTATGGCAGCATCAGAATGCTGACACACACAACAGACCAAGTAATACTGTCCAACAGCTCACTGATGGTGGCCCTTTAGTTCATTGTTGAGTGCAATTATAGCTCTGGGATAAAAACGTGTGGTCCGAGTTTTAATTGTTCTGTATTTTCTGCCAGAAGGCAACAGTCCAAAAAGATTGTAAGCAGGATGGGAAGAGTCTCTGAGAATGTTATGCAACTTTCTCAAACAGCGAGATTCAAGATGTCGGCCAGGGCTGGTAGCTGGAGTCCGATGATATTCTGGGCAGTTTTAATAATTCTCTGTAGAGCACTTTTTGTCCGCTACAGAGCTGCTCCCATACCATGCAAGAATGCTGTATGTCAGGACACACTCAATGGTGCTGTGATAGTAGGACAGAAGTAGATGCTCAGATAGATTTATCTTCCTGAGCATTCTCAGGAAGTACAGCCTCTTCTGTGCCTTCTTCACAAGCACGTTAGCATTCATAGTCCATGAGAGGTCCTCCGAGATATATAAGTGGCCAAAGCAAGGGATGATTAAGGAAGAGAAGCAGTTGTGTTTTGGCTTTTTCTCCTAAACTTTAGAGAATTTTCTAGTCTGTTGGAAACCTCAGTGCTTAAGTGATAGGACTTCATGTCCCAATGAGAAGAGCAATATCAGGTAACACGAAGGACTGGTGGCTTTATTTAATGGGGAAGGCAGTGAATACATTTACAAGAATATAGGATGCATCTTCCCAATGGCTTGTGGTTTTCTTGCTGATGGCAGGTGTACTTCCCTTGGGTGACTGCAATTTGAACTGAATAGTCTTTTTGACAGGGAAAGTAAAATAAATTATAGCTATTTTTCCTGCAACTGGTGGGTGTATCCAGAGTAGTTTCTTACCTGCCCTTTTTCTGGGATGCAGTTTATCTTTAGAGAATTTACTTTTGTAATCTTTATGTGTGAAAATGTTCTCTTTTTCTTTAAGAATAATTATACACTATGATCAAGGTGTGCTTTTTTTTCTGCTGCAATGTTGTATAATATCATGGATTAAAGAAGAAAAGGTTTTGGTTTTTTTTGAAAGTTATAGAGACTCCTTCCTATCCAGAGTGCACTTCTCATTTTATATGGCTTTGTTTTTAAATATAGATTTTGAATGTGGCTCTCTCATTTGCAGAGCTGGGTTATTATCTATTGTCTTGGAATAGAACATTGGGTGGTTTTAAAGAAGTCTGTTTATATTTTTATTCATGCGGAATTGTAGCTTTCACAGGCATCAGTGAATGTTACAAGCAGCAACACAACCTTGTTTGGAAATAAATGGATAAGTAGACTGACCTGGGAGTGTCCACTGGATTTTGCTCCCAGATCAGTGAACAATACATGATTGCAAGTTTGATGGTTGAAAATTACATATCAACTAATATTACATGCTTATGCTCTGCTCTGTTGTGTAGCACTTATTTCAGCAAGAGCAATACTGATGTTTAATTATCTCAGATGGATTTTTTCCTCCTGATCAGATTATCTGAGCTAGTAGATCCAGAATGTTAGCTTTTCATCACATTGCTGTACTGGGTTCATTGAGCAGTTCCCCACCAAATAAATCCTACTTGATACAATAATTACTTTTTATTGGCTTGGTTTGAGTTTCTTGAAAGTGTAAGCTTAGACCTTATTATGTGTAGATAATTCCCAGTTTGGAATAGATGTTTATGAGAAAAAGAGAATAGAATCAGAACATTTCACCAGAGATATATCATTCATTGATTGGCCCAGTTAATGTTGGTGTATATGTAACACTGTAAGGCCCTCAAAGAGAAGGCATTTGTGCATTGTGCAAATCCCGCTGCCTTTAATGCAGTTACCATGGTTAAGAGTGTCAGTATTCAGCATATTCCAATTTCAGAATCTTTTAAAAGTATATTATTTTCCTCTCATTTATGAGAGCTAAAATGTAGACTTTACACTGGGTACCTCAGCTTGGTTTGTGTGTAGATGTGTGTGCTTTTCTTAGATAACACTCTGGGTCTTTAAATACCAAATATTACTGGCATTACAGTTCCATCTAGAAAGGTTGACAGCTTTTCTGGTATCCCCAAAGTCTCATTTATTTCTTCATGCCAGAGTAGACAAATTCTACTGCAAGCAATTTGGAGTAAGCAGAACAACATGATATGGTTTTCTCTATTAAGATCCTAGTAGCAATTTTTTATCACTGTACTGTGAATTCTATTAGTATTGGATAAAATGTAAAGCCAGTGGGTGGTCAATTTAATACAGTCTTTTTCCCTGCTAGGCTGCTATTGCCTATTGAGGCAAGTTTGGGTTAACTACTTAAGAAGTTATTTTTAATACAATTTATTAGGAAAAAGAGACTGAATCATCAGTGATTGGCTAAGCAATTCCCTTCTTGAGGTTTTTAAATCTTTGCTTGCTGATAAGCAATGGACCTGATTTAATTTGTCATTCAAAGGGAAAGTTTGATCTACCCAGCAGGGACTTACTTGGTTTTGTGAAATAGAATACACTCAGTGTCATATATAATTCATCATGCTTTATTCTTTTTTCCCTCTATATAGTTTTTTGTTAACCCCATTTTTGGTAAATCAGAGTCACTGCAGATCACACGACTTTCCAAATAAGATTCTTACCAATAAAGAGTTCACTATCTTTTGATTTCTTAGGCGGGAAATGGCAATGCAGATGCGGAAGAACTGGTGGTGTGAACTGTAGAGACCTTGAATCTGTTATTCAATACAAAATGCCCTAAATTAAAGAACCTTCAATCTGGATCCCCAAAGGATCCAGTCTTAGAGCTCAGTTCTAGAGAGAGCCTGACCTAAATTGTCTTCATGGAGACACAGTGGAATGGAAGGTTTCAGGCCAAGGAACTCCCATTTAAGTTTCTGCACATTTGAGAGGTAAAAGGCAATATTTAAGTGGAGCTCAACTCTTGGCGATTCTACCTATGCCATTTTCTTGATGGTGATATAGATCTGTTTTACTATTGCTGTCTTCTGAAATGTGTTTTTCAACTTTCCAGTCTAACCAACAGCTTTGAGAATCCCACACAGTTTTACAACCAGCTATAAACTAGGGATTAGCTTCTGAGATCAGCCTCTGTGTAGAAACACAGTAAAC
Source organism: Pantherophis guttatus (assembly GCF_059756535.1). Lineage (NCBI taxonomy): Eukaryota > Metazoa > Chordata > Lepidosauria > Squamata > Colubridae > Pantherophis > Pantherophis guttatus. The sequence continues at coordinate 108,387,368 of NC_142063.1, read as the reverse complement.
TTTATGGAATATTTAAAATAAAAAAACAAAACTGGTTTTAACTGAATGCCACCTTGAATTCTGGGCTCTGTCCAGGGTCCTGAAAGTTTTCTCTTCCTTCACATATATACACAGAGCATTCCCCTTCTCTGTTTTCAGAAATCTTTATCTTGACTGAGCATTGCCCGTCTTTTACCCTAGCCTAGACTCTTGCTTGATTGCACCTTCCTAGCTTACATTACATTTGGACTGTCTTTTGCCAGAACGGATAAATATTTCTCTTTGTTAACATAAGAAGACAGAGATACTATGTCTGTAATCTAAGACTGTCTTAACTGTACCAATACTCATAATAGAATTTTCAAGTCTCCAAAGGGGTTTCTTTGACTTCCCATTGCATGCAGCTGGAGTAAAACCTATAGAATACAGAGCAAATTATAAAATAATCATGCAATAGGGAGGAATTTGGAACATCATAGACGGTTGACCATAATTTTCTGGGAATCCACCGTTTCTTTCCTGGCTTATATTCAGCTTTCAAATTTAGTTCTTTCCTCACTAATTAGATAAAAATAACTATTAATGTTTTGCTTAACATCAGAATATTTGTGCAGCAAAATGGCTAGACACTCTGATATTAAGGATTTATTTGGTGGGAAAATTTGGAAATCTGAAGTTTCATTCTAATTCTGGAGAAATCATGTCTGACACCTTTCATCCCCAAAAAATTTTTTTAGGAGATTCTTAATTTTCATTTAATTGAGCAGTTGAATCTAACAGTAAATAAAAGTTGGGAGTAGAATAAGGGTATTGGATATTTTATATCTCATGCAATTTCAGTTGCATGAGATGGAAAACCAGGCTCTATTCATTGGGGCCATCTGCACAATCCCTGTAGGTTAAGTCCAATCTGTAACAAACAGTAGGTGGTTTATCAAAATAGGTATGTGTATATGTGTGTAATTTTTAAAGGAATAACCAGCTTTATAATTTTTTTTCTTACCATCTGACACATTTATTTTTGCAGAGACATATGTAAGGAAGCCATTATATATTTATTTATTCAGTATTATATGTGTATAGGATAAAATCAGTCCAAAGAAAAAGATGGAACTAGATGTGCTGCCATACTCCCAATACTTCTGATCTTTTGGTGTTGGATGAAGGAGTCTGCAAAGGATTTCTACTTTCATTTGCAAGAAAATGAGTAGAAATAGTTTCATTTACATTATTTATATTATAGAACACTGTAGCAGAGTGCAAAGTGACTATTTTGGAAAAGCAGGACCTTAATGGCACCATTGAGTGAGAAATTGTAGAACTCACATATATCAAAGGGTTTCAGGAAATAATCCCAGAAGGTCTCAACAAACAATGGGCAATGGCCTGGCCTAAATCATCTCCTCTTTTAAATTTAAATTTTAAACATAAATTTTAATCTGTTTAATTATGGGGTATTTTAAAATTCAGCCTAAATTATTTAATTTGTTTTAATTTATTTTAAACTTTGTATTTCTGTGTTTTATCTTCTGGCTGTTCACCGCCCTGAGTCCTTCGGGAGAAGGGCGGTATAGAAATTTAATAAAATAAAATAAATAAAATAAAATAAATTTAATCCATCAATTTATTGGTGCCATTCGTTGTTGTTGTTTTTTTTACTCCTAACAACTGCATAGAATGATTTTCCCCATAATGATCTATCCCTGACTTGTCCCTTCAGTCTTCCAACAGTTGCATTCATCAACAGTAATTGAATCCATTCACCTTGCTGCTAGTCATCTTCTTCTCTTTCCTTCCATCTTTCCCAGGATTAGAGCCTTTTCCATAATGTATCTTCCCATAACATGTCTGAAATAAGATAATTTCAGCCTGGTCACGTCTGCCTTGAGTGAGAACTGTCGGTTGATTTGTTTTCTTGTCTGTTCTCTGTGTTCTTATAGTTTAGCCCTCAGTAGCAAAATTCCTGTTTTCAAACAAAATAAATCGGGGATGTAAGAAATGGTATTGACATGCACAGCCTGCTGCCTCCCTTTATCTGGATTATTTTTATTTGTTCGTGGTTTTTATCTAGAATGTTGCATTTTTAATTATGATATGTTTTGAAATTTTTTATAGAGAGCCACCCAAGTCTGTAGCTGAGGTAGCATACTTATTTAAAAATGATTTTTTTTCACTTCAAAGAGTTATACTTCTTTTGTTACATATATTTATCTGGGTTATTTTTATTCAGTGTAAGCACATGCCTAAATAGCTTGATCAAGTCTTCTTTTGAATCTGCACACAAAAGAGCGATTGAGAGAAGTGAGCTCCTACATCTGTATAAAGCAGGAATCTCAATCACTGTGGTTTTTCTTGTGTACCTATGCACAAGCCAACTGTCTTTTTTGTGTAATTGTTAAAGTACAAGAAGTGTTGTAGCCTTTTTCAATGTGATCGTCCTTTTATCACACATTTTCACACATTCAGAGGCAAATAGCCAGATACCAAAATCTGGCAATTACCAAAATAGACAGTCACTATCTATTCCATCAAAGAGAGATACATCTAGTTCTTTGCTTTATGTGAGTAAAAGGAAGAGCTGCAGGAATCTGCACTTTGATGTCACTGTAAATAGAACTCCGTTTTGATATACAGCAGTCTCTGGAATTCTTTTGGCTTTCTACTATAAAGATACTTGTCGAAATTCTTGGATTCTTGTGCATTTGTTGAAATGTTTTCTATCCAGTCTATCCTGAAAATGCCTGATTGTGCTAATGGAAAAGAATGAGTGACAGTTGCCAAAGCATCCTGCTCCATGAAAGGCTGTCTCCAGGATGCTACCTGAAACTAGGTAAAAGTTCTAGCCATCACTTCCATCTGCTTGTTCAACCAGGAGCTGCAAGTGCAAGAAAACCCCAGATGGCAGACCTGCTTCTTCCAGGGAAATGTGATGCCTTCCAGTGATAGAACTAGCATGGAGCCAAATATTTCCAAACAGGCATAACATCTTGTTGGAATTCAATTTAAACTGCCCAGTCAGAAGGAGCAGAGATAGTATAAAACAGGCCCTCAAATGTTCAACACCCACCGATGATCCCAAATTTTGCTAAGAGGTCAAGCAGGATCAGACGGGTTACACTCCCTCCCTCCAAGTCCTATTTTAGGTTACTACAAGTGTGAGCAATGCAGTTTTCATTCAATGCCCAGGTCTAAAACATGCTAATTTGCTTCACCCAGAATCCTTGAGTCCCCTGCTGCCATTCCAACAATCTTCCTAAAAACACCAAGTTGGAAAAAGGACTCAGGTTGTTCAATTCTTGAGTTTAGGGATGTCTTCTTCAGGAGAGAGTCCATGGCTACCTTTTTCAAAGAAGCATAGTAAGACAGACATGGTGATAATGTCCAAGAATGCTATTTCCTTAAAGGTGTTAAAAGGAAGAGCATGATTGGCATGGGGCAATCATATTTTCAATCTCCGTTTGTATGTTGTCCTGTACTAGACAACATTAATGGCATTTGGCCATTTGACATCTGGCTTCCTTATTATTTAATTTCAGAGCCACAGCATGGATTTCCAATTTCATTTTCCTTCTTCCTTCATTATCCATTTTCTGGCCCAATTCAAGCCATTGCCATGTGCAAAGTTCCTAAATTTAAAATCAGTTTTAACCATTTCGTCACAATCGTATATTGTGCCATCTCATTTTACTGTGAGATACAAAACTGACACAAAATGAATTTATTTGCAATGGCAGATTTCCTTGGACATTAAATCCCATCAGTATAGGTTGGATGCAGATGATGAATTGCATGATATGATGCATCCTCCTTATCCTGACTTTCTCTGAAAAATCTGTTTTTCCCAACTGGTTTAAAGCTGCAGTTTTGGGAAGCTGCTAAAGGAAAGTATGGTACAATTTTCTCTTAGTATGGTGACACTAAAAAATTATGAAATTGATTTCTCTGGAAGGAATGAGCTATGCTCTTCACTAGAAGAATTGGAAAAGACTAACAATTTTGTGGGTAGGAAAATACGCAGGCTTTTTAGGTACCTAAAACATGAAGAAATGAAATGATGGTTTGAATCTATGCATATTTGTACCCAGAATGTAAGGTTTTAAAAGGTTACCCATGGCAGCCACTGTGATCTGCAACTGCAGAGCTATTTTCAGGTTCTGAATGTCATCATGTGTGTTTCATGCTCACCTTCCAAAAAAAGAAAAAAAAAGCAATCATGTATTGTATTGGTTGACATATACTTACTGAGAAGCAATTGTATTTTATGGCTTCCACAGGAAGTATATTCTGCAGTATAGAAATATTTCTATTGTTACAAGGATGCAGGGAAGATACTTACAGGGAAGCTGGGATTTGAAAACGAGGGGATAACATGGTGGCTGAAGGCTCATCTCGCCACAGCAATTTCTGTTCACCCTATTTTTATATAATAGGGAAGATTTTGTATTTTCCGCAGTTACAATAACTCTATTTAATAAAACTGCAGATTACTGAATAACCAGGCTTTGTAATAGCACACATGAAAGAAGATTTAGGCATGTGAACCACAAATGCAACCTGCGGTTATTGTTTGCCTCTTAATTTTTTAAAATTAATTGGTTTATTTTTTACAGCCCTCAGAATCCCTTCTAACTATGATCACTAAAAGCATAGCTGTCTGCCACCCCCAGTTTGGTTGGGAAATAGGTGAAAATTGTATTGTATAGTGCAAAATAAGTCTATCACATTAGAAAAACAAAGCAGGGACCTCCAGAGACCTGCAAACTGAGCCTGCCCATGTGATCCCACTGATTCTGTGGCCATCCAAAGGTTGCTCAATTCTCATTTACCATCTCAAAAGAAAATTGGGAGTAAGTTCAATTGAGTTCCAATGCTGTCATCCATGGAGAACAAAACTGGGACTTTAAAACACTGTGCATGTCACCCAGGAGACTAGAAACCAGAAATAACGAAACTCAGCTTGACTTGGGGCAATAATTCTGAATGCAATGGCCTACTAGCATTTTAAACAGAAAATAATATGTAATTTAGCAAGAAAAGGAGACTGAATATAGTCACTAAATTCTATTAGAACCAAATGATAGAGGCCGACGTAAGCCTGTTGGGTTGGGATAAAATGATTAGGCACAGGTCAAGTGAGGGCCTATTTGTGTTTGATGAGACTGGAAAATCTATCATTGTTGAGTACTTTTTAAATAACGTTCAGTGCAAATGAATCGGCAGCCACGCAGATGACTTTTTAGATATGCCATTATGAGTATTATGAAGGATAATTGATCTGTTACTTGCTTTGGAAAAAGAAACAAGGGAAAGATCAAAATGAATGATGTTCAGTCAAACACATTGATTCTTTAGCCTTTCCTCTTTTTTTTCAAATTCCTCAGAAAAACAGATTGGTACATATTTTGATGACATTGTACTAGGTTTCAGTGCAAGTTTTGTCGTATGATGATGGTAAACAAACATTTCTGGTGGGCTCTTCCCTTTGACTCCAAAGCACTGGATTCAGCTCCTGGGAGTGCACACACACAAACGGACAGGAAATACACTTGCAAAAAGTTGGGCTGTGTGCTTATGTATTGCCACTGTGTCCTTAGGCTCTGCTTGGTAGCAAAATTTTGTTTTGTTTGTGTGTGTGTGTGTGTGTGTGTGTGTGTGAGAGAGAGAGAGAGAGAGAGAGAGAGAGAGAGTATCAGTGTTTGCATACTTAACAAGGAGAGAAGCCTTTCATTAAACTTTCTTATCAGGAGATGTACAGGTTTAAAAGCTAATTCAAAATTAATTTGGTGGGACATTCCCATTAGTGATTGGTAGTGTGTCATTCAAACAGCATTGCCAAATAACATGTGTAAACAAGGGCTTCTGTGTGAGAGGGATTGAACAGTTCAAGGTAGCTGGCATGGGCAAAGTCTTTCCCCTTTGTATATGTGTGTCATGTCCATGCATGTTAAAAGGGACAGGACTCTGATCATGCTTGTTAGTTCCACTTTTGCAAATTCCCTTGCAGACACTTATGTGAGGATTAGATTTTGTAACTCAGCTGTGGCTGGATGAAGCTAGTAGGAAAATGTTGTGTGTCCTAAAAGCAGCAGCAAGCAAATTTTCTGCCTAGGTAATGAGATTCTGTTTCTCTAAGTCATGAGGATAAACAAGGCTAGGACTCATGATATATGATTTCTTTAATTTTGACTTTGTGCAAACCGAACCGTTTCAACTAATAAAAATCATACATTCCAAATGTATGAGGTAGCCAATGGAGCCTTATTCAACGAATTATCCCTAAACAAAAGGAACAGTTAACCCTTGCAGGAAGAAACTCAGCAAATGTGTGAAGTGAAGCAGAAGAGTACTATAATTATAAATTCTCAAGTTAAACTTAAAAAGTTGGTTGATCTATACATTCACTGCTACCTCTTGCTGTATTATTTTTATTTCAGCAGGCTGGGCTGGCCTAACTTCCCTTTTAAATTGTAAATTGTAAATTTGTTTTAAACTATTAGGGGTGTTTTAATTTGTTTTGGGCCAAATTATTTAATGGGTTTTTATATTGTCTTTTAAATTTTGTAGTTTGTGTGTTTTATCTTTTTGGCTGTTCACCGCCCTGAGTCCTTCGGGAGTAGGGCGGTATATAAATCCAATAAAATAAATAAATAAATATTAAAGGATAAGCCATTGCAGGTCATATGGAAATCATAAGAGATGATTGTTAAGAGTTTGTACAATTGCCCATATTAGCACAGTCAATATTTATAGCACCTGGCTCTAGCACTGATTTGCAATGTCACCTTTGCTCAATTTCCCCCTGCCCTGTTTCTAGCTTGTTAATAAAAATCATTATAATCATAATAACATTTAGCTTGTTTCAATCAGAAAATTACATAAAAACATAATTCAAAAGAAAAACAAGGGCATTCAGTGTATCAACCACTGCCTCATTTTCACTTCAGTAACTCAGAAGTTTATACAGGCAATAAACAATTCCCGCTGGGTAGCATCACAGCAGGAGTAAGATACAACCACCTGAATGTCCCTATGAAAAATTACATTAGAACAGCACAGGCTGAATTGTTTTAGAAGGCCTATCCTGCGAATGTGCAGAGGGAAGAATGCCATCACAACCATGTGGCTTTATCCTCTCACTTTGTGGTAGGAAGTTGATGCAATCCCCATTTTTTCCCGGCAGGACAGTTTTACATAAGCCTTATAGCCCAGCAGTGTGATGGAGGCCTTCATAGAGAACAGATGAATATACAGCACTGAAGGCTTTGTTTACTGTATGTACTGTATGTGTGATAGAAATTAATAGCTGTATTGATGCAAGAGATCAGTAGACCCTGCACCTGTTAGGATGATGATCATTTGTGCAACATATTAAGCTTAATGATTTTCAGCCTTGATTAGGTTTTGTGTACGTGGAAAGCTGCACAAATCCAGTCCATTTGGTAAATCTGATTCAGACTATCTGAACTAAAAAAATCAGTCACTTGATAAATGTAATGTATGAATGATCTAATGCAGTTTATTTATTTATTTATTTATTTTCAATTTATATACCGCCCTTCTCCCTGAGGACTCAGGGCGGTGCACAGCCAGAATTAAAAACATGAAATACAAATATTAAAAACAATTAAAATCTATATAAATTTGGCCCAGAATTTAAAAAACCACAAACCAATTAAACATTTAAAAATTTTAAAAAATTCCTTCCTAAGCCAGCCCGGCTTGCTGGAAAAAGTGGGTTTTAAGGGCACGGCGGAAGGCACTGAGGTCTTGGATTCTCCTTATCTCTGGGGGCAGCTGATTCCAGAGGGTAGGTGTCCCCACAGAGAAGGCTCTCCCCCTGGGGGTCACCAGCCTACATTGTTTGGCTGATGGCACCCTGAGGAGGCCCTCTCTGTGGGAGCGCACGGGTCGCTAGGAGGTCGTCGGTAGCAGCAGGCGGTCTCGAAGATAGCTAGGCCCTATGCCATGGAGTGCTTTAAAGGTGATAACCAACACCTTGAAGCGCACCCGGAAGACCACCGGGAGCCAGTGCAGCTCGCACAGGAGCAGTGTTACATGGGAGCGCCATGCTGCTCCCATCACTACCCGCGCTGCTGCGTTCTGGACCAGCTGGACCCTCCGGGTGCCCCTCAAGGGGAGCCCCATGTAGAGAGCATTGCAGTAGTCAAGGCAAGAGGTGACGAGGGCGTGAGTGACTGTGCACAGGGAATCCCGATCAAGAAAGGGCCGCAACTGGCGAATCAGGAGAACCTGATAAAAGGTCCCCCTGGTTACAGCTGTCAGATGTTCCTCCAAGGACAGCTGCATATCCAGGAGGACTCCCAGATTGCGAGCCCTTTCTGTGGGGGCCAAGGACTCGCCCCCAATAGTCAGTGATGGAGTCAACTGACTATATCGGGATGCCGGGAGCCACAGCCACTCAATCTTGGAAGGGTTGAGCTTGAGCCTGTTCCTCCCCATCCAGATCCGCACAGCCTCCAGGCACTGAGACATCACTTATGATGTCACTTATTATCCTTATGATGCTATTTTCTCTGAAAACTTTGTTCCTGTGCCTTTGAAAGGGACATAGGTTGTATGACTATTTTACTACAGCTATTCACCAGCAGAGATAGAAAGATGGAAGAAAATACATTTGTTTCTTTTCTTCAAATTAGGCAGATTGGAAAGGGGCTAAAATTTGTTAGAAAAGATATGCTAACCTGAAATGGATTTGGTTTAGAAAGACAGTAGGCAATTTGGCCAAACTTTCCCAAAACATACCCCAGTATTTTATCTGTACTTATAGAAAAATCAACGCAATTATTTTAGCTTTTGCTCTCTGATTGTTAAGCGCCTGGTGTTTTGATAAAGATTTATTTATTTATTTATTTATTTGGTTCGATTTATATGCCACCCTTTTCCGGAGACTCAGGGCGGCTTACAATGCGTTACGCCTTCATACTTTTTTGTATATACCTGCTTAGTAGGCTTTTGCCCCCCCCAAGTCGTGTTCTTTTTTATACAAAGTCAGCTTATTGCCCCCACAAACCGGGTCCTCATTTTACCTACCTCGAAAGGATGGAAGGCTGAGTCAGCCTTGAGCCTGGTGAGATTGAACTTGCAGTAATTGCAGGCAGCTGGTATTACTTAACAGTGCTTTAGTCTGCTGCGCCACCAAGGCTCCTTGGAGGGACTTGAGAAAAGCTGATTAGTTTATTTAATCCTGTGACTCTTCCTCCATCCCATTTTAAGACTCAGATCCTGACTTCATCGAATCAGCTTTCCTTTTCTTTCTTTTCCTGCCTTCATTATTTTTTCCTGTGGGAGAGGTTACGCTTAACAGATGAAGAGAATCTGAAGATCTCAAAATGTTATAAGATTGGTCCTAATAAGATCATTATCTGACTGTGACTTCTAATTCTTTTAATAATCATTTCCACCGTGAGATAAGGAAGAATAATTAAATGCACACACCCTTTAGTTTTAGCTTCATCACATTTGATAGAAAAGTGTGTGTTTGATCACATGCTTGTGTGTTGTCTGCTAATATTTAAAATGGGAAATCTCAAACTTTGTATTTCCTGAAAGATGACTGAATCTTTATGATTCTTCATGAGTCAAAGTCATGGTTTCACTAGAGTTAGGCTTGGATAAAAAATGAATATTATATTTTTAATCATTATACTTTTACATTACGTATGCTAAAGACGTAATGTAAAGCATCCAAAAATTCCACTATTTCAGATACTTCCTGGAGAAAAGACGAAATGAGGCTGGCCTTAGAAAACTTGGCATCAAACAGTTAAGGAAGATCCTTGAGATCATTAATGTCCCTTGGGACAATGCTGAAGATGCTGCGAATGATCAAAACTGCTGGAAAGCACTTGCTGCCCATTATGCTCTGCACAGGGCCTAAGGATGATGATAAATCATTACATTTTAACCTGCATCGCTGGTATTCCACTAACTGCCCAGAGTCACTGGGGGTCAGGTGGCGTTGTTGTTGTTGTTGTTGTTGTTGTTGTTGTTGGTCACACACAGTTAGCCAGCTGTTTTAGACTGGATTTGGCATTTTTATCCCCCTATCCTACACAATGACCTAGGCTAGGCAGATGTTACTGCATAGTGTTAAAGATATTGTTGCAAGATATAAGTTATTCCAAATAAAGCTGCCTTTTGCAATTGATTGATGGTGATTTTGCTAATGCCAATGGTGTTCAAGTGGTGCTCCAGATATTTTGGAATTGCACCTAAGACACCTATTATTATTGATACTATTTTTGCTTTCTTTTGCCACATTGGTTTTACTTCTATTTGCAGGCCTTTGTATTTTGTGATTTTCTCCAATTCATTCTCTTCTGTTCTGTCTCCAGGTATTGCCATGTCCACTATCCAGGTTTTCTTGTGTTTCTTTTTGATTGTTATTAAGTCTGAGGTGTGATGTGGCAGTGCTTGTCTGTTTGAATTGTAAAGTCCCAGAGTACTTTAGCTTCTTCATATTCTATTACTACTCCCACCAGTTCTTGCTTGCAGACAAGTGGTATTTTTTTGCAGATATTCCAATGTGCCATTGATGCTACTTTATGTTGCCATTGTTTGTAGTCAGTCTGTAAGATCTTCTTGCAGCAGCTAATTAGATGCACACTGTTTATTCAGCTTCTTTGCAGAGGCAGCATTTGTTTTCATTTGTTGTTGTCTCAATTCTGGCTTTGTATGCATTTGTTCTTAAGGCTTGATCTTATGCAACCAGAATTAGCCCCTCTGTCTCTTTCTTCAACGTTCTTGTTCTTAGCCATTGCCAGGTCTTGTTATTTGCCTGTTAGTTTTTCTATCTACTGGCCATGTAATACTTTGCCTTGCCGTATTTCTAATATTTCTATATTATTCTTCATTTTGTCTTTCTTATAGGCCAAATGTTTGGTCTTTCCTCTGTTCATAAGTCTTCATGGTACACTAGCTTCAGTGCATCATCTTCACTTTCCTTCAGATATTCTTCCAATGCTCTTTTTCCTTCTTCAACTGTTTTATATATTTGCAAGATTCCATGCCCACCTATTTTCCTTGCTAAATAGAATCTGTCAACATTGCTTCATGGATGAAAGGCATGATTCATTGTCATTATTTTTCTGGTTTTACTATCCAGAACCTTTAGTTCTGCTTGAGTCCAGTCCATTATTCCAGCTGTGTATCTAATGATTGAGATTGTCCAGGGCTAATTGCCTTGATGGTATTTCTTTCAATGAGTTTGGATTTTAGAATCTTTTTTAGTCTCATGATGTATTGACTTCTAAGCTTTTTCACAACTTCAGTCAACTGGATGTTCTCAGTTTGTAGGATGCCCAGGTATTTGATCGTCTTCATCCAAACTCTTGATGTTATTTCCATATAGCATCTTGATTCCTTCAGTTTTCACTATTTTTGCCCTATTGATTTGTCCAGTCCAAACTCCACTGCAATATCTTGGCTGTAAATACAGATAGGGTTGAACAGCAGGGGTGAAATGTAAAATTTGTTACTACCGGTTCTGTGGGCATGGCTTGGGGGGGGGATAATGTGACCGGGTGGGCGTGGCCAACTTTTTTTTTTTAACTTTGCAAAGCATTTTTTTCTACAACCTCTTTGGCCAAAGAGGTTGCAGAAAAAATGCTTTGAAAAGCCTCTGACAATCCCAGCTGACTTGCCTGATCGGCAGAGGCTTTCTTTCTTTTTTTTAAAGCCTCTGATGATCCCAGCTGACCTGCCTGATCGGCAGAGGCTTTCTTTTTTTTTCTAAAGCCTCTGACGATCCCAGCTGACTTGCCTGATCGGCAGAAGCTTTCTTTCTTTTTTTTAAAGCCTCTGATGATCCCAGCTGACCTGCCTGATCGGCAGAGGCTTTCTTTTTTTTTCTAAAGCCTCTGACGATCCCATCTGACTTGCCTGATCGGCAGAAGCTTTCTTTTTTTTAAAGCCTCTGATGATCCCAGATGACCTGCCTGATCGGCAGAGGCTTTCTTTTTTTTCTAAAGCCTCTGATGATCCCAGCTGACTTGCCTGATCGGCAGAGGCTTTCTTTTTTTTTCTAAAGCCTCTGACGATCCCAGCTGACTTGCCTGATCGGCAGAGGCTTTCTTTTTTTTAAAGCCTCTGATGATCCCAGCTGACCTGCCTGATCGGCAGAGGCTTTCTTTTTTTTCTAAAGCCTCTGACGATCCCAGCTGACTTGCCTGATCGGCAGAAGCTTTCTTTTTTTAAAAGCCTCTGATGATTCCAGCTGACCTGCCTGATCGGCAGAGGCTTTCTTTTTTTTTTCTAAAGCCTCTGATGATCCCAGCTGAGCCGCGGGATCATCAGAGGCTTTTTTTTTTACTTTTAAAAGCATTTTTTCAGCTGAAGAGGTTGTAGAAAAAATGCTTTTAAAAGTTAAAAAAAAAGCCTCTGATGATCCCATGGCTCAGCTTGGCATTGGGGGGGGGGCCCCACAGGGATTTTTGCTACCGATTCTCCGAACCACCCGCCGCCATCGCTACCGGATTGGTAGATCCTGTCCAAACAGGGAGCATTTCACCCTGTTGAACACTAGCAATTCTATTTCAGATTATATTTTTCTTTAGATTATCCATGTAAAGGATGTTTAATAGCCATACCTTAATTTCTTCAGTATTGTTGAAAGAGGAATCAATGCAATGACAAACAATAGTGGTGATAGGGAGTCTCCTTGAAATATTCCTCTCTTGATATTAACCTCTACTAGTCTATCATCATTGAACAGCAACTGTGTCTTCCATTGTGCCTTCAATCTTTGCACAAAGCTTCTAATGTTTCTACTGACTCCTATCCCAAAGGTGCTTTTTCAAGAGGCAACTGGACTTTCTGTTTTTTCTTTAAAGACGTTTTGCTTCTCATTCCCCACCATCCAGTCAGAGCTGAAGAAGCTTCTTGGATGAGAAGCGAAACATCTTCAAAGAAAAACCAGAAAGTCCAATTGCCTTTTAAAAAAGCATATTTGGGACAACCATGACCTAGATGACTGAGAAACTCCATAACTACTGACTCCTATTATTTCTACGCTCTTAATCGTCCAATCATGGTGGCTCAGCAGACTAAAAGCATTGTGATTAACACCAGCTGTCTGCAATTACTGTAAGTTCGAATCTCACCAGGCTCAAGGTTGACTTAGCCTTCCATCCTTTCTAAGGTAGGTAAATTGAGGACCCAGTTTGTGGGGGCAATAAGCTGACTTTGTATAAATATACAAAAGTATGAAGGCTATTGCTTAACGCATTGTAAGCCACCCTGAGTCTCCGGAGAAGGGCGGCATATAAATCAATTTAAAAAAAAATAATCATGCAGCAGAGAATTGAATGTCTTTTTGTAATCAATTCAAGCTACATTTAGGTTGATCTTCCTTTTGCAGTTTTCCAAAATGATCTAGTCAATTGGGAGTTGATATTTTGTTCAAGTTTCCCTTCTGCAGTTTCCCTTCTGCTCAGGTAAAAGAGATTATTTTCAACCAGATGCTGTCGGACTGCATCAGCCACCAACCAATTAGCAATTTGAAAGTTGTCCGTAAGCAGGTACTTAGCCTATAGTTGCTTAGATCCTTTTGTTGGATCTTTTATTATCAGGTAGCTTTTGCCAGATGTTAACCAATCTTCAATTTCACTTCCTTGCAGTATGTTGTTAAGTTGCTTGACATTGTTATTATCATTACAGCTCATTGTGGCTTGCTTAAGCTGTCAGAAATGAAGTAAGGAGCAAATTTCGACTATCTCACTTTACTTAAGTCTTCTTTTATTTTTTAAAAGAAAAGTTGTTCCTGGCCTTCTGGGGAACCACAGGTCACAGCTGGATAATCTTCAGGCAGTTAATAAATGCTTATACTGAGGCATTTGCCCTCTCCTAGCCTGACCCCTCAATCAGACTGAAAGTTAAGGAATGATGAAGCTACAGTTTATAAGGTGTAAATAAGCCACCTCTCTTGACATCATTCCTAGGTGATATTTATAGCACCAAGAGGGTGAGGATTAAGTGATATTAGCACAGGGCTTTGTGATTTACTTTCTTCCTAATATAATCCAAGATTTTACAAACAGATAGAGGCGCCATCAGTGCACATTACAGTAATAACGGAAGATTCTAGAATGCTTTTATCAGGAAATGATTTGGTATTTACTATTGGTTATAGAGGTGTGCTGCAGTTGCTACGGATAAAAATAAATGTTTTAGCTATCTCTGTACTGGCTTTGTGTGTGCCTCCTCTGGAGAAATCTTTCTCCTTCTGAGTCACGACATTTGATACTCATAGTGGTTCATGGTCCAGGAATAAAATTGTTTTATACCACATCCTGGATATTTGATTTTCAAGTTTGGTGAGGTTTTTTCCCCCCTGCGTCTTCCATCTATCTCTTTCGTCCCCTCATTTGTTTCAGTATATAAGCCTCCTAGTATGATGTATAGCAACAAAGAAGGCTGAATGATTGCACTGAGACAGGCATGTGTGGGAGGAGATGCTGCTATTTCACCCACCACTACCACTTGATTGCTGGTTTTAGAGCTACAACTGAATGCCTGATTGCAACCTGGCAACCCTCTTGATAGTGCCAGCCATTGAAGAGGATCTTCTCAAAGAAAACTAGCAGAGGCACAACCTGAGAATCCAACTAGAATTGTTGCTAAAGAATATAGTGAAGGGAACACTCAAGTATGAACTTTGAATGCATTCACTGATTTTTCTTCAGTTCCAGGGAGGTGTTTGGTCTTTGGGCCCAGTCCTATGCGATGCCTTGATGACCATGGATGTCATGCTATGCACTGCCTCCATTTTCAATCTCTGTGCTATCAGCGTGGATCGGTAAGAAATTCTGCTCATTATGGCATTTAGATGCTAAGTTTCCCAACTCTTTCCGTTCTAACACATATTATACATACATACATACATACATACATACATACATACATACATACATACATACACACATATTTATTTAATCAGCTTTTTAGCTGCCTCAGCCACTGAAGCAACTCTAGAAGGGTTCTTTAGAAAAATTGAGGAAATGTAAGTTTAATGCTGCCATGCATAAGGACTGCAAATTTCTCATTTATTCAGCATCTATAGTAGATGTAGATAGATCAATCAGTATCCACTCTCTGAACATTTACTATGTATTTGTTTTGTATATTCTGGCTTTAGAATATACAAAAATGCATTGATTTCTCTAATCAACATACATATTTTTTTCTTATTTTTTTCCATATTTTTTTCAATTTTCCAATACCAGTTATATATCTGTACATCCATTTCTCTAGCGTATGTGGGATATTGTTGTTTTTTTTTTAATTTTGATTTATATGCCGGCCTTCTCTGGAGACTCAGGGCGGCTTACAATGCGCTAAGCAATAGCCTTCATTCTTTTGTATATTTATACAAAGTCAGCTTATTGCCCCCACAACTGGGTCCTCAATTTACCTACCTTAGAAAGGATGGAAGGCTGAGTCAACCTTGAGCCTTGGTGAGATTCGAACCTGCAGTAATTGCAGGCAGCTGGTCTTAATAACCAGCTTAATAACAGGGTGCCTTAGACCACTGTACTACCAAGGCTCTTAAAGTGTAAAGTGAATTTTACAATTCACTCTGTAAAGTGAATTGTAAAATTCAGAGTTTGCAGACTGAAGAATATATTTGTTCTAATAACTCATTTTTGTCTATAATATATAATTTAGGTCTATTGAGTGAAAATGTAGAGAGAACAATGCTCTCCCCTAAAACACCCACTACTTTATAAAGGCAAGCTTTTTGCAGTCCATAAAGCAATATTCTATTCAGAAAAGGCAAATTCAGACATGATCAACACCCTTCTCACTAACAGAAGCTGAAGAAATTCTTCCAATAATTGCATTTGGGATTTTCCTATTGGAAAGAACTCGGGGCCTACCAAATAAAGGCAAGGAGGTACTGAGAAACTCTAGGAAACATAGGTGGTTTATTGCCTATACATTGCTTCTGACTATTTTGTTTTATCCTATCTGTCGCTAGGCTCCCCATCAACTTTTTCCCGTTGTGCAGCTAATCGGACAAAGCTGCTTCTAGTGCAAGAAAATCTGAACATCATTTCTAATGTTTTCCTCCTGTCACCGTTGAGCAAAGAAGGGGAAGAGTGGCGTTTTTCTCTTTGAGTTATAGACGGTAGCTAAAAGAATAGAATATAAACTTACCTATACCAACCAAAGACCATTGTAGTCATTATTCTCAAAGATGGTTGCTTTCAAATAATTTTTGAATTAAAATGAATTAAAACTAAGAAAGCTGCAATGACAATTCTTTTTTCTGTGGCTACCAACCAAGGAACTGACGATTTGTATCAACATTTTAAATGGCGGGGGGGGGATATCCTGTTCAATTGGGAAATTCACATTGTCTTCCCCATGCATCTGCCTTTTGGTTAGACCTGCACTTGGAGTTAGAGCATGTCACATGTAGGGTTTGCTTTGCCCAAGAGATAAGTTTAGGATTAATGGCCTTTGTGTTTTCAAACCTGTAGAGGTAATTCTTTCTTTTTTTATCTAAATGCTTGATATAACACTTATTAATCCACTAAAGCATTCATACTGCAGTCTCTCTTGAGAGTGATTTTAACCTGGAGACCTGAAATATCTGGCTTAATTTTTAGACTCTGCCTTTTCCTCCACTTCCTCTACTTTCTGTAACCACTTCTCTGATGAAGCGTTCTTGGGAACACAAATCTCATGCCCATTTCAATGATCTCAGAAAGGAGGACAGAGCTGAGCCTAGTTAGTATTTGAATCAGAGAGTTCCAGGAAACCTCTGTAGACCAGATGATGAAAGCATCTTATCACCCTGTAGACATGGGAAGATGGAAGCATACCTTGGAAGGAGTAAGAAAAAAACATTTCTATTTTGTTGCCAAGAAAGCCACATAGAGACATATTTCTTGAAATTATCAAGAGTTGAGGTTGACTTAAAGGAAACTTTACTTTGGGCTACCATATCAGAGTTTCAAAAATCCAGATAACTTCTAGATCAGGGGTGTCAAACTGGCGGCCTGCAGGCCAGATGCGTCATGCGCAAACCATGCCCACCCCAAATCCGCGAAGGGAAAAAACATAGCGATACATCACATGATGGCAAGGTGACGCCGCGAGTTTGACACCCATGCTCTAGATGAAATGAAAGTGTTTTCATCTTGCTGATGTCTAGTGATCATTCAGGTCTTTGCATAGAGATATGAATTTCCCACACACACACACTATCTTTAATAAAGATATTGCCCATTTGTGATTCATATACTCATTTGTGGTACAGGGATAAAAATACTTGGGGCCATGACAATCAATTCAATCAAAACCTCTTTTGAATTTATTCCTCCAGATGCTAAAAATGTCCTGCTCTGGGTAGGAACTTGTACATTGCCCCTGCACTTTATACCACCATCTGCTCCATTGTCCCCAAATTTCACATCTTGAATGTTAACTGTGAAAGAGTGCTGATGACACGCACAAATGCTTTTAAATCATTTTGCATATATAACAGTCAGTCTGCATTAAGGAAAAAGAAGAATAAAAATAGGAGCACTGCCGGGGACTAGCAGAAAGTTTATTGTGCATTTGAAAGAAATGACTTTACCCTGATATGGGGGACTATTGATATTATTTACAGTTTCACCTGGCTGCACAACAAGGCCCTTCAGCTGATAGTAATACTTGTGGTATTTTATTTGAAAAATAAACCAAAATACAAGGCTATCGACTCTGAAAAGAAATTGAAATACAAAGCAGGGAAATAAGATAGACATATTTAATGGACAGAAAGGGTTTTCCAGTTCAAACTTTAGGGATTACCATATGTTTGTTGATTTCTAACCAAGTTTTCATCTTATCAGGTCAAATTTTCTTTCACTAGCTCAGAGTTTATAAGCTAAATAAATGAGGTTGAGACCTATTAAATTAGAACCCATTTTCTTCTGGAGAGGCCCAGTTTTTAGAACATGTTAGTCAGTGTAGTTGCAACTGTCCTTTACCAACAGTATGAATTGATTGAAGGTGGCGAAGCAGTATCATGGAGCCATTATGAGGAGAATAAATGTTCCATAGAGCAGGCAAGCGTAATTGGTAATTGCCAAAGGTAATTGGATGAGCAAAGAACTTGCGCAGGGAAATATTGATATATCAGAATGGAGAAATAGGGGTAAAAGAACCTTTTGTGTTTGCCTTGTGGTGGCATAGCCATACAATAATGCTGCATTTCCTAAATAATGAATGGACAGTATGAGAAGAAAAATGGGAATTTCAAACCAGTAATACCTGAAACATCCTATATTGCCCGGCTCCATCTTCTAGTTTTAAAGTTTGTTCTGTTTTACCATCATGAAGTAAACTGGTTCCACAAGGAACCCCATGGTTACACCCTGTTTTCTGTCATCCAGGTTCATTGCTGTTTCTGTCCCACTGAACTACAATCGACGACAGATTGACCTGCGTCAACTGATCCTCCTCTCCACCACTTGGATCTTCGCTTTTGCTGTGGCATCCCCAATTATCTTTGGTCTCAACAATGTTCCAAACCGGGATTCATCTTTCTGTCGTCTGGAGGATCAGAATTATATTGTATATTCCTCCATCTGTTCCTTCTTCATTCCTTGTCCTGTCATGCTGGTCCTCTACTGCGGCATATTCCATGGACTTAGGCGCTGGGAAGAGGCTCGGAAAGCCAAGCTGAAGAGTAGCATTTATCTGGGCAATAGGCAGGTATACGGTCCACCGCCTGTCATTGAGAAGAACCAGGAGGATATCAAGACAGAGGAATTTAATCCCTATGCCTGCTCCGATTGCACTTTACCCAGGGATTACAAGAACAATGGCATTCAAACTATGTCCTATCCACACATCAAATATGCACCGAATGGAGAACTCAGTAGGAAGCCAGCCAAAATCAATGGCAGGGAAAGGAAGGCCATGAAGGTGCTTCCAGTTGTGGTTGGTGAGTATAAAACATTAAATGGTTTTCAGGGTTGTAAACCATCAGACAGTTCAATTTCAGATCAAGACATCTGTAAAACCAGGGTATAAAAAAAAATAGGATACAGTGATGCATAGAGAGAGACATTTGGCATTCTGATAAGTACAGCATGACACAGAAACTGGCTTTTTTTGTTCCTCATTTTGTGTCTCTTAATTGCACTTTAGTGGCTGACTAGAGAGATAATTCCAAAAGGACGAAGTGAGTGTTGCACATCTGATCATCCTCGGAAGACTGAGTCCTCTGAAACTCCCTTCATAGTATACGTGTGTGTTTGTACTGTACACACAGGCACCCATTCCTCACCCCTGTATAGTTGGGCTGCTAAGTGCCAGCTTTCCCGCTAAAAGACCCAAATCTTGTTCCACTACCACATTCCCACACTAAGACATTTATTATACTTTTGCTATAGCTTCATAATGGTTTGGAGGGATTGAAGAGTAAAAATGGTACCATGCAAAGATTCTCTGTTTTTAGTAGGAAAAAGTCCAATAAAATGGCGTTTTTTAGGAGACTTATAGAGTGAGGCAAAAATGTTCTTCAAAATGGAAGTAGGAAGAATTGTTCAACAGCTTGGTAGGGTGAGGCTATTGACCACAATAGCCTCATCCTATCAGGCTGCCAAATAATTCTGGAAACAACTGTATTATCATGGATTGAATTAGGCATTAATGGAAATGGATTTTCTGGGATTTATTGTTAATGCACCAGAGCAATTCCAAAGGATAGTACAGGTAATCCTTGACTGATGACCACAATTGAGCCCAAAATTTTTGTTGTTAAAGTCAGACAATTGTTAAGCGAGTTTTGCCCTATTTTATTACCTTTCTTGCCCCAATTGTTAAGTGAATTACTGCAGTTGATAAGTTTGTAACTCGGTTGTTAAGTGAATCTGGCTTCCCCATTGACTTTGATTGTCAGAAGTTCGCAAATGGTGATCACATGACCTTGGGACACAGCAATGGTTATAAAAATGAACCAGTTGCCAAGCATCTGAATTTTGATCATGTGGCCACGGGGATGCTGCAGAGATCATACCTATGAAAAATGGTCCTAAGTCACATTTTTCAGTGCCGTTGTAACTCTGAATGAAGCTCTCTAAACGAACGGTTGTAAATCGAGGACTATCTGTAGTAAACAAATATGAGTGAGTATAAAAATGACAAGCAGATGACATTTCAGATTTTGCTTAGTCCTAGTTTTTGTGCAGTTGGTTGGCGATTGTGAGAACTGACCGCTGGACTAGATAGGCCTGATCCAGCAGTTCACTGCTTAAGTTCCTATGTATCAGAAGCTGAGAGGAACCGATTGGAGGTGAGTGTTCACATTCTTGAAACAGAGATGAAGCTAGCTCATAAAAGACACCTTGGCAGTCAACATTTTCTGTCCCAGTAGGGTCAAACCCAGGAGAGGGCCTGAAGCTACAGACTTTTTTCTTTAGGCACCCATAGTTGGGCACCCATAGTTGTTCAGACATCTCAATTCAGATAAACAAGTTTTCCCATCTATGCTAGATGCCCAGTTGGTCTGATTAGTTAATTAGTCCTTCCTTAATTTATTGATCTTTTGAGGATAATCTGAAAAGGCAGTAGGATTTTTTTCACCAAGTAACTTTTTCAGACATTCTAGTTGGACTTAACTCCTCTGGGATCTAACCAAATTTCCCCTGCAGGTTTTGGCACATTGTTCTCTGGAGAAAAAGAAAAAAGAAAAATCAGGGATCTCAGTCCTGTATAATATTCTGCTTATGAACTGATTGTGTCATTCAAGCTATATAGAGATTTCAAACTGCATTGAGGAGTAGCAGAACAACTGGGCTTTTTATTTGCTAAGAATGGACAAAGGAGAAAACAATAAGAACTTTAGATCCTTCTCTCTCTTTTTTAAAATGAAAGTACAGAACCATGAGTTATGTTAATTTTCACCTTTACGTAGCTGACTTTATGCTGTAATATCTTATTCTCAACATGTTCCAAATTTCTGTAGAAGCAGCATAGGCACTGGGAAACAGATTCCACTCATTTTCAGGAGGATTTGCAACAACTTAAAATCTACACAGTGAATTTTATTTTTCCTCTCCTGTTCTTTTTCTTTAAATTGCTTGACTTGCCAAATCCTCCTTATATCAGACTCCCCGGAGAAGCAGTCTGATTCAATGATCGAACAAAAGTTCAGGATTCCCTTTGATATACAGTACAGGAGAACACAGAATACAGGAATCCTCAATTTACCTCAGTTCATTTAGTGACCATTCAAAGTTACAATGTCACTGAAAAAAGTGATTTATGACCATTTTTCACACGATCGTTGCAGCATCCCCATAATCGCATGATCAAAATGCAGATAGTTGGCAACTGATTCATATTTATGACGGTTGCAGTGTCCCAAGATCATGTGATCACCTTTTGCAACCTTCTGACCAGTAAAGTCAATGGGGAAACCAAATTCTTTTAAAAACTGTGTTACTAACTTTAACGACTATTGTGATTCACTTAACAACTGTGGCAAGAAAGGTTGTAAAATGGGACACAGCTCACTTAACAAATGCCTCACTTAGCAACATAAATGTTGGGCTCAATTGTGGTCGTAAGTTGAGGACTGCCTATATGTTGGACAACCAACAGAGAGTGACTAACCATTTTGACCAATAACTTCTAGTTTTCTTTCTTACTGCCATCTAGAAATATTCTGGATTTATGCAGCCAAGATTTTGTCAGCCACATTCAGTTCAGTTAAAGAGCAGAGCTGTGAATGGAAAAGGGCTTCTGCTGCATATGAAAATGCCATTTTAATTTTGGAACTTTGGCAATAGAGCTTCTTACAAGAATTTGCTTTCCCCGGTCAGAAAGCAGGCTAGGTTTTGCAGATCTGGAGATGTGATGCTGAAGGAGGAAGGACCAAATATAAGAACTGTTATGAAAAAGAGATGCTTTTGCTCTTTTCTTCGGTGTTTTGCACTCAGGTCCGTGAAAAGCAGTGGTGGGTTCCTCCCGGTTCCACGGAGCCGGTAGCGGTGATGATATGACGTCACCGAACCGATTCTGCCCCCCCCCACACACACCCCGTGTTATTCTTATCTTTTATTTGGCCCCACCCCCAATCTATTGCTGCCTCCTGAGTCCCAGCTGATGGCTAGAGGGAAAAAAAACTGTTTAAACTCTTGCCACGGAGCTTCAAAGGGCCGCCCTACAGCTGATCAGTGTTAAAAGAAAACAAATGAGTAGACCGGTGCCTGCAAAAATAAATGGGTAGACCAGTGGCTGCAAAAATACATGAGTAGATCAGTGCCTGCAAAAATAAATGGGTAGATCGGTACAGCTCTGCAAGCAGTTAAAAGCCTGGTAGACCAGTACCTCTGCTAAATCCTAGATAATTGTCACATGACCATCAAGCCACGCCCACAAAATAAGCCACGCCTACAGAACCGGTAGTAAAAAAATTTAGAACCCACCCCTGGTGAAAAGAGATGCCTCTGTAGTGGCTCGCTCACTGCACAATCATTCCATTGCAGCAAAAGCCTGGATAAGCCATTTGTGGTTGTGGATCGGAGTACATCCAGCCTGTTTTTGCATCTTAATGAAAATTAGATGATGTATTAACCACTTTATAGCTGAATATTAGCAACATTAAAGGTCTCCAGCTCCTTACAATCATTTCCACACCAGAGCCTCCCTTTGGAAGAATTGCATTTGAAAAATGCTCTGCTGTCTTCCCTGGATATGCTGTTTAGAGCTTGCAGAAATCCAGATGCAAAAGCGAAGGATATTCAGAGTACACATGGGTGAATATAAGTGTTGAAGGTAGGGAAGTGGAACATGCATTATAATGCAGAAACTATGACATACATAGTATGTAAGAATGGACCATATGTGTGTCTGTGTGTGTGGTGTCAATATGACTTAACCCCCAGTAGCCTATGTACGCATACTCAGGTTGCCAGTGTATACACATATGTTGCATTCTTGGTAATTTGGCAAAGAAGCAACCATGTGATCGCAGTAAAAGATGTGTTTGATTAAAAAAAGAAACACTAAGAAGTACAATAAGTGTGTCCATTTAAGCTGCAAATCACCTTTTCCCCCTTGACTCAATATTACTGCAAGTTACTATGATTTCAGATTTTTACTTTCCATGTTGAGAACTGGGTCTACATCTTTCCAGAATCGGCAACACCATAATTCCCCACCCATCCAGCTACAGAGACAGATTAAAAAGAGAAATACCATGAAAACTAACATTCAATTTAAGGCCGAATCCTCCATACATACACTCCTTTATTCCTTTCAAAAATATGATTTTCACTGATTTTTTAAAAATTGTCCCCAAACAACCCAAGGATCGCTGGGTCCTATATCAAGCAAGAAAAGAGGATCCACATCTAATTAAACAAGGTAACTGAAGAATAAAACAAATGAGTTTTTAGAAGTGCTCTGCTGAGCTTTGTATAAATTGAGGGATGTGCTTGCAACCGCAGAATTCAAAATGATTTGTGCTATTTCCTACAAAGTGCTGCCAAAGCAAGAGCCTCCAGCTGCTTTGCAACGTCCCGCCAGGGAGGAAAGTCAATTTTCCAATAAGGCCAGGCTCTTCCTCTCTTACCTTCTTGGCATGCCCTGTAGCAGCTACAGGAAGACAACCAGGCAGCGTTTCTTGAATGCTCAAGAACTGAGATTTCCCTGAGATCTCACACAGACTGTTCTGACCTAGGCTTCCTTTATCTTCTTTGACACGCTGCCAAAGACCTAATTGGCAAGTATCTTGGCAAGGTCATATGGAAACAGAATAAAAAATGGAGCTTCGCAACCTTGCTTCCTGCAAAGGCCCATGTGCCTTTGCTCTTCCTTTATGTTTTATGGGAGGGGCCAATCAACTCCAAGCCTTACTCCTAAATTGTCCCTTTTGTTTTAACTGTTCTTGCCTTCTGACAGCTCTGCGTATGCGCACACTAGGAACAGGCTCCCCCTGTTCCTCTGCCTCTCTGATGTCCGACTCTGGAGGCTCTGGAATCTGCACATAACTCCCAGATGGCCCTGGCCCCATCTCTGCTTCCAACGCAGAGCCCTCATCCGAGCCTTCCCCAGACTCCAGGACTGGCCCATGTTCCTCCCCAGTCTCCTTACTGTCTGACTCTGCTGCCAGCTCCGCAGGCTGCTGGCAGACCACAACACAGAATTAGGACTTCCACTGGGATTGCATGCACGTTTGGTGCGTAACAGGAAAGTTATCTGCTGATTTGGGGTATCCCTGGAGGCTTGAGAAAGATAGTACTTTTCTTTAGAGATAAAATGCTCCCCTTCCCCCAAACTGCCCACTGAAGATGGAGCATGCTCTGGAAGTGAAGCAAAGGTGGAACAACAGATGGTATGATAAAGAGCAAGCAAAGTTATTGAGAGTGGCAGGTCAGACCTAAAATTGACACATGGTGATTCTTCTGAGCCGAGTTCTTTATTGTTTTCAAGCCTATAGACAAAATCTTGCCAGATTGAGGACTCTGCTACCTGCACCTACAATATATTCTGTAAACTATTAGGGAGGGACTGTCTTCACCCTCTTTCGCACAACATCCAGACTGAGTTGCCTCTTAGTCATCTGGAATGTGCTTCCTCTCTCCTGGGAATCCATCTCCTTATTACATTTCATCACAGGAAGAGGCTCGTAGATGCCAGAGGCCCATAAATACACTTTCTACCCATCCCTTGCCAGTCAACACCCACCTGCTTAACTCGCTTTAGCCAGTCATCTGCTGGAGAAGAGGTAACTATTCTCCAACGCGCAGCTTGGAGAATCCAAAGCTTCGGGTAGTTCAGTAGTTGGGTAGCCTACACTGAGTGTGCTCCTTTAAGAAATTTCTCTTCAGACACGCCCACTTGCTCAACAGAGTCCCAGTTTAGTTCACTCAGTTGAGCCTGTGACACTGTCTGAAAATTTCTCTGCTTAACTGCTAGAAATTACGCCCTGACAGACCGGACTGCATTTAAATTGGCGGCTTGAGATTGACGCCCTGCGCTCAGCGGCGTCTCTCTCTCTCTCTCCTGGCGTCCGGATCACTTGTGAGTGATCGCACGCCATCACTCTCGGACGGATCGTGTTGCTGCCCCCCCCCACGGACGCTTTCACATTTGAAGCCTTTCTCGAGCGCCGGAGCGTCCCTCGTCCGCCCCTTATCCGACGGAGCCCTCTCCGGCAATTAAGCAGCAGGGGGAAGGCTTCTGAGCCTTCGGCTGCCCCCTCCTGCATTATAGACTGCTTGAGGCTCAAAGGCGGCGGCGCTTGAACTGCTTCAAAGTGCGCGCCCTTTTTAGCCGCCTCAGCGCTGGGAGCTGCGCTTAGCGGCAGCTCGCGCTCCTTGGTTTTCCCCCCATAAGAAGTCTTCCTGACGGCCTTGGACTCTTGCCTGGCCGAATTCATCGCCCGTTCAAGGACAGTTCCGTGGGGGAACAGCTCTTCTGACCCTCACGGTCACCCTAGGCCTGCTACCCTGTTCGGCGCCATTTTAAGGGCCTGAAGGAGAAGAATTGCAACGGCTGTAATTTTCTGCCTGGCAACAGCCTCACGCATGCGCAGTTGGTCCCTGGAGGCAAATCTTCTATTCTACTGCATTGGGTGACCTAACTAGCCTGCCTCTGTGGAGCAATCGGCTAGTTCTTTACTACTACTCCAAACCCGCCCCCCCCAACTTTGTTCCTGGACTTACCTGCTAGCCTTTTGGCTATGTACATGTAATCCTTCGATCCTCAACTGCTTCCTGTAAAAAAAAAAAAAAAAAATAAAAAAAAAAATAACCATATCTTGTATATATCTACATAAAACAAAATTAATTACTTACTTGACCTTCCCCCTCTTCCCTTCTAAAAAAAAAAAAAAAAAAAAAATGGGGAGAGAGAGAGAGACAGAAAAGAAAGCATAGTTTTCAACATGGCCGAACGTGCTCTCTCCTCGGATCTGGAGGACAACAACAGTTCTCCCGAGCGCCTTCATGAACCGGCCAAGCGGCGTAAAAGCTCCCGAAAACGCGCTACACATTCGTCTTCGTCGGCTGCTCCATGCTCTAAAAAGTCAAAACACTCATCAGCTGCAGACAAGGACGCCTCCAGGAGACACAAGGCTCTGGAGCGTCAGTTCGAGAAAGCGCGCAGCCTGTCAACTCGGGCTGCATTCACACACTTACCAGTTTCGCTTTCGCCCGTTGTCGAAGCTACTGTCCAGCCCGCCCATCAGTCTCCTCAACAACCTCTGCAACCGTTGTATCAGATGCCAAACATGGAGGTTTTCCCTGAGGCGCTATCAACACACTGCATGGAACCAGTGGACCTCTCCTACAATGCCACTCTTCCTCGGCGGTCTCAGCCTGAGGCTACCTTTACTCCCACGGCTGCGGGTTTGCGCGCCGCGGAGACAGCCCCTCCACCTCCTCAGTATGATATTCAGCGGATCATCTCTGACACGGTTACCAGGACACTGGCAGCAACTTCCCAACATGCTGCACCATATGGGGCTTGGCCTCAGCCACGATTTCCTCCTCCTCCTCTGGCCCGGGACTCTCAACAGGTCCCTACCCAGTATCAGGCTATGACGCATGGGTCCGAGCTGTATCTGGACCATGGTCACCGCGAGGAGTCTTCTTCGGAGGAGGGTGAGTGCGACCCGTCGGATATGGACTTATCTGATGATGCAGATATGCCACCTGAAAAGCCAGCCTTCTCTGGGCTCTTTCGACCCACGCTGTTCAAATCGCTCCTGCGCAAGGCCAAGTTGGCCACAAATATGGCTGACCCAGTCTCTCAAGTTGATCAGCCCGGTACCTCGCAACAACATGAGGCCTTGTTTACGGCGCCTAAGACGCAAGCGGACTTTATTCCATGCCCACAGCTTTTTTCTGAGGTGGTCCAACGATCCTGGACCACGCCCTCCTCCCTGCCCGCTCCTTCGGGGCTAGACAAAAAGCTTTATTGTTCGGCGCCTAATCTCCAAGATCTCCTTCAGTTACCGACTGTAGACGCGCCAGTGGCCAATCTGACGGCTTCCTCTGTAATCTCCAACGATGTCGCCGACGGTTTGCGTTCAGAGGACCGAAAAGCTGAGTTTAACTTCCGTCGTACTCACAACGCGGCCGCCTGGGCGGTTAGGGCGGCCACCTCAGCTTCCTTCTTCAGCCGTGCCTGCTTAATCTGGCTCCGCCAACTTCACGAGCGCCTTCCCCCGGCGGATTCACGCCTCCGCCAAGACGTCAACAAACTGGTGGCGGCTACTGAATATACGGCAGACGCTTCGCTCAATGCCGCGAAGTTCGCTTCGCGCGCCCTGGTGTCATCCGTCACATCTCGCCATCTATTATGGCTTAAAAATTGGAGAGCTGACGCCAAGTCTAGGTGGCGCCTCGCTTCAACTCCATATAAGGGTTCCCGTCTTTTTGGAGAGGCCTTAGACCCCATCCTTGTCGAGGACAAGGATAAACGGAAGGTGATGCCATCCTCGTATAAGAGGGCAGATCGTAGACCATCGTCCTACTTCACCAGGCAGCCCTTTCGGAGCGACTCCGGCCCTTCGGGGTCCTTCTCCTCAAGGCCCTATTCTCAAGGATTCGACCGTCCCTTCGATCGACCCTCCTTCAGAGACCGTGGTCGAAAGGCCCCAGCACCCAAACGGCCCTTTCGAGGTACGGGATCCCGTAACTTTAGAAGAGGGAAGTGACTACATCCATCTTCCCATTGGCGGCCGTCTGACTCATTTTCTTCCCCAGTGGGAGATCTCGACGTCGGACGCCTGGGTGCTCCAGACAATCCGTCTTGGCCTTACCCTGGAGTTCCGCTCCAGACCTCCCTCGCACTTTGTCCAATGCCCTATTTCTCCCAACCTGGACAAGCGCCAGCTTATGGAGGCAGAGATCCATCACCTGCTTCAAATTCAAGCCATCGAACCGGTTCCCCACCATCATCGCGGGACCGGCTTCTATTCAATTTTCTTCCTGGTCCCCAAATCATCCGGGGGTCACAGGGGCATCCTAGATCTCAAGAGGCTGAACGAATTTATAGTATATCATCAATTCAAAATGGAGTCCCTCCGATCAATTCTGGCTTCCATTCGACCATCGGACTGGATGACCTCTATAGATTTGAAAGAGGCGTACCTCCACGTACCCATACGACTGTCCCATCGTCGTTTTCTACGCTTCGCCTACAACAACAGGCATTACCAATACAGAGCAATGCCCTTCGGCCTCTCCTCCGCCCCAAGGACCTTTACAAAGCTCCTGGCAGCAGTGGCGGCCCACCTACGTCAACATCCGGTCCGGCTCCACTGCTACTTGGACGATATCCTGGTGCTCTCCCCTTCTCCGGCCCGAGCATCCCGAGACCTAGAAGTGGTGTGTCGCTGCCTTCGTCATCATGGCTTCTCCCTCAACATTCCGAAGAGCCAACTGCAGCCCACTACTCGCATCCTTCACCTAGGGACAATAATAGATTCCGTAAGGGGCCAGGTGTTCCTGTCAACGGACCGGTGTTCCAGTCTCCAGTCGTTAACATCCCAGGTCCTCTCCTCTCGGAAGGTGACCTTGCTGCTCCTGTCCCGCCTGCTCGGCAAAATGATTTCCTGCCTGTCTGTCGTACCTTGGGCGAGGTTCCATTCACGCCAGCTCCAATGGTTCCTCCTCCCCTTTCAGAGAGCCAGGAGAAGCAACTCTTCCACACAAGTTTCCCTCCCGCCGGAGGTCTCAAGGTCTCTCCTCTGGTGGTCCTCCCAGAGTCTACATCAGGGCAGCTACTTCCAGAATCTACAGCGCCTGGTGGTGACAACGGACGCCAGCCTGACGGGATGGGGAGGTCATCTTTTATCCCACGTTGCCCAGGGAACGTGGTCAGCAGAGGAGAGCCTCAACGGGATCAATTGGTTGGAACTCCGTGCGATCCGCCTCTCCCTCCAACGGTTCCAGCGGATTGTGTCGGGGCACCATGTCCTAATACGCACGGACAATGTAACAGCGAAGGCGCACGTGAACCGCCAGGGGGGGACTCGCTCGGGTCCATTGATGGAGGAAACGACCCTACTGCTGATCTGGGCGGAGACGCACGTCCTGTCCCTTGTGGCGGAGCACATCGCCGGGACCACGAACATCACAGCGGACTGGCTCAGCAGACAACACTTGGACCACGCCGAATGGCGACTTCACCCAGAGCTGTTCGCCGAGATCGTCCGCAGATTCGGCACACCTCTAATCGATCTATTTGCCAGCCGCAACAACACTCACCTCCCCAGGTTCTTCTCCCGGTACCGGTGCCCTCAGGCGGAGGGAGTCGACGCCCTCGCCTCTCCCTGGCCCAGGGGTCTCCTCTATGCCTTTCCCCCTCTACCGCTCCTTCCTCGTCTGATCCGCAGGATAATAGCAGACAGGGCAGACGTCGTCCTGGTCGCACCCTACTGGCCTCGGAGGTCCTGGTTTGCGGATCTGATGGACCTGTCGGTGACTCAGCCGTGGAGGATTCCAGCGGACAGGATCATCCTCAGCCAGGGGGTCATTCTGCACCCAGACCCGCAGTGGTTGCAGTTGACCGCCTGGCGCTTGAACGGATCTTGCTAAGGAGAGCCAATGTGCCTAGCGATGCAATCCCCACGATTCAGGCGTCAAGACGGCCGTCAACATGCCGCATTTATAACGCAACCTGGAACTCCTTCTGCTCCTGGTGCGCTAAATCCCACCTGGATCCAACGTCTGCTTCTGTCCCCGAAGTGCTGGGATTCCTTCAGCGGGGCATGGACAAGCACTTTGCGCCTAACACTCTTCGTCGCCAAGTTGCTGCACTTAGTACAGTCCTTTCGACTTCTGCAAGGCTTCCTCTCTCCCAAGACCCTACGATTCGCGACTTTCTGCGAGGGGCATCCAACCTGCGTCCTCCTGTTATACATCGATACCCGACCTGGGATTTGTCCCTGGTCCTTCAAGCCCTCATGCACCCCCCTTTTGAGCCTCTCGCCTCCATCAGCCTCCGCTTTCTGACTCTTAAGGTGGCGTTTCTGGTCGCGATTACTTCGGCTCGCCGGGTATCCGAACTAGCTGCACTGTCGGTGAGAAGCGACCTTTGTATCTTCCATACAAATCGTGTGGTACTAAGACTAGACCCCTCATTCCTGCCTAAAGTAAATTCAACATTCCATCGAGCCCAGGAATTAATCCTTCCGGACTTCTGCCCCGATCCTCGACATCCTCGGGAAGCAGACTGGCACCTCTTAGATGTCCGACGGGCCCTGCGCAGATATATTAAAGGAACACAGCATTTCCGGAAATCAGAATCGCTCTTCGTTTCCTTTCTGCCCTCCTCCAGGGCCGGAAGGTATCCTCCACAACCATTGGGAGGTGGATTAAGTCCTGCATCTCCAAGGCTTATTCAGCTCGGAACAGACCAATTCCACAGAGGATTCTTCCACATTCTACCAGGAGCGCCGCCACAACGGCCGCCTGGGCCACTAATGCCTCCATCTCTGACATCTGCAGAGCGGCCACCTGGTCATCCTTGAATCCCTTCATCCGGCACTACAAGGTGGACTCCTTTGCCTCGGCAGAGGCATCCTTTGGCCGTCGGGTGCTCCAAGCTGTATGCAACTCTTCAGACGATGCGCAGCAGCCAGTCACCCTCCCTGTATAAACTTGCTTGGGTAAATCCCGAAGCTTTGGATTCTCCAAGCTGCGCATTGGAGAACGGACGTTGCTTACCTGAACGTCCCTTCTCGACGCGCAGCTGGAGAATCCAACCCACCCAGCTTGGCTGCTGAACCCTTCTTACGCTCTACTGCTCCTTACTTCGTGAACAAAACTGGGACTCTGTTGAGCAAGTGGGCGTGTCTGAAGAGAAATTTCTTAAAGGAGCACACTCAGTGTAGGCTACCCAACTACTGAACTACCCGAAGCTTTGGATTCTCCAGCTGCGCGTCGAGAAGGGACGTTCAGGTAAGCAACGTCCGTTCCCTCCTTATTGTGAGGCCTCTCTGCTTCTCATGTGCTTCTATTTAATGATATTGTGTTTAACCTGGCACATATGTTGGAATATGTTGACCCTTCTGGTTTTAACCCGTGAAGTGCCCTTCAAGATCAGCAAAATATAGTGAAACTTAAGAGTACTTTCTAGGTATATTCTGCATTTTGGGGTCCCAGAAATAGTTTCTAGTAGCCCAGTTTGGCAAGATGTTTTTGCATTGCAGAAAAACCTGACCAACCACCTTGTGTGCCTTGTTTCAGCTTTTGCAGAAAGATCTGTTTCCTAAGATTCCAGCGAGGTAAATGCAGATGCTACTAGAGCCTACACGGACAGCACTTACGCACCAGCTGCACTGTATCTTCCTGACCCCAGGATCCCTAAGGTCCTAGTGCATCAATTAATATGTTAATAGATATGCAAGTATCCATTTTAATAAATATGCATTCCAAGGGACCTTGAATTTATATACAAACTGATGTAGGAGGTGTCTGCTGGTGTTTCATTCAGCTAATGCTAGGTACATTTAAACTGGACACCAGATGCAGCAAGAACGGGGAAATTAAATATATTTCAGCATTCTTAAATGCAAAGAATTTAGGCAGAGCAGAAATGGCAACCTCACATTATTAAAAGGTAACCTTGATGGATTTTTTTCCTCCCTCATTTTTTAAAAAATGTACTGTACATGCCACTGTTCAAAATTGACATGTTTACTTTTGAGAAAATAAGACATACGCAAGGAAGAACTGGCTCATTTTTCCCCTCTCTCTTTTTCAAAGGTGCTTTCCTTTTCTGTTGGACTCCTTTCTTTGTGGTGCACATAACCAGAGCTCTCTGTGAGTCCTGTATCAGGTCTGGCCAAGTAATCAGTATTGTCACATGGCTGGGTTATGTCAACAGTGCCCTCAACCCTATCATCTACACAATCTTCAACACTGAATTTAGGAATTACTTCCGCAAAGTTTTGCACATCTTCTGCTAATCCTGCTGGATTCTTTGTCTAGAACTGAACCAAGAAGAAAGGAGAGTATATTACACTGGGGAAAGAGCCAGACCAATTATTGACTTTGTATAGTTTAATAAAGCTTTATTTCTTATTACATAGTTGTGTGCTTCAATTTTTTTTCACTTGATAAAAATACTGCTTTCTAGACAGCAGTTCCTTCATATTTGGTGAGAATGCAAAAATGGCCTGAAGCCAATGCATTGTTTGTTAGACTTCATGATAATCTTCTAAATTGACTGAGAAAAATACTCCGTTTGGGGTTTGCCATCTGTCCTCCATTCAAGCAGAACATTTATTCAGAAAAGCATTTGTGATGGTTGTCCCACAATAATGACAGCATTTTCCCCCAAAGAAATGTAGATGTATCTCCTGAGTGATGCTGTAAGAATTTATACATGTTTTGATGGCTCTGATAGAGTCTAGGGTTCCCCCCCCACCTCACTTGTAAAAATAATTAACCATCAGAAGATGTTTAATGCCTAGAATCTTTGGCAAAGGATGTGATGAGTTAGAAACTGAGAAAACAGAGATAGGGCTGGAAAAACGACCATGCTTGTCATAGCTATAATAGTTTGTGCATTTCGCTGGCTCAGAGAGTGCTGCTCAATGTCAAAGGCATGGATAAGATGCATAATCAATTTGATCACGCTCTATGTACCATGGGATCAGAAAACCATTATGCTGATGAGGATAATTTAATCTGACTATAGCATGGCAAATATATGTCTGAAAATATATATTTGCTACATTTACAAAATCCATCATGATGACATTTACCAACATTGCATTGAAACAAGTCTTCTCATACCTCCGTTTGCTTAGGTAGACATTTAGAGCTATTATATTTATCTGTGTTGTTGCTTACACACATGATTGATCTATAAACACATTTCTGTGATTGGCCAGAAACACTTTCCACAAAATAGCATCAATATCTCTATAAAGTTTTTTCTTCTTCTTGGCTTAAAACCAGTACTTTTTTTTTAAATCTATTGTGATTTTTAACACTCAAGAAGTGCTATTTTCAAAATTAGTCTTCTTGCTAGGATATAAGATTCTCTCTCCTCAAGTGAGATGCTGACGAAATACACAGTTGCACCTTTGCTTTTATTTTTGGCAGCACAAACAGAAAGCTGTAAACGTGGTGCAAATGTTTAATGATTTGATCACTGAGTTCCAGAAAGATGTCCGAGATATTTTTTTCATCTATATAATCAGAAGTATGAAAATCAAAATTATAAGAAAACAGCCATACCATTCTTCCAACAGCAGAAAAGGTGCCTTGAAGGACTTATGTCCTGTTTGACTGCATGTCTTCCAAAGAAATCCTAGATAATTGATGGACCCCCTGGAACAAGATTTGAGACAGAAGATGAAAAAGAAAAAAGATTCGTATGATGTTGGATGGAAATTACTGTTTTGATTCCATCAATTTACCAAATCTGATGTTTTAAATTGCTTAAGCATCATCACGTTAATGTCAGCTCTTAACAACCACATAGACTTTCTCCAGGATTATTCCAACCTGACTCTTCAGATCTGCCAACTGTGCCCCATCACCATTGTAATCAAGTACATTCATCTTATTGGTCATTCTCTTCTTTTCCTTTCCACCTAACCAAACATTAAGGACTTTTCAAGAGAACTGGCTCTTCACGTTTCACATATGATAATTTGAGCCTGATCACATGTGCCTTGAGTGAGAATTTTGGATTAATTTGTTCTATGATCCATTTATTTGTTTTCTTGGATATCCAGTTTTCAACTCTTCTACATACAATACCACTGTTCAAAAGCTTCAATACTTTTTCTATATTGCTTCTGATTTACAGTATTCCACAGTGTAATTTACCTATGTATTCTTGCAATCAGCTGTGATTTAATTACATGTCCTTAGTGGCATGTGACTGACAAATAAGTACAATTGTTGCTATTTCATTTCTCAATAGGACAAATTCTACCATTTTACTGGAATAGCAGTCAATTCAGTAATGTTAAAATGCTATTTATGCCACTCTGTATTGTGGTAGATTGTTAAGAAAGTCTAGCAGAATAACAGGATTGTAGTTTGAAGTCTACAGGGTTCAGGACCATGGACAGTTAGTGTAATTATTTAGTACAGAGTTCCCCAACCTTTTCGGCTTTCTGGGCCAGCGGGTGGAGGAGAGGGGATGGTTCCATGCGAGCGTGGGCAAATATGTGCATGCGCAGCTTCATTTGCTCGAGCAGAGGGCAAGCATGCCAGCCATTCATGCAAATGGAGCATGCATGTATGTGCTTGCCCGCCACTTCTGCAGCTCAGTTCTAAATGGCTCAAGGCTTGGAGTTGAAGACTCCTGTTTTAATAGGTCCAGCAAGTAACAGCATCTACTTGATCTGGGTTGATCTTGAGTAACAAAGCAGGGTCCTGCTACTTTGCTGGAAGACCACAACAAAATCTGAGGAGAGAAAGGTATCTAAAAATTATTGAAAGAAGGGAAGGTCCAAACAGTTCTGTATGTTTACAAAGAAGACCATATGGGTATGAATGTTGAACTCAACAAGGGAGATTTCAGCTTTGAATTTTCCTGCAATACTAATCTAATTATTGAATAATTATTCTCTATAGGTATTCATATATTCCACATTATCAATGTAACAACTACAAAAGGTTCATAATGCTTCCAGCACTGTG
Organism: Pantherophis guttatus; assembly: GCF_059756535.1. Lineage (NCBI taxonomy): Eukaryota > Metazoa > Chordata > Lepidosauria > Squamata > Colubridae > Pantherophis > Pantherophis guttatus. Next base: position 108,352,743 of record NC_142063.1, on the reverse strand, counting down.
GGCATTGTAAAGAATTTTTACCGTATTGGAGAACTTTTACATTATTTGTTAATGTAATAATGTAATAATGGCCTAACTCTCCCTTTTAAATTTTTTAAATCGTTTGATTTGTTTTATAAATTGGGTGTTTTAATCTGTGTTTCGGCCAAAATATTTAATAATTTTAAGGGACTTTTAATGTTTGTATTATCTGTATTTTATCTTGGCTGTTTACCGCCCTGAGTCCTCCGGGAGTAGGGCGGTATAGAAATTTGATAAATAAATAAATAAATATTTATCAATTCAATTTGTATGCCGCCCCTCTCCGAAGACTCAGGGCGGCTCACAATGCATTTAAAATCATTATAAAAAACATTTTAAAATTAAAAATATTAAAAACATTAAAACTAATTCACACCATTCATGGCCGGATCTCGCCGGATCACAAGAGCGAGATCAACGGCCCCAGGCCTGCCAGAAAAGCCAGGTCTTCACTGCTTTTCGGAAGGCCAATAGGGTGGGGATGGTCCAGACCTCAGGAGGTAAGTGGTTCCAGAGAGCTGGGGCAGCCACAGAGAAGGCTCTCCCCCGCGGGCCTGCCAGCCACATTGTTTAGCTGACGGGACCCGGAGGAGACCAACTCTGTGGGATCTTACCGGTCATTGGGAGTTATGCGGTAGAAGGCGGTCTCGAAGATACCCTGAATCTGATTAATAGAATCAGATTCCATATGTGTTTTAGTTAAGATTTAATACACGTCAGGAAACTAAATTTACTGAAAAGTAGAACTGCTTCATATTTGAACAAGAATCACAAAGACCTTTTGCTGTTATAATCTTTATTGAAACTTCATCAGAGGAATCTTAAAAGGATGCAGACCCAGAAGCTGCTTTAAATAACATTTTCAAAATACTTCAAAGAATTCCCATAATCCATCAGAGCAGCAGGAGGCAACAGCTGAATATACCCATTTGTTTTATAGCAGCTTTGTAGAAAAGCTTGTAAAGATCCATCAGCTTCCGAAGTTCCCTTAAAACAGTGGAGCTCCTTGATGCTCTTGTCCCCTTAAGGTTTAATTTTTTGCTTGGTTAGAGAAAATTCATATGTTGGCCAGCAACATGCAAGTAATACTATGCCTTCGCCATCTCGGTGAAGAGTTTTATTTATATTTTATTTTGCTTATCACAGAACTTCACAGAAGAATTGCTGGTCCAGCCAGTCTACTGCACCACACAATCCATGAAATTGGAAGAAAGGAGGTTTTAGACAATAACTTTTTCAATCACGTTATCTGTATCATGATCTTCTTCTGTCTGAACAGTTACTGCGGTTGACTGCCCACACATATGCTGATGGTCTTTCCAATCCTGAAAATGAGCACAAAAAAAGACTGAATCGAAAGCAATTATTGAATAAAGTAAAAGTACAGCAACATACAGCAGGGGCAGGGAATGCTACCGTTACATAATGGTATGTGGGAATGACCTTAGGAGACAGGGCAAGATCATGCAGCCAAGGGAACAGTCCAATAAAAGGCAGCTTAGCCAGTAGCAGGAATGTGGGTGGGGCAAGAGATGTAGAAGAGACCCTCCCTAGCTTTTGGGGAGCTGTGGGGGAGGGCAGAGAAGTATTTTCAGACTTGCAATATTCTATTAATGTAACCTTCCAATAAGGTAGAATTAACTCATCCGGTCATATTTCCTGTCTGTAAGGCTGCTATCAATTTGCAAATGTGCAAATACTTCTCTTTCCACCCTTCTCCTTTGCAGCTCCCCAAACTAGGAAGTCTCTCTTTGAACCTCTTACCCAGTCCACATTCTTGCTGTGAACCAAACTGCCTTTTATCTGATCATTCCCTTGGCTGCATCTTGTTGCCTTGTCTCCCAAGGTCATTCTCACATAACATTACACATTTTATTTATTAATAAATAAAGCATTACACAAAATGACTCTCACATAATTGCACTCCCAAGTAATTCCTAAACTTGCTTAGTAATTGGGTGCTAAAATCTTTGGTACATTCCATCTTTCTTAAATACATATCCTAGACAAGTTGGAAAAAGGAGAAGCATGAACACCCAATGAAATTATCGAACTGAAAGAGACGTTTATTGAAATCCAAAATTAAATAGCACTAAGTTGTAAATGGCAGCAAAGCACCATACTACCAAATTAAAAAGACCCTGTAGTGGCAATGCAGAAGATCATTGTTATTCCGAGGAAGACATATTTTGATTTTTTTTCTTCGTATCAAGAAAGGTCTAGATGTTTAGAGCTTATTCTGAGCTAACCTGCTTGTTTTTTGCTTGTTTGCTGAATAAAGGAGAAAAGGGGGGTGGGAAATCTTCACTACAAATCTGTGAAACTCTCTGACTTTTAGTTACCATCCCAGAGTCACGGGCCACCCAGCCAATGTCAGGTCTTACAATCTTATGACCATAGAAGCAGGGCCATGACATCATGGTTCCAGGTTTTGATAGAAATCTTGGGATGGTTGTTGGGAGTTTCTGCACAGAACTTAGCATTGGTTAATACTGTAATGTAAGCTGCTCAGAGATGCCTCATGGTGAGATGGGTGGCAAATGAATTTAATAAATAAAATTGGATACTATGGCTGCCCTTGGAGTATCTCTGCTGTTCCTATTAGGGAGCTTCTGACAGCTTGTAAGAGTTGGGTATCATTTTACTCGGTTCGTATGCTTTATATATTACCCTTTTAAGTTTATTTCCTTGAATTAATAATAAAACTTAAAATTGCTTATTGTCTCTGGATCCAAAAGAACCAATTGTTTGGGCACCCAATCACTGCTCTGACACTGAGAGACCCATGTTTCTAAACGTGTTTTGCTTTTATACCAAAAGGTGAAAACCAAAAGGAATAGAAACAAGAGAAATTTCCTCCTTCATATTTTTAGAAGGGAAAATAGTCCTTTCTTGATGTAGTCTAGGGATTCAAAGTCTACAGACAAGGTTTACAAACCCAAACAACCACTACATGGGATTAAAAATTGGGGTTTTCTTTAACTCTTTGCTAAAGAGTTGGATTTTTGCAGCTCTAACCTAGTACTCCTAATATAATCATTGTTGGTTGCTCAAAAGTACTAGATCATACATGGGCACTTGCTTCTTCAGCTCTGCAGGACAACTGTATTCATAAGGGGTGTGATACCTTCCGTTGACAGAACGTTGAGCAGTAATTGACTTTATGGCAACCGGTGCATTCATTCATTGCCTCCCGGCCACAGTTTACACAGGATTGCTGTGAGATTGCAGGCAAAGAATACAAGTTAAATGGAAGTAAAAGGAGGTTGCACATGATGCATAAAAAAAGAAATCATATATAATTTCTGCCGCCCATGTACTGGTACAATTCTCATAATACAGAAACTGGGCACTCTTCACAATTAAAACAAGTTCTCTAACTTCTTTCAAGAACCAAAAACAGCCCAAATTTATACTGATAATATGAAGTAGAAAATGGCATGTCATTATCAGACTCTGGAAAGTATCTGTTTGTCTCTGATACAATGGTTGCAGCAAACTGAACAGATAGGACAACTAGCAGGAGACATTCATCCATCTATCATCCCACACACACATATGCATTTGTAATTGCTAGGAACTTTTGAGTGCCACTAATCTATGTTATAAAAAGAAGATTTTTTTTAAATTGTAATTTTATTAAAAATTGCAATTACAATGATAAATACAAAAGTAAAAAAATGAAAGAAAAAGAAATGTTGAAGGTACAGAAAAGAAAAACAGAAAAAAAATAAGAATATACTAAGAAAAAAGAAATATAAAATGAAATTACTTCTCCCTTCCTCACAACAATTTTAAAAATTAAAATTTAAACAATTTTAGTAACCTCATCTTTGCTTAAAATACAACAAATAATCTCTTCTTCCCCTATCCCATTTCTTCTTTATAAACAAATCCTTAAAATATCATCTGCTTTTTAGCAAAGCCATCTTCAGTTTGCCTTTTCTTTCCCGGAAGTCCCAAGAATTGAGATCGCACAATGCAAAGTTCTTACCACTAGACCATAAAAAAGGCCATCCTAATCCAAACGGACAGGAGAGAATTTAAAATGGTCATAAGTATATACGATAAGCATGCAGCAGAAAAAAAAATATGAGGGTGCAACTAGTGCAATTAGTACTTTTTGTCTCACACTGGGGCAAGAACAAGAGTCTTCAAAAGAATAGGCAATTTGGCATTTCTCAGTAGTTTTATGGTTAAAACATGCTAGCAGGAAAGATGTATTAAAGTCTAATGATTGTGAATTGTTAATAACAGAATGTGGAATGGTGGATAGAGAATGAAATATGGAACAGCACAAGATTAAGAAACTGGCCTCAAGATAAGCCAGACCTCTTTTAAGTTTACATGATTAATACCATCAATCTCTTATATTCGGATTTAATGTGATAGGAAACCTCGGGAATTTGGGAAAATACTATTTGGTTTTGTATTTCTAACATGTCTGCTCAAACAGCTCATTCAAAACAGAAGAGGAGGAAGATGGATTTACAGATCAATTAGCTTGCAACTCATATCATTACTTCGGCATGATTGGTGTCTCTGTATAAGGTGAGTACAGGAAGGAATTGTGAATAAATTGCCCTGCTGCAAAAGCATTAGCGAGACCATATGCCATGGGTATCAAACTCAATGGTGTCACGTGACGTATCGTGATGTATTGCAACGTTTTTTGCCTTTGCTGAGCTGGGATGGGCGTGGCCTGTGCGTGACGCATCCAGCCCATGGGCTGCCAGTTTGACAGGCCTGCCATATGCAATGCAGAGACTTCATTTCAGGCCCAACTGATTCACACTGATTAACATCTAATTTGTTTGCACCTTCTGCCAATAAATTCTCTGCAAACTGAAGTATTTATTTATTTATTGGTTTGATTTATATGCCGCCCTTTTCCGGAGACTCAGGGCGGCTTACAATGCGTTAAGCAATAGCCTTCATACTTTTGTATATACCTGCTTAGTAGGGCTTTCGCCCCCACCCCAAGCGGTGTTCTTTTTTTTAGACAAAGTCAGCTTATTGCCCCCACAAACTGGGTCCTCATTTTACCTACCTCGAAAGGATGGAAGGCTGAGTCAACCTTGAGCCTCGGGAGATTTAAACTTGCAGTAATTGCAGGCAGCTGGTGTTACTTAACAGTGCTTTAGTCTGCTGCTCCACCAAGGCTCTTAGTAAGTACAACAAATGTCACAGATTTCCTTCATTTCAGTGGCTATATGCAAAGCTGAGCCTCAGGGATGCAACCCAATAAGAACTTGTCATGACACTTATAAAGAGCTCAGTAAACAGAGAAAGAAAAAAGTACTAGCCGAAAAGAAAAACCAAAATAGCTGTGAAGCAGGAGACCTGAGATCAGATTAACTCTTCCTCGGAGGAATTTAGACTGACTACTTGGGGGAAAAAAACGCTCTGGGTTTTGTTTTTTTTTTTTTCTATGCAGCTACTGCCAAAAAAAAAAAAAGCACTTGGGAGCATGGTAACCAAATTTCAAGGAAGATTATGTAAACATGGTTGCTCGTCTGTTTGGAGAGGCAGACATAACTGGTGGCAGGTAGCCCTGCAAATAAGCTTGGCCCCATGCTGTGGAGAGCTTTATAAGTAACCACCAGCACAATATAGTAAAAGTCAGAAGCGCACTGGCAACTGATGCAGCTCATGGAGCAAAGAAATAAAATGTGTAGGTTGAAAGGTACTCGTAACAGTCTGTGCTGCTGCATTTTGTACCAACTGCAGTCTGCTTCCACCAAACTGTTGGGGTATCACCTTCCCCCTATTCATAAATGCAATTTTAGGGCGCTGTCCACCCCCAGGTTCTCCCCCAGGGAAAGCCCCCAAAGTACCAGATGGTAAAAGATCACCTTTTACCAATTCAAAATACACTGTAAAAAAACAATCCATACATTCCCATCTACCAGCTATTAATGTAATGACCACAAGGGCAGATCAGAAGCACACCACAATAATGGATGATATACTGGGCTCTTTAAGACTTGGGGGCTAAAGGAAAGTGACAAAATGAATGCCAACCCCTTATGGGAGATAAGTTGGTGTCTCAGGAACCAGGCCAGTTTAGCCACATCAGCATGAACATGCTCAATCTCAGACCATTAGACTGCTGCCACTGAGAAGCCACCATTCAGTAGCAAAAAAGAACATGGAAATAGATTGATAATCCTTAGATACCATTCAGAGTCAATCTTTGGGCTTACCTTAATAATAATTTCTGTTTTTCCATCAACATCTTCTGTATGCTGAAATAACTGACTCTGATACTGGAAAAATTGAAAGACATCATAAATTTCCTTTTAACAATTACCTCATGCTGCTCTTGGAAGTATAGTTACAAGGAAGAGTTTTCTATTGGAAATACGGCTATCTGGAAAATACGGCTATAAACATGAGTGAATGAATGAATTAAAACTTCATTACGGTCATCAACCAGCAATAGCATGAGTGAGGACTTATTTAAGTAATATTAAAAACTGTATATTTTGTGTACTAAATTATACACTATCATTTATCTTTCAAATAGGAAAGAAACATTTGAGATAAAAGAAAGAACTGCATATATTTCAATTACTTCACAAATGTTCCTTTTATATCGTGCTTAAAAACAAAGAAACAAAAACCCACAGCTGAAAATTGCACATCTGTAGCTTTGCTAGTCCAGAAGAAGAAGGCTTTGTCCAGAGAAGATAAAGTTTGCAGATGGTTACCTCCTTCCTTGCCCAACACTTAATGTCTGCTGCCATTTAGATCCTCACATCTCTATATTGGCAAGAAATTATGTTGTTTTCTCTTGATTTGTTATCTACAAGCTAGCTCAACTATTTTTGGGGCCATTAGGAGGGTGTCATTATATTGAATAGATTTGCATTCTAATAGCAAAAAATGCATTACAAATTTCCATGTGATCATTTTTTCTGAGCTCAAACCCTTCCCTCTCACATTTTCATAGAAACAGAACAGCTGGAAGAGGCCACAAGGATCATTTAGTCCAACTTTCCATGAAAGGTAGCTGTCTAGTCTCTACTTAAATGCCTTGTGGGAGGGAGGGACCTACAACTTCCATATGTACACTGTTCTACTATTGTATAGATTTAAACACTATACAATTTCCCCCAATATTTAACAAATCTAAGCAGCTGCAACGCTTACACATTAACCAATTTAACCAATTCAACATCCATTGAAATCACCACATGCCATACCCTCTAACAAGAGATGGCTATATAAATAAATATATTTTAAACAAATAAGTAATAGACAAAAATCCAAGAATGCTGACATAAAATGGCAGGTATAATTAGCAATAAAAGCCAGCTGACACCTTCCAGTAAAGGATAGTTCATTAAAACTATTGGTACATTCTTACAAAGCTCTCTGTACTAAAAGCAATTGACACTGTAGAAAATAAGAAATTTTCAGCACCCACGTTTAGTTCTGACCATAGCAAATCTAATGTTCAATGTTTATTTCTTTCTGAGGAATAGTTCTTAAATTTTATTAAATGGCTAGAGACCAATATGAAGATATTCCCAGCTGCCTCCAATCTCAAGCACTATGAAAGAAAGCCCTTAAATATTTAGATGTTTGAGTAAGAATTAAATCATACTAAAACATCTAAATAATGTAAATAGCTATTTAGATGTTTGAGTAAGATTAAATCCTTTCTCAAACATCTAAATAAAAGAGCAACCTATTGAAGCAACTAACAACTATAAAGCAGTGCGCTTAAGCCAATAGGCATGTCAATCAAGTGACAAATATGTTCTTAGAACTGCCTTGGAAGAGGAAATAATATCTAGCCAAGGAAGAACACAGAGTCACCTGGCCTCAAATCAAAAAGGAAGTAAAGTGAGCATCTCTCCTACAGACAGCTGGTGAAGAACAGTTACCGTGTTTCCCCGAAAATAAGACCCGTCTTATATTTTTTTGAACCCTGAAATAAGTGCTTGGCCTTATTGCCATGCGCTCAAAAGCCTGATTGGGCTTATTATTATCAGGGGATGTCTTATTTTGGGGGAAACAGGGTATTGAGATCCATGCCTCCTTCCTCCTGGGTCCTAGAAAGCCCAAACAAAGGCGGCTCCAGGAATTAATGCAGAGAAAGCACTTGAGGACAAGAGTGGGTGGATGCAGGGCTCCCCAGGTGATTCATCTAAAAACCCTGGGAGAGAAAGAGAGATGCCCGGCTTGGTGGATATATAAGCAGGCTCACTTTCATTCCCAGCACTGCTTGTAACTGAATTTGTGGCTAGTGCCTTTGCCTTACCACACTGTGAATTCTTAACTGTGCAACTGAATTCTGGATGGCCCTTGACTTTGCCACTTTATTGCTCCTTGAACTCAACATTTGGAGAATCTAGTTTTGACCCAACTACGGATACAACCCGTGTTTGTTGTAAAGGCCTTTCCTGCTCCACTTCCCTCCTGTCTCAAGTCTAGATCCGACACTACCCGGCGTATAGAATTCATAACCTTGTTGCTATAAACAAAATAGACATGATTGAATACTTTTAATATTAGAAAACTACAGATATTTTCTAATTTGTAATTCAGTTGCAATCCCAATGCCATTGGGAGCCCTGGTGATGCAGTGGTTAGAATGCAGCATTGCAGGCTGACTCTGCCCACAACCAGGAGTTCAATCCTGATGGGGCTCAGGGTTGACTCAGCCTTCCATCTTCCCAGGTCGGTAAAATAAGGATCCAGATGGTTGGGTGCCATATGTTGACACTGTAAACTACTCAGAGAGTGCTGTTAAAGCACTATGGAGCAGTAAACAAGTCTAAGTGCTACTGGGTATTAATGTATAAAGACTTCCAGTATTTAGGATCAGGGCATATGAAGAGATTCTTCCTGTAAATTCCTCTCAGCGCCCTAAAATAATATTTGGAAGGCCTACTCTGGATATTCTCCAATGGTGTAAATAGGCCTGCAATAGTGCGGTAGGCCTGGAAGACTCTCTACTGTCTTCTGAATGACAGAGGCACATTTTTATTCTTGCAGAATTTTTAGTAATGTGTTATTTTATATACTACTGTGCAGGGGTGGGTTCTACTTACCTTTACTACCGGTTCGCACTGCACCATGTGCGCACGCTTGCTTTGCTCACGCACGTATGCACTCTTCTGCACATGCGCAGAAGCTTCTTTGCATGTGTAGATCACCTATGATGACGTCCGGGTCAGTGGGTGGAGCCTCCCGCTGGTTTTACTACCGGTTCTTGCAAACTGGTAGTTCGAACTGGGGGAAACCCACCACTGCTACTGTGATAAATTAACTTCCTTACCACTGCTTTGATTACTTATTTTATTATCTACCTTATTTATTTTATTTGGAACTTTTATGTAAAAGCTTATTTACAGTATATATTACCATAAACCATTTTGGTGATGTTTAATTGGCAAATGGTATATAAATACTTTAAATAATTAAGTAAATAATACTCCATATGCATCTATTATGCATTTTAGAAGAGTTTTTGCTATCCCTTTAAGCTCTGTGAAAATATTTGTTTGAACATAAATCCTAGGAGCTCCAATTATTTAAGTTATGTTGCTCTGAATGCAGTAGAAGAAATGCAACACTGTTTTAGAATGTATACTGCAGATCAGAAATGATGCTACCAAATCCAAAATCACTGTGTGATTGCACTCTGAAATTCACTGAGACTATAGTAATGACTACATCCATATCATCACTGTGCCATGCATCAGGGTGGAAGTTTTTCTTCTTTCAACAGTTTCTAAAGCAGCATAAGTAGTTTTAAAATATGGCTATAAGATATTTGGGGCTAAGATGGATTCCTTTCTTGAAACACTATTTATTACCTCTTTCCTTTCCACATCAGCTTGAAGTTTTGCTTGGGAAACAGCAGCTTCTCTGTAGGAAGAGCTGGCCTGCTTAGCTTGTTCGATCAGCGTCTTCAGCTGCCGAGCTGTGTTAAGCAGAGAATTGACGGTCTCCTCTAGATAAAGCCAGTTCCGTTGTTCTGTCATTTCAAGTCCATTCATCACAGAAGAGGAGATTGTCTTAGTGGGCGTAGCAGGTGGCACCGCAAGGGCAGGGAGTGAGGTCAACACTAAAAGATAGAACCACAGAATGAGTTGAACCACCAGTAACTGTGCCTGAAAGTTGGCCAGATCCATCTTCCATCCTAGTTGTCATCCACAGCCATTCAATATGATTGTGGTAGAGAGCCAGGCAGCAGACTAAGACCTCTCACTTCAGTTCCTTTCAGAAATCAGTAATTTAAGCTGCTTCCACTGAGTGTTTCATCATTGTAAAGCATTGAAAATTTCTGGTTGCATTACAAATAACCAATACAAGAACATTTGAATATTTGAGATTTTGAATTGTTTCTCTTTGATGCAGTAGCTTTTTTTTTTTACTAGTCTAGGAATCTGGTAGTAGGATGTATATGCTTTTAATAAATCTTAGAACTGAAGCAAACCATAGAGCAAGCAGACTGTAACAATTGCAGTGGACCCTATCAACAGTTTAAAATAACAAACCAGCTTTATGGGTGCCGCAGATTCTTTTATCGATATCCGAAGTCAATGGGCTCCCAAAACCCCAGAGAACCAACCCAAGTCCCTTTGGACTTTAGGCATCCCACACACAAGCACACAATGGGTAGTACTCAACAGTTGTTTTTCACACACTTCCCCAAATCTACTCCTACTATTAGTTCTAGGCCAATACAATTTGTAAGCCCTAGTGCTAAAGAAAAGTTTTAGTGTCTCTTGGCCCTTTTGGCTGCTTCCAGTAGTTCTATTTCCACCAAGAACAAAAACTATCTCCCTCTCACTCCTAGAACAACTTCAACACACCAAAAACTCAGCCGCAACAACACACACACACAGCTACTTTTCTGCTCAGCTTTTATACCTGCTGATTGCTGAGCAGCTGGGCTGGCTAGGAAAAGGTTTTAAAGGGGCAGGGTACCATCAGCCCAGATGCTAGCCAACTTGCAGGCAGCCTGGCCTCTCACAATGGGCTAATGAAATCCAGCTCCCGAAGGGAGTGCAGCAATACACATTTCATAACTTTAAGACTTCACCGCATATTCAGTGATTTTTTTTTTCAATCTTTGCAAATCCAGTTCTTCTAGTTTTCCACAAGATCAAAATTTGTGGGAGATACTAAATCTATGCTGAATGTTTCTTTCTTTCACTACTTCTCACAAGTGGTGGTGGTAGTGGGATCCAGGACTGAGGTGGAATCCAAGATTGCAGAGGGATCTACAGTACCAGGCACCTGAAAGGCAAGATGGGGCAGACTGAGAGGCAGTCCTTCCTCTCTGGACTGCAGGGGCATGGCCCATGTTATGATGGATAGTCTTTGATTTACAACTTGGACCTGCGTTTCTGTTGCTAAGCAATACGGTCATAAAGCATGACATCATGTGACCACTTCGCTTAGCAACAGCAATCACGGCAGTCCCCGTTGCCGTCATAACTGCAGATGCTAACTCCAGGGTTGTTAAATGGGCAGCAGAGAGAGTCCTGGGTGAGGAACACAAAGATACCACAAGGGAGTGGGGGAGGCCCAGCACAGGCCACACACACATGTAGGTGTGCTGTGATGCAGCACAAGCTCAGGGAAGCCAAGGAAAGAATGCACTGCAGCTCAGGGGTTTCTTGGCGTGCCACGGCTCCGGGGCGGCAAGAAGCTCTTGAGCTGCAGTGCAGAGCAAAGCCACAGCTGTCCCTGGAAACCTCAGCTGCTCCAGCAGCATGGCACAAAACTGCCATATCCTGGGAATCCCAGAACTGAGGTTCCAGGAAGCCCCATTGCACTGCACTGCTGATCCAGCCTTAGCACTGGAAAGGCTTTGCGCCATGATGGCAGGCTTCCTGGGAAGCCTTTCACCAGCCCCAGCCCAGCAAGGCACCACAAAGTGTTTTTCTCACAGTGCTAAGAGTTTCTGCAAAAGGCTTGGCTTTGCACTGTGAAAAGCTTCGTAGCTTTTGCACTGCAAAAACCCAGGCTCACCCAGCAGCTCCTTGCAAAGCTGCAGCCACCTCAGTCCTCCTATCCCAGCTGCCCTTGCCACCCTGCACTCGAGGCCCCTGCTGCACTGAGCATCACTACTCCATCTGACTTTCACCGTCTTCTTGCTCTTGTTGTTGAGGAGGCATCCAGCCTGGCCCTTCGTGAGGCAGCTGCTCTGCAGAACCCTGGAGAGAAAGCCTCGTGCGGCCTCACAAAGGGTCAGAAGCAAGAAGGCAGTAAATGTCAGTTAGGGCAGGAGGGGCCGTGGGATGTGGGGGGCCAAAGGGACATCGATGTGAGGATGAGACAGCCCTCAAGTCTCTCTTGCATGAAAGAACACACCCTTATGTTGTCAAAATCCTTTTAAAATCTCACTGTATTCATGCAGGAAACCTTATAAAAATACAATCTGGTATAACTAATAGATTCATGGCACCGCTGTGTGAAGTTTTCCATCTCCTCTTAAGCCAACAATTCAGCTCTAAACCAAGGAACCATATTGGGGGGTGGGGGGTGGGAAGGGCTGGGAGGGTTCAGAGCTATGACCTAGATATTCCCAGAGAATATCTAGGTTCTTGCTCAGTCAAGAGAGCTCCATGACTTTTCAGAGCAAGTCAAATTAATAGTCCTCATCCTGAGGAAATTGAAAGCTCCTGAAACTGTACCTAAGCTGGCAACTGCCTTAACACAACCACTACCAGGTTATAAGGGTTCCAATCTCCAAATCCACAATCATCTGGCCTGTGTAGAACAACAGCTCTAACCAGGAGCCCTGGTAGTGCAGCAGACTAAAGTACTATTATTAACATAAGCTGCCTGCAATTACTGCAAGTTCAAATCTCACCAGGCTCAAGGTTGACTCAGCCTTCCATCCTTTCTAAGGTAGGTAAAATGAGGACCCGGATTGTGGGGGCAATAAGCTGACTTTGTATAAAATATACAAAAGTATGAAGGCTATTGCTTAACACATTCTAAGCCGCCCTGAGTCTCCGGAGAAGGGCGGCATATAAATCAAATTTTTAAAAAAAACATAACATAGCACTTGGATTAGATCCTTGACAGTGCTGCATTCACAACCAAGGTTATTTTCATCCCTATAATTCCTGCTCTTTTCTTCCTATGTGAGGACATCAGCAGCACCCTAGCACACCTACACCACCCAGATGGCTTACTATTTCCCCAAAATATGAGTGTATTTGCTCCCATGAAAAAAATACTAAAAATTATGTAACTTAACAATGTGGAGATTATTTTAGAGACAAAAGAAATCTTACCAATTTTGGGATGAGAAGTTGGCAAAGCTGCTTCGGGGAATGCGGAGATCTGACAACTGTCTTGATAACTTGGATAGTGAGGCTCTGGATGATTGACCTGACAAGGTTGCTGCTGAAGGTTTGTATCTTGCACTGTTGAGAAGGGAGTAAAGTCAGAGTCTAAAGGAACTGGTTTGGATGTTACATCTTGGAAGTTCACAAAAAGTAAGAAGACATGAAGGAAAATAGGACACTTCTGGAAAAAGGGTTTAGCAAGAAATATCGTTTCTTGCAAGATCAAAACATGCCCAAGTTCCTGCATTTACTGTTTAATCGAAATACATTTCATCTTCAATATAAATGATTAAAACTAGAATTAAGGAAAGTGATTATCTCAAAATGAGAATACCAGCGAGATGGTCAGAAATAAAATTATTTTGCAATACATAAATCCATCCCACCGCTCACTGGATTATGTGGGCAATTTAAAAAGAAACATGCAGTACTTATCCTTAGGCAAGACAATGTGTCAAGGATTGCAGACTTCTATGTATTGGTAAGAGGTTTCTCCCTTATTATTTGTTATAATTTTAAAAATGCCTCATATAAAAGATTCCTAATAACATTTAAGCCCATATTTTACCAATAAAGGAGAATACTGTAGCTCAGGGTTGAAATGAGGGGTCCTTGGTGCTCTCTGAGTTGATTGTTTTCTGCAGACATGTTACCTAGTTTGGATAATGAAACATCTGCGAGAAAACAATCAAGCTCAGAGACCACCAAGGGGCCCCCAATCTATATTTTCCAGCTATTTAAAATATATATTTTGAATGTAATGCAATTTATTAAGTATATCCACTTGGGTGGCTTTTTTGTAAGCAACCTTTTTGAACAGTCTTAAGCCATTCTTAATAATCTAGAAAAACTAACACTAAAATGGACAGAAAAACAGTCCATTAATACAATTCTGTCTTATCAGGATTTATCTTCATTTATTTATTTCCCTCCTTTATTATTTTTATAAATATTCCAAGTTGGAAAACAAAGCCAATGTTTTTCCTCCTACTATTTTCTCCACCAAAAAAAAAAAAAAAACTTGTGAGGTTGGGCTGAGAGAGAATGACTGGTCCATGGTCATCCAGCCAGTTTTCATGCCTAATGTGGGACTAAAACACAATCTCGTTTCTAACCTTAACCACTACACCATTCTGTTTGCTTTATTTGCTTTCATCTAGCCTGTAACAACAACAACAAAGAGAAACCTAGATGAAAATATGAAGAAAAAACGAAAGTCTGGACCAATGAGCAATCATAGAGGATGAAGATTTATTAGATCATCCTATTATGTGGAAGCATTACAACAGCACCTGTTAAACAAATAACTCCGCCCAAGGAAGAGAATTAAAGGAAACAAGTCCAGTGAACAAGAATGGCAACCAGAAACAAGAGATGTCAGCTTTAGGCTATTTGCAGAGGCAGCATTCTCTGAGCTCTCAGGACAAGAAAATTGCAGAACAAAAAAAAAAAAAGGGGGGGGGTTAGTGGATTATTGAAGAATGAAGTAGATGTTAATGTGCCCTGCAATAAAACAAAAAGAGTCAGAGGAGTTAGAAAAACAGAAATAAATACATGCTGATTGGACCAACTGGCATATGAATTAAACCGCCTCCCAAGAGCAAAATCAAACATGTGACAGAACATTAGGACATATTAAGTCCGCTGTCCTACAATTTCATCTGGGGCTAAAGGTATTGCAAAGAACAGCTAGAAATATATTGTCAGTGACACTGAAGATCTAGAAAGGGAGCTCAAGAACAGATGGTGTTTTCATCCATCTTTGCAGGCCATGGAAGAGGACTGAGAATGAAAACAATACTGCAGATTACTGAAGAGCTATGCAAGCAACATCAACAGAAAAAGTCCATTATTATCTGGGTGATAAACTGCTGACTTGAGATGGATTGTAGCTCATAAAGATTTGTAAATAAGTCTTTAGCCAAAGCTGAGTAAGCTTGATTGGGAGAACTTTAAATTGAGGGCAGAAGATTACCGTAAACCCTGAAGTAAGAGGTAGGGTTAATTCTTGTATGATCTAGAAGGAAGTGGAGTGAAGCCTTAATGGTGCCTATTAAACTACATACTCAATAAAAAATCAGGAAGAACATTGGCCCATAAAGTTCACAGGCTATATTGTTATCTATATACTAATGCCAACAGTATAGGAAATAAACAAAATGAACTTAAATGTTTAATACAGGAAGGCAACTGAAGTTTAATAGGTATAATAGAAGTAAATGATTCCCAGCATAGAAGTAAAATCTATTCAAAAGGAACAGAAACAATGAAAAGGGAGAAGGAAGAGTACTTTATATTGCAAGTATTCACATCTGTTCAGAAATCCAGGTAAATGAACTCTGTGGTATCATAATCAGCACTTGGGTTAAAATAATGGAAGAAGCAAATAAAAGCAATATTGGAATAATGTCTATTATTCTTGCCCAACCAAGTAAAAAAATATGGATGCGGTTTTACAAAAGCAAATTGCAGATCTTTCAAAGCAGCATGAAGTACCAGGGATGGGGGATTTCAATTATCTCAAAATCTGTTTGAAAGTCAAAACTCGATTGAGTATGGTCCTTCCAGGAAATTCCTTCAGACATCTTACTAAAAACTTTCTCTTTCAGTGAGTGAAGCAAGGCACCAGAGGAGCAGCTATCTTTAACCTGATACTAATTATTCAGCAAGACATAGCCAAGGAAGAAGCCAAGGAAGCAGTAACATTGGTCAAAGTTGATCACATTACACTTAAGATCTTAAATAAAAATAACTAAGAGGATCTGAATGCAAAACCTGGACTTTAAAAAAAGTTTTTTTTATAAATTCAGAAAATAAGTATGAGTCCATGAAAGGAGAAACTAATTAGAAAAGGACCTCAGAATGGATAGGAATTCTTAAAAATGAGATATCAAAAGCACAATGGCAAATAACTTAAATGGGGGGGGGGGGGGAAATAAGAAGACTGCAGGAGTTTAACAAAGATCTGAAAGCAAAACAGAACATACACAGATGTTTTGGATGGAAAGTTTGACAAATCGTAAAAGAAAGATACATACGGATAGCCCAGAACTGTAGACTTGATGTCAGGAAAATGAAAGCTCAGAATATATGAAATTGCAAACAACAACAAAAAGCTAATATACTCAAATTCAGAACCAAAATAATCTTGATGGGATACAGAAATGGGCTGAGAATAAGATCCTGGAATTTACAAGGCATCTGCAAAATTTTAAAAAAAGAAACAGAAATAAATGCAGGATATCTGATCTGATAATTTGTGAAAGAGTTACAACCGTTTGTTTAGCAACCATTCGAAGTTACAACAGCACTGGGGAAAAAAAATACTTATGACCGGTACTCATGCTTATGATTGTCACAGCCTCCCCCCATGATTATTTGATCAAAATTTGGGCACTGGGCAATCGGAATGTATTTATGATGGTTGCAGCATCCTAGGGTCATTTGATTGCCATTGGTGACTTTTCCAGCTAGCTTTTGACATGCAAAGTAATGGGGGAAGCTGGATTTGCTTAATGACTGTAGGGATTCATTTAACAATTGTGGTAAAAAAAAAGGTTGTAAAATCGGGCGCAACTCATTTGCTTAGCAATGGAAATTCTTGTCCCAATTGTGATCATAAATTGAGGACTACCTGTGGTTAATGATTACAGACTGAACATAGGTTAGCAATCTGAGGTGACTGGGAGGAGGGGAAAGGCAAATTGCAATTTCATATAATTTCCAAATCCATCTATTTTTTCTTTGATCAGACCCCGCTTCTAGGGTGGGCTCTGAACAGGCAAAATACTTTAATAAGATTTCAGAAAACTAGAGTAAGTTCAGAAAAGAGCTCTGAGGATGTCCAAAATGCTACTTCTAATGAAGAAAGAATGAAGGATATGATGATATTCAGGCTTGAAAAGAGTAAAGAGTAAGCAGTCTTCAAGAAGTGAAAAGGGTACCAGAAGAAAGCTAAGGCATGTTCTCTGTTACTATATGTAAAGGATGCAGAATAACAGATTTAAGCTACAGAAAGGCAGGTTCCAACTGAATCATGGGGAAAAACTTCCTGACAGTTGGGAGCATCGGTGAAACCAATTACCTACAAGGGTTGGGAGATTTTCCTTCCTTAGGTGAGTCTAAACAGAACTGCAGAGCCATCTCTCCGGATTATTTTGATTTAGAGTCCTACCTTGGAACAGAGGGAATAGTTTAAATGGCCCTTTCCAAGAATATTATCTGTGGTTCATTCCTGAGGCTGGGCAATTGATTGAAGCAGCTGCTTTACACTGCAATCTCATACACCTGTATCTCATAATAAATCCCACTGAACTCATCGATAGAATTTTCTATTTTTGTGCTATTAATCACGTTTTCTATCTTCTTTCATCACTGCCCGATTCCTCCTCCTAAAATGTAGGTTTAAAGAAGTATCCCAATCACGTATGGATGTGGATTTGTCTTACTCACCAGTGGTACCAGTGAAAACATCACCTTGGGACGGACTTTCTGAGATAATAGCTGTGGCCTCCACGGCTGCTGTACGATCAAAGGTCAAAGTGCCAGAAGTTGTAATCTGTCCTGAAGGAGTCACAGTGACTAAAGAAATGATGAAAATATTTTCAGAATTAAGTAGAATGCTTTACTGATCAAAGGATCTCCTCAGTTTTGTTTCTAACCAGCAGAAACACCCCACTGAGCTTATAGCAGGGGTGAAATGCTACCGGTTCACCTGAACCAGTATTTCCCACGATCAGCTGTGCTGCGCGATTTATATTCACTAGAAAGCAAGAAATCCTGCTTTCTAGTGAACCTAAATCGTGCGGCACAGCTGTCCCCCACCCTTGCTGTTCTACTTACCTTCTTAAGCCTCCTTTTTCCACGCTGCAAGGTACTGCCTGTGGTATGCCTGTGCGCGAAGCGCGCATTTGGTGTGTACTGCGCATGCACACATGTGCAGCGTGCATTTGGCATGTACTGCGCATGCACGCATATGCAGCGTGCATTTGGCACTCACTGCACGTGTGTGTGTATGTTTGGCATGCACTGCGCACACGTGCAGTGAACCGGTGGCAAACCTCAGAGGATTTCCCCACTGGGTTTATAGATAAAACTTTCCAAAAACAATCATACTTCTTCTCTGAGTGAAAGAAATGCAACAAGCCAAATGAATAAGACTAAAAGCTTCCCAGTTTAACACACCAAAAAGACAGTTCAGGGCAAAAAAGAACATACTTGATTAAGATGGGAAGCAAACGTTAAAATTAAATAGAAAGGACAAGACTTTAAGTAATACTTGCAAACATTTTCTTGATGTTATTACTCAAATTATAACCATCAGCTAGTAAATAAAGATCAAACAAGGATTTAGGGTGCCAAAAGGGAAACTTGAGATGGTTTGCGATTTATACTAAAGATGAAAAGGAGAAAAGGCTGTTTCTTACAAAGTGTACAATGACCATTAAATATTGAATTGTTTTTGAAACTGAAATTTTTTTCATTTTAAAAACAACGATAAATGTTAAATGACAGTTAGGATTCATTTGTGAATGTCGCATGGAACCCTTACAGGTGGTGGCAGCAGTTCCAGGAAGCAGGGTGATGTTTTTGGGGGAATCCTTCTTCACTGGAGTTGTAGGCAATTCATTCTCTTTTTTTCTTCTTTTATAGGGGACAAACAGTCTTATGGGACCACTCTGATAAAGAGAAAGCAACCATTGTCAGAATATGGCAGTAATTCTTTCTGGAGATACAATTAATGTTTGTTCGTCTGTTTGCTTTTCGCTAGTTGATATAATCTAAACTTTGTATAAATTGCCTCACCAAAGAAAAGAAAATCGACATCTTGACACAATGAATTTAACACAGGATCTAAAAGATTTCTATATTGCCGACAAAGGATCCCAGTCCAAAGCCACTCAGGCCTATCTTCTTACCTTCACAATTCTGATAAATATGAAATCCTTTCATTATAAAATAATATTATCAGACAGCTCAATGCTCAGTTGCTACTGCTGTCATGCCTTGCATGAGAAACTTCAATAATATTCAATATATTGAACATTATTGAATAATATATTGAATGACTTATTGCTATTTCAATTCAAATAATACACTATTTTTTATTCACTAAAAAGGACAGCTCTGATAACGTACTTCAAATTATTTTCGTTTCACGTTAGACTACACATTCTTGAAAGGAACACAATGTTAGTGAAATCTGAGAATTTTAAGGGCCCAATGTTTCTCTTGAGTCTAGTTTTCATGTACCAAAATTTTCTGATTTTTTTCCCAATGAGCTACTTTCAAGTGTGGTGGACTACAACTTCCCCCACTGCTTGCTCTGGGTTTGTTAGCTACTGCAGTTCAATAAAAAATGAAAAATGAAAAAAATGATATGCTGACGGGTTACAATTGACAAGAAGTGCAGTTCAACAAATTTGGAGTACATCTGGATGGGGAAGATATCTGCTTTATTGAAACAGTCATGTTTTCCTTTTAATGCTTCTACACCGTGGAGCCAACTTTCTCTTGAGATTCCTGCCTATACCTAGTAACCTTTACAATAATGACCAAACCTCATGCCAAATGTTTGTTTGTTTAATTAATTAATTAATTAATTGCTAGCACATATATGCCACTTCAATCAGAAAAAAACTGTCCAATAATCAGTGGGGTGAGATGGGTTTCTACAGAGGAGAGCGAGCCTTTCTATGTTTGGAATGTTCTTCCCAGAGAGACTCAAGTGGCATCCACGGTAACCTCATTTCAGTGCCAAATTAAGACTTTTTTTTCCAATTTTCCCAGGATCTTTAGACTGCATAAATCATATAGTTTTAGATTTTGGTAACTGCTTTGCTGCTGCCTAGTTCATAGGTGCATTTGCTTTGCATTTTATTTTATTTATCTGATGAGTTTAAATTCAAATTGTGCTTTTTTTTAATTATAAACTGACTAAAAATTAACTAGATGGATACCTGTGCTCCGCTAGGAAACTATGTGATCAGGCTAGATAAATCAACACTTACAGCTTGAAAATTAATGAGTAGTTATGATCGGCCTCTCCTCTCCCCTTCTCTCCCTGAGGCTGGCCCCAATGATCCTCTCCTATCCCTTTTTCTTCCTTTCAGGTGGGGAGTAGAGTGTCTAAACTCCCAGTCTGCAGGCCGGATGAGTCACACGCTGGCCACATCCACGCCTAAGTGGTAGTTGGAACAGAGTTCTTTTCAGGTGGGGAGGGGGAGTAGAAAGTCTAACTCCTTAACATCATGTTAATAATAATATAAGAAATACTAATGATTTGATGGTCATTTCGAAAAACCATTTCTTAGTGAGCACCTAGAAGCCAAAAGGAACATACTTGCCAAATTTCAAGTTTGTAGGCTTTACGGTTCTGGAGATTTCGTGATGATGCGTGAGTGGTATTTTGCTTTTATATATATAGATTACTGGGTTGCTTAAAAGATTAATAAATAAAGAGCCTTGGTAGTACAGGGGTTTAAGGCACCCTGTTATTAAGCTTATTAAGACCAGCTGCCTGCAATTACTGCAGGGTTCGAATCTCGCCAAGGCTCAAGGTTGACTCAGCCTTCCATCCTTTCTAAGGTAGGTGAAATGAGGACCCAGTTTGTGGGGACAATAAGCTGACTTTGTATAAATATACAAAAGGATGAAGGCTATTGCTGAGCACATTGTAAGCCGCCCTGAGTCTTCGGAGAAGGGCGGCATATAAATCAGATAAAAAAAAAAAATCTAATCCATCTAATCACAAAATAACATAAACAGAGAAAAATCCCATGATCAATAACATTGTAACAGAATTCCTAGTACACACAGTGACAATCTCTCTTCCTACTCCATAGGTAATTTTCTTTTACTCCTGAGTTCTCAAAGGCTCTGCAGAGTAATCAGATTTCAATAAAATCCAAAATGTAGTAAGGGAAGGAGCCAATCTCAAGGGGGGGGGGGGGAAGTAAGCAATTCAAGAGGAGGGAAGTTCCCACAGGGAAGGCTCATTTCTGAGCGCCCTCTCACCACACCACAAACATTGAGGTAAACTCCACAGATTTTAAATACATTTTTAAAACAATCAGTGGATGTTTATTGTTAATAATCTACTACCAAAACTAAGTAAAATCTGGGAATAATTTATTTTACCTAAAAGCCTGCTACTGCAATAATAAGAGTATATAAATTGGAAATGGTGGTAGGACCCTATTTGTTTCCCTGCTGCCTTTCCCAATCCGACAAAGGCGCTTTCAGCCCACAGTATTTATAAATCATCTCTGTATGATAACCAGCACGTAGCAGTTCAGCACATCTTCAAGTAATCCAAGCAGCAGTTGTAGACTCACCAGACTCATGTCATCACAACATGCAGCACAAGTGCATGAGGCCGCATGGGGATTTAGTATTCCATCCTGGAATAGAATTGATGGAAAAGAGCAGTATTAGGAATCTTATATGCACAAAGATGGCAAGACATATTAATTCCCACAATGGAAGAGTGGATAGTAAAGATGATAAAAGTTGGTGGAGATGGCAAAAGTTTTAATGAAAAGGAAGAATCTATGTAGTTTTGTTGCTACTTGGAAATTGCTTCTGGACTTTGTGCTCGAAACTGAGAAAAAAAAATAATGAAACTTTGAGCTTAGGTTTTGATGACCAGATTGACTTTGTTGCTATAGAAATGGTCTGAAATGTAAAGCAGAAAGTTAATGCTGTAAGTTTTATGTATTATTCTGCACTGAAAAAAGTTGAAAGTCACTACTTTTTTTTTCTTTCTCTTTGAAGCTCTCTTCTTTCTTCTCCTTCTTCATCTTTCCTGACTTTTGATTCTATTTGTATTTTATTTTATAACAAACTTTAATAAAAATATTAAAACTGGAAAAGAGCAATATTAGGTTGGAAAAACTGATACCCATCCAGCATTAACACAAGGAAGCCCTTCCTAGTTCTCCAAGCACCGAGAGCTTGGCTGGCACACTGCTTTGAAGTAAAATTAACCAATTAATCTAATATCCTACCCTATGGTCCTCTCCCCTCACCTCGGTGTTCACTACTGTCGTGCTTCTTTACAGCATACACTCTCCAGATACTGTAGAACTACAAATAATGCAAATAGGGAGCTGTCTAAAGTACAGCCATGAAATATGACTATGGTGAAAAGAACACTGGATATGAAAGGACTACCAAAAACTAGTTAGGTTTTCTTTTTTTTTCTTTTCTCTCATCTCCCATTT
Source organism: Pantherophis guttatus (assembly GCF_059756535.1). Lineage (NCBI taxonomy): Eukaryota > Metazoa > Chordata > Lepidosauria > Squamata > Colubridae > Pantherophis > Pantherophis guttatus. The sequence goes on along the minus strand of NC_142063.1, from coordinate 108,330,170 downwards.
TCAATATATTGCTTATTAAATTCTTCTCTTTTCCTGTGTTTTGCAAAATGTTGTTTACCCATTAAGGGAATAACATAGTGGATATTTATGTATGCATAAAAGGTGTCTTGCAAAAGTTTTCTACTGTTCTCTGACTCCCACATATATTTTCTGGTAACTTTTATCCTAAGTAAGACCTTAAGGGAGGTCTTCTCCATTTTCAAGAAATATGTTGTAGAAACATAAATCCAAATACAGCAAATGATGAAACTCTTTCAAATGTCATAATCCATGGGCGTTTATTTAGGAATCAATCCCACTGAATCCAGTAGTACTTATTGTGGCATATGTGACAGTAGGAAGAAAATGAATCTAAGGAATCTTACATGAATAAGGCACTGTATTGGCCTCCCAGCATAACGAATACTTCTTTTCCAGTCTTTGCTACTGGCTCTTCCAGCCATAGCTTCAAATTCAGTGGGGCTGTACCAGTTGTCCCCTTGCTTAATACAACGACCTCGACCACCTAGTCCAGGATAAAACAACGAAACAACTCCTACTTAATAATTGTTTTATACAAATGAGGCTCAGAAGAGTCTGCAAAAACCTTTCCCCACAAGCTGCAGACTAATAGTTCCCTTCCCACTATAAAAATGCCTTCCCAATATAAACACTCTTAATGAGTTCGCAAAACGGAGCATTCACTTTCACGATGATGCAAGTGCCAATTTTCCTTCCCTTCCCATTCACAGCTAAGCACAACACTGAAATGAATAACATGCAGTCTAGAAAAGAATTTCTTCTGGGCCATTCATCCACTTTTAATTGCTAACATTGTTATAGATTTGGCCTGCTGTGTACAAATAAACTTGATATGAAACATGTATCATATATTGAAAAGTGGGCAAATAGCTGTCATTTAGATGGCTTGATGCATGCAATGACTTGTATCCAAGGTAATATTTCCTCTTTTTATTCTCAAAACAGACCAAGATGTTATCTGGGTGGAATTTTGGAGGACAGAAGAACAGTGAATATAGGCAGGGAATTCTCCTTAAGTTATATTCCACATTTGCACTGCTATCAAATTTAAAAACAGATCCTGTCATTAACTCTGAGATTGACTATGTTCTAAATTTATGAGCCTGGTGGCTCAGCAGACTAAAAGCATTGTGATTAACACCAGCTGTCTGCAATTACTGTAAATTCGAATCTCACCAGGCTCAAGGTTGACTCAGCCTTCCATCCTTTCTAAGGTAGGTAAATTGAGGCCCCAGTTTGTGGGGGCAATAAGCTGACTTTGTATAAATATGCAAAAGTATGAAGGCTATTGCTTAACGCATTGTAAGTCGCCCTGAGTCTCCGGAGAAGGGCTGCATATAAATCAAATTAAAAAATAAAATAAAAAATAAAAAATATATATTCTGGATATTAGGAAATTTAACTCTTAGTGAAAGTCAATGTTTAATCTTAGTGGATTAACAATTTTGGAGGGTTCTTAATCACTCAGATGGATTAGAAAAATATAGGTTGAAATTCCTCACCTGAACCAAGTCGGTTTTTGTACAATATCCCACTGATATTTCGACATCGCACAGGCAGTTCATTATCATACACTGACGGGTCCCAGTTATATTTTGTTCCACCTTTTTCTTGACCAGATGTTAACTGAGTAGAGGGGGACTGAGATCCTTCAAATAAAAGGAAAGGTAACCAAGTCTTAACATACAGTTTTCATTTCTGCATTTCCTTTAGAATGTCAAAAACGTGATCCTCAAAATGATAGGTAGTCAATAAAAAACCAGAGTGCAACTTATTCCTTCAATCATTAAAAGAAGAAAAATGAATATTAAATCCTCTCTAAACAACACATCACTTATCTGATTTTTGAAATGTGGAATCCATTAGAAAGGACTTAGTCATTACGTGCTATACTTATACTATTCCTCTCAGGAAACAATAGCACTGATACCAGAAATAACTGCATCTTATCTATAAGTTCCATGTCATCTCCATACCTCAGCTATTACTAAAGCAACACTGGATACTTACTTGTTTATTTATTTACTTATGGGGCTTATGGACTACTTCAATTAACCAACCTGAGCAGCATACAATTTCCCAGTATGTAATTGGGATTAAACATAAATATAAAAAAAATTAAAAACAACACTATCTATTACAATTACATAAAACTGGGAGACGTATTCAAAATAAACAACAAATTATCCATCATCTGGAGGGACTGTCATAATGACCCAGCCTCCCTGGCTTGACAACACAGCCATGTTATCAAATTCCTAAAGACCAGAAGAGGGGGCATCTGACTGAAACCCATTGCTTGCATAATACAGTATACAAACTGGCCTGAGTTTGCTTATCTGCAATGGCTAATGAATAGGTAAGATGTTTTTGTGTCTTAATAGCTTCCATAAAAGTCAGAAAATGCTGAGATACTATCACAACAGACCAATGAAAAGCTTGAACTACAAGACTTGCAAGGGAGGCATGGCAAATTGAAGATGCCTCTGTAAAAGCAGAGCCGATAACAATAGCAAAGACTGAAGAATTGTTGAGTAATCTGGTTCTTTGGAACCTCTCCAGACAAGAAGATGGAAGGTTGCCGACATGTGCCCAGATAGCTGATTTTCATGAGAAGACTAAAAGAGTGTGGTCTTCTGTGAGTTTGAGTGCCAGGAGACATCTTAGCCATGTTTTTCATTTATATTTCGTACTTCTTAACCACCCATCACCCTCAGAGATTGCTTGCAACTGCGACATTACATTTTAAAGGACATTAAGTTTGCAAGCTTTACTTTCTAATCATTTTCAGAAATTGCCTATTAACCATCTTAAAGCTATTAGAGACAACAAATTTCAAGACAACAAATTTGCAAAGTTGCCAGGTAAGTTTAACATCAATTCTGAACAAAAGAAAAAATAATTACAAACTTAAGAAATTTAAGTATTTGAAATAAACAGCAAAAAGCTAGATAACAATTTGATCTGAGAAAAACAGATTAAGAGTTGAGCTAAATTTGAAGTATTAACTTTTATAGAATTTTAGAATTAATTATAAAAAAATGACTATCTTTTATAGGTACTAGATGTAGTTTGGCTATCTTGGTTGCTGTAGATCATTGGATTACAGGACCCTCCTTTCCCCCTCAAGCAATTTTGAGAAGGGATGGAATGAAAATCAAGAAATTCTCCTAATCAAATATTAGTTTGCTTATGCAATGTTGAAAAAAAGTTATAAATGTATACTGAATTTCTATATGACATTTTAAAAAGGTCCCCTCAGCTCACATTTTACCTGTAGTAAGAGGTGCAGATGGCCCCTTCAGACCTGCACTCTCCACAATGGTGCCATCTGTGTGAACCACAATCAGAGTGGCTTTTTCAGCATTTAAGCTGTCCCCAATCTGAAGAGCTGTTCTTCCAGACTGAAATAAAAAAAAATTGCTAGTATAACTTACTGAAAGGATTATATTTTTATGTTTCTTAATACGTAAGAATTCATAGCAAATTCCCGTAGAAATATCAAGTTGCATATATTGAAGAGTGCAAAAAGAGCAGTCAAATGCCTCTCTTCCACATACAAACGTATGGAGACTAACACTCTGTTTTCTCCTTTCTTGATGAAAAAAAAGAATATTCGACATATGATCAATAGCTATAGTACCCTGTTTGATACATTACTCCAATTTTATAAGGAACCATTAAGGAGCACTGTCTGGATATAGACAACTGCAAATACACTTTAAACATTAATTAACTAATCTAATCTGACAGAATCACATACATATTTTTCTCAAGTTTAGATATATTTCCAGTACAGTACTCCCAGAATCTATTAAATAAATCTTCTCATAAAAAATGAAATAAGGTTACGCTGGCAAGATTTGTTCATAAAGCCATGTTGACTTCTAATATTCTTGTTTTCAAAATGGTTATAGATTGGTTGCATTATAATTCATTTTTAAATCTTCCCAGATATTAATGCCAGACTGAATGGTGTGTAGTTCTGTCTTCCTTTTATTCCCCTTTTGAAGATAAAGATAATTGCCTTTCTCAAGTCAACTGGCACTTCACCAGTTTTATAGCATTTCTCAGAGACAACAGACATAAGTTTAATCAAAATTGATATATATGGTTTCGATTCCTTGAACTCATTTAAGGTCTGAAGATATTTGTTATATTATGTAGTGAACCCTGAGTCATACTGAACTAGAATTGCCATTGCAAGCTCTATTTATTATTTTAGTCATGCCTATGGCATTTTATACTGAATCAGATAAAACCTCCTTGCCTCAGGAGATATAGTAATCAAGACCTTGACAGTACCAAATACAACCTCTATGTTGACTAACATTCTGCATTAGCCAGAGGAAAGGGACCCAGTGAAGATAATGGAATCAGTAGAACCAGATGTACCGCAAGTATTATAATATAACATTAAATATTATATTTATAACACTTGTATAACACAAGTATTTTAACTTTTCTAATAAATTTATACATTTGTTAGGAATTAGGTGCAGCTCTCTTCTAAGTGATACAGCTGAAATGTGACTCCATTTAACTGGGGAGACCGTATTTATTTATTTATGTATTTAATTAATCAAATTTCTACACTGCCCACCTCACCTGCATGAGTCTGGATGGTTTACAAATAAAACCATACAACCATATAAAACAACATGGTTAAAAAAAAACCCAAATTAGAACAAAATTAAAAAAAAACAATAAACGAGTGGACAGTGGACAGTAACGAAGTTAAAACGGCAGAGGGAGTAAACCACCCTTCAAACCACCAGCCACCCCCAAGTTGCATGCCACTGTTAGAACCCCATTCCAGTTGGCAGAGCCAAGTCTGGATGGTATTCTGGAAGGCCAAGAGAGGAGGGGTGCACCTCACCTCCAGGGGAAGGGGCAACTACAGAGAAGGCTCTCTTCCTAGACCCCACCAGTTGAAATTGATTGATGGGTTAATATAATAGGGATAAGACTGTTCCTTAAGAAACATGGTCCCATGCCATGAAGAGCTTTTAAAGTGAAAACCAACATCTTGAACTGGACCCAGAAGCAAACTAGCATCCAATGCCACTCGCACAGGAGAGATGTTACATGCAGAACTCTAGCAGTGCTTAAAACTGTTTGCAGCCCTGCATTGTACACCAGTGTAGCTTCCGGATAATCTTCAAGGGTAAGCGTACATAGGTAGAGTGCATTGCAATAGTCAATGTGAGAAATGACTAGAGCGTGAGTTAGTGAAAGAATACCTTTGTGGGCTAATAACAATAAAGAAAATGTCCAAAGATGTTAATCCATGTTTAACTGTGACTAACTAAATTAAAGATTTAGCTGGATTCATTCAATACCCTTGAATTGCAAGCTAGCCAACCTAAGTAATGGCTAGCCTACTGTCTTTGGCAAATCCAGTCGCATTTATTCTGCTCATCTCCAATACAAACCTTGCTAACACAAATCTGTGCTATTTGATTACATAATGAACCTTCATAGCTACTCACAACACACATTTACAATAGAAACTTTCTACCACAAAGGAAATATTGAATATGCAAAAATAAATATTGTAAGATTAAGTAAACCTGACCTTACCAATACATGTCCTGAGATTGATGCTGCATTTGCCACAGAAGTAGTGAATACATTGTCTGCAGAGGCACCCACATTGGCTACTGTTACTGTGGTTACTTCTGTAAAACATGATCCAAATAAATATTTGCTGTGATATCCTCCTTCAGAACTATCAAAATCCAAGAAGCAAATATGCACATGTTCTGTTAAACGAGACGTTTATAGAATGATATCTTAATATTGATTCTGAGGGCAAAATTTTCATTATCTACCTATCGATTTCCAGTATGCATATACTGACTTTATTAATAGAGCTACCAATGATTATGTGCACATATTAATAGCCATAATATTAATAGTCATAATATTAATAGTCAAATGTTAAGGGAGAAAAGGAATCCTTGCCCCTATTTATAACCTGACAATCTTATTTTAGCTGATTTTTGTATAGTTCAATAGCTATTGGGTAAGGTTTCAGTGTGTTGTATTTAATCTGTCTGCTGTTGTTCTTAGAAATTTTAATCAGTCCAATTATCTTTTGTTACAGCATCTTAAAATGCAAACGGGCAGCTACACCAATTGTTTTTCATCAAGTACTCCAACTAAATTAGTAACTCAGATGTAGGTATAAAAAAAAATAATCAACAAGTCATATTGCTCTGGTGAAAGGCAGTGATGGAGAAATGCTAGATTTCTGCCTGTCTGACTACCGACAATGATCACACCACAGTCCTGTCAGGGATAAGAAACGGCACAACTAAAATAATGTAGAGGAAAAGGTGGCACTTTCTGCGCTTTCTTGACGTCATGGATGATGCACACATGTATGTATATATCCTCATGATGAGGTACTAGAGGTAAGTTAAGAAGATCCAAACGTTTCCACTAAAGGAGAGGCGCTTGAAAGTAAGTATTCGCGTGATGCACCATTCACGCAAGCGAATGAACACACGATCCAGTCACGACCCGAGCTCAATGACCGGCGGGTGGCGTGCTTGTACGCATGCGCGCCGACCTGCAAAGGCAGCTGCCGCAGCAGCCTCGTCCGCACTCGGCAGGGATTCGGCTCCCATCTCAATGTGTTCGGCATCTGCCGCCATTACGGTGACAGCCGTCACCTCCTCTTCCTCTTGTGGCTCCGCCTCCGAACCGGGCACCTGTCCTCGGTGTTCGTGCTGCTGCTCGGATCCTTCTGCGGCTGCGGCGGCTGCCGCTGCTGCAGCTACTGCAGCAGCGGCAGCTACCGCCGCCGCCTCGGCTAAACCTAGTTGCTTCGCGGCCGAGTCCGAGTCCTCCATCCGAAGACACTTAGTGGAGCGGGGGGGGGGGTTATCCCGCGAGGTTAGCCGAACTCGTCCGAATGAAAGTTATTCTCCGATCTCCCCCGATCTCCACTTTAAGAATCCCGAATAGGGAAACGAACGGCCCAAAGCCGCTTCCGATCTTATCCGAGTATAGTCGATGACGGGTCTTCCCGAACCCGTCCAACAACCCGCTTCGGTCTCACCCGAGTGATCCCGATCGGAGCCGATTTCTCCCGATCCACCGAAAGTTCATGTTGAGGCGGCTAGAGCGAGATCGGAAGCTCGCGAAGGTACCCGAATAGATGGCGGTTACTCGTCGAGCTACGGCCGTTGCCGAAGAGGCCCGAGTCTTTCCGGCTATGACCGAACCGAGATGGGAAGCAAAGGTCCGAAGAACATCGAAGGCTTCGTCAATCCTCCCTCTCACAATCCGGACCCACCGGCGGTGTCCGAGGGGCCCCGAATATCTCCGAGGACGCGAACAATAAAGGCGATCGTGGAGTTCCGCTCGCGCGAAACCCGCCGAACGGCAATCCGCCCATGCAGCCCTAGGAGGCTGCGCAAGGGTTGTCGGGATGCTGGAGGAATTGGGGAGGGGGAGGAATGGGGGGGGGGGATGGGATGAGAGAGTATGGCGGCCGTCAGGCAAGGTGAGCGGAGTTGCTTTGACTAAAAACATTGCTCCAAGTTTTGAGACCCGAGTTAAGATGTGGAAAGGGGAGACTTAGAGAAATCCTGGACACCGTTGGTGACACCATCTGGTTAACCAGCTAATAACCAGCTGGTTATTAGGTTGCAGTCTAGCCTGCTTGCAAATGGGTTACCTTGACAATAGTGAAACAGTTGCCTAGTTGGCTTTCAAGCAAGTTACTGCTCCGTTGAAGAGAAGTTGCTTCTGAAGTCAACGGGGACGTGGTTGCAACCTGCTTATGCTGTAATAATTAGTAATTATCCGGGCTATGATAAATAAAACTAGTACTGGTAAACTGATATTGCAGGATTGCATGGCGCCCCACCATGCAATAATGGGGGTTGTAGTTTCTATAGGTAACTATAGAACTATAGGTAACTATATTTGTAGACTAGGAAGCCACGAAGGGGAATTCCTCGTGGAAAATAAAGTCACATAACTGCCTTACAGGACAGTCGAGGCACAGACTAACTGCCCGATTTATTTCTGTGGCATTGTGGCAGTGTCACCTGTGGAAATTACAAGTGGTTCTCACTTACTGACCACTTGGTGACTGTTGGAATTTACGATGATGCTGAAAACCGAGACTTATAACCGCTCTTCAAAATTAAGGCTGTTGCAGACACCCACCCACCCCCGTTATGTGATTGCCATTTGTGACCTTCACTAGCCGCTTCTGACAAACAAACGCAATGGGAAACAGGCAGGAAGTTGCAAGATACAATCACATGGCATCACACATAATGACCGTGCTGCTTAGCGATGGAGTTGTCAGTCCCTGTAATCACTGAATCATGCCCTAAATAATTCAGCATAGGTTGAACTACAGTTAATAATATTCATATATGTTTTTAATTGATATGCTGCCTTTCGTCCAGGTTCTTGAGGTGCCTTATTTATGAAGATTTATTTTCTTCCAGGATGTTTACTGTACAATGCTACCCTATACTAATGAGAGATTTAGTGTGATCTAACAAACATGTTATCTTTTATAGAAGGCAAGTGATAGGCAATAATACTGTCATCTGGAGAGGATATTTGTCAAATGCTTAAATCTCCATTTTCTAGTATATTGTGCATTTAATATATTTTGTGGCTTTAATAAATATTTTACAGAAACTTATTGTTCCATTTTAGTCAAATCCCATCTTGAAATCTAGTTTTAAGAACAATATAGAGAACTTGGAGCAGGTTCAAAAAGGGTAACAAGGATGAACAGAGAACTAGAAACTAAATCTTAGAACAAGAATCAAAGTGCTGGGGAAGTCTGGCCTTGAGAAAAGATAGCTGAAGGATGTTACAGTATTTTCAGATACCCTGTTTCCCCCAAAATAAGACATTCCCTGATAATAAGCCCAATCGGGCTCTTGAGCACATGGCAATAAGGCTAAGTGCTTATTTCAGGGTTCAAAAAAATATAAGAGAGGGTCTTATTTTCAGGGAAACATGGCATCTGAAAAAATATTATATGCCATCATCAACACCTATTTTCTTTCATTCCAGAGGGCAGAAAGCTGAATAATGGATTTTAGAGAAAGGCAGATTGCAAATGGACATTAAAGGAGGGAAAAGGGCATTCTGAGAATAAGGGCAATGACAGTGGTGGAGCTAGAAAGATGGTAGACTTACCTTTTATTTTTATTCTAATAGAGAATTATTCTGGAACGATGCTTTAATTTGGATTCCTTATTGAGGAAGGAATTGGATTGCCTAAATGACCTCTTTCAATCTATGTTTCTCTAATTCAATATTGATTGGCTATTACTTTTAACTAATTAACAAACTATCAATGTTAACCACTAAAAAGTGAAACTTGCACCTTAAACTTGCATTTGGGCTGAAATTATTACCAACTAAAAAAAACCATTTCACGGTTATTTCAATAGAGGGAGACAGAGGTTCTCTATGTAATTGAAATAAATTTCAATAAAGATCTCAAAGAGTTGTGAGCTGTATACAGTCTACCTTCCCTTGTGCTCTGAACAGAAAGATATAGATGCTATATTATTTTATCTATACCTACAGGGAAAAATATCACACTGGATATACACTGTAAAAAAATAGAGAAATCTCCCCCTCCCTCTTGTAGAGGGTTGTGTGGAGGTCATGTAAAAACTCATACAGGAGTCATGACATAAGGCAATATTTGTATATTTCTGTTCTGAAAGCTGAAGGGAAGGTGGACTGTATATACCAGTCTGATAGCACATCTAAATATCCCTGCAATCACTGAATGAGAGGACCTGGATAATTCCTAAAACTATTGCATTCTATATAGTCATCAGTGGTTGAGTTCAGTTCCCAATACAAATAGTCCTCAATTTACAACAGTTCATTTAGTGACTGTTCAAAGTTACAGCAGCACTGAAAAAAGTGACTTATGACCATTTTTCACACTGATGATCACTGCAGCATCTCCATGATCACATGATCAAAATTCAGATGCTTGGCAACTGACTTAAATTTGTGAAGGTTGCAGTGTCCCAGGATCATGTAATCCACCTTTGTGTCCTTCTGTCAAGCAAAGTCAATAGGGAAGTCAGATTCACTTAACAACCGTGTTACTAATTTAACAACTGCAGTGATTCACTTAATAACAAGAAAGGTGAAAATAGGGCAAAACTCACTTAGCAACATAAATTTTGGGCTCAATTGTGGTCATAGGTCGAGGACTACTTGTAGATAGCTTGAACCCCAAAGAATAATATCTGGCAACCCATACCTGAAGACTCTCAATAAACAATGAAACGGGTCACACAGTACTTCTGGCACTCCATATAAAGCATGAATAAAGATACTCCAGTCCAACATGACTCCTAGCATGGATATAAACATGCTTTTAAATAGATTTAAATAAGCCTAGAATTCGTAAGTTCTCATTGTATTGCATCGCTAATTTTTATTTATTTTTTAATCAGAATTTTGGACTATATTTTAACTGCTTAAATCCGAATATCTGCCTAATGGTTTCATAAATTTATTTAGTAATGTATTTAGGATTATAGCTCTGAGTCTAAACCAAAAACCGGCAGAAAGTTTTGCTGAAGTAATTTTGAATTAAGGTATTATCAAAGGCTGAAATGGGTGCTGCAGTATTGAAACAAGTTGTGCCATGTTCTGAATTATACAGCTGATTACTGTAGGACAATATTTCTTTTTCAAACCAATTAGAAGAATTTCTGCACACTAGTTTTTGTATCTTTTACACCTTAAAGGTTTAACGTTGGATAATTGTTTTATTTTTGTCTTGTGTACAGGGAGCTCATCGTCTGTTGTATCCTTTTTCTTTTATCCAGAAAACCAAATACATTTTTATTGATTAATCATACCTATAATTTTCAAATGTGCCTCAAAGGAAGTTGGTATCTTCTTAGAAGTTTATGATGGTTCCTTTTAGGAAAATGAATAATGGTGGATAAATTTCTGACATATAAATGCGGGAGATTGTTAGGTATATCTTATAACAACTTTCCTGTTCATCTGATCTCGCATGAGTAGCCTTAGAATATCATCTACAGTACTAAAATCCACATTAATTCTATGACAGTCTGTTAATGTGATTACTTCCAGAAACTTCAGAGATATGAGAAATGGTGCTATATGTCATTATCCTCTAATAAGTGTCATTCCAGTTTTAATGTTTAAGAAGATGCTATGCAAAATGACCATATTGTTATTGACTGTAGGCATTAAGATATAATTGATTGATATGTGAAACCAAGAAATGAAATACATAGAATAATAACATTTAAAGGAGGAAACTGCAAGACACATAATACAACTTGCAGAAAAAATCCCTCCAAAAGCATTTGAGACATAATCTTCAACTATTTCTTCGACTGCAATCTCATTTTCATTTTCATTCCTCATCCATTCTGTAAACTGGGATACATCTGTTATCAGTAGGTTTTAAAATGTCCAATTGAAAAGGGATTATCCTTTAAGTAAAATAGAAGCAAAATGAATATTTACATAACAAACAATAATACACAAATTCCTTTCAGATCTAAGTGGGTGTGGTTGGTTTCATTTTCCCCAAGAAAAGTTTGGCTTTCAGCAATTTACATGTTCTAGCAAGAATATTGCAAATATGTCTTCAGTGTAAGACTATCACAAATGCAAAAATAATCATATCAATTTAACTGTTGCTGTTTTTAAAAGGCTGCTTGGCATATTTAGCATTCTATTGTAGATTTATAAAATTAAAGAGAACAAATAAAAACTACCAGATGTGTGCTTTTCAGTTATAATTTTAACAGAGAGATAGTTTAGTGTAATGGTTAAGGTGCTGGCCTAGAAACCAGGAGACAGTGAGTTCTAGGTTTCCCTTAGTATGAAAGCAGGCTGGGTGACTGGTCCAGTCACTCAGCCCAACCCACCCACAGGATTGTTGTGGGGAAATAGGAGGCAGATGTCCTCTGCCTCGAGTTATATATAAAAATGTGGCATAAAAATATAATTTTAAAATAAATTTATTTATTTTTTCATAATCAATACAGTATTTATTATTTGGATTTCTATAGCACCCCATTTCAAACCGTTCTGAACAATATGCTACATAAAAAAGAAAATTATAAACTAGGTCAAATTACAATAGTAATCCCATCCACTTGGAGATATTTAACACTCCTCCAGGTGTTCTATCATACGGCCATGTTTTCACAGCTCCATGGAAAAGGTGGGAGGTGATGGTCCATATGTATAAGGTTAAATTCTACAGAAGAGGAGCTACCATTGAGTAGATACGACCACAAGGTCAACAGGTTGACCTTGATTGACTCTGGAGGTCTTCTCTCCTTGATCTCACTAGATGGAGAGCTTTCAGAACAATCATTCTTGAAGAATCCAAGCCCTGAAACATACAGGCTTTTAAAAACATACCTAGCATACTGTATTGTGCCCAGAAGCTGACTGGTGTCAATGCAGCTCTAAGAATAGAGATATTATATTGATTAATTTAAGTGTTTCCCCAACTATCTGGGTAGCTGTGTGCTGAATCTATTTAAGCTTTCAGTTGCTTTTCAAAGACAGTCCTGCATAGAACAAATTGCACAATGCAGTTTTATGCAGGAAAAAATACAATTGAGCACAAAGGCTGTTCTGATCACTGTTTCCATCTTCTTCTCAAGGAAGAGCTGCAAATCTAGGACAATTACCCACATTTTGAACGAGCTCAGTATGGGGATATGATTGCATCCAGAGTCATAAATGGACAATCTTTAGATTTGGAAGATTAGGACCCATAGCCACTCTCTTCTAGGGATTTAATCTGAATCTGTTCCTTTCCACCCAAACATTTAGTTGCATCCAAGCATCCATAACATCTGGCTACTTATGTCTAAGAAATCCCAATAAGGGCAAAACCGGTCATGTTATGTCTCCTGATGGTCAGTATAACTGAAAATACCTCACAAGATGTACATTGTAAAAATAAATAATCCCCCCTGCTCCAGAAGCATGGAAGTTATGTAAGGCCCCATATAAGGGGTCATGACATAATTTAAGATTTGCCTGCTCAGGAAGAGCCTAACAGAAATATTAATTAAATTTAATTAATTAAAATATAACATTTTAATAGTGCTTCTAGATATGGAACTATGGAACTGCTGAATCCCAGAACCTGGATACTTCCAATAGTCTGCACTTTATATAGGCATCTAAAGAGTGGTCTGTGAATTCAATTGCTGATAGATGGCATGAATTTCAGAAAATAACATCTCATCTGGCTACCTGTTTCTGAGGAATCCTTCAAAAGATGATACAGGTCATGCGATGCGTCCTGTTTGTCTTTGTATCTAAAGTTCAGGAAAAAAATTCAGGCCTTTGCAGATAAAAGAAATGGTTCCAAGCATTTTAAATAGGAGACTAGAGAATGAGCCAGTATAGCATATCCCTAAAGGAGAGAAAGCTATATCCTCAAATAAGACAAAGAGAGGAGGCACAGTGGATGATGATTTGCCTCAAAGAGTTAAAGCAAATTTCTCCTGAAATCTTTCTGTTTGCCATAAGGAAGGATTAGTGACATGTCAATTTCTAACACTTATCAAGTCACCTTGCAGGCATTTGTTCCTGCTAACACAGCTGGAGGCAAAGGATACTATAACTGTATTACACGCAGACTAAAATTCTCAAAAGGAAAGCTAAGATCTTGGAGGCTCAAGTAGTCTTATCCATCTGTCCAATCCATGAATGAGAACTAAAAAAGAGAAATCAGTTACTGATTATGCAAATAACATGATTCTGGGTTTGTCTTCTGGATTACGATGGCCTGCTGGCATAAGAGGAATTTCATCTCTCAAGGATTGTTAACAGGGTCGTAAGATAAAGAATCCTAGGCTTTTAGTTAGAAGGGTTTTAAATTAAGTCCCGTGTAAGTTAAAAACTGACGGATCTCGAATAAACACTTGTGCACTATGAAATATGGGAATAGTGCTGAAATAGGGCCTTGCTGAAAAATCAGACCTATGTTTCATAAAGTTCATGACATTCATTGTCTACTTACTAATGTTCACAGTGTGAGAAGTAAACAAGATGAGCTTGAACAATTTGTACAGAAAATCAAATATAATTTAACAAGTGTAACAGAAATCTGATGGAATTGCTACCATAGATGAAAGCTAGAAACGGAAGAGCAGAGTTCAAACGGAACATAAGCAATAGAAAGGGAGGAAGATTTGCATGTTAATGTAAACTATACTCATCCATGCTTAGAAAAGCAAAAACGAATGAATTTGGTAGTGCCATTAAAACAGGATCTAGGACTAAGCAAATGAACAAATAAAAGCAGTACTCTTGTTGGTATCGTTCATTTATCTTGCTAAGAAAATGTAGGTAATTTTCAATAGCAAATTGCAGATTTTTCAAAAAAGCACGCATTCATAAAGATAGAGAACTTTAATTATACTGTTATCTGTTAGGAGTCAAAATCTGCCACAAACATGGCCTAAAAATTCCTGATGTGCATTCATAACAATTTTCTCCTTCAATGCCTGGAAGACGCAGGAAGATTAGCTCGCTTTAACCTGATACTAACCAATAGGGTACACTTAAGATGAGGAACTGGATGCAGTAGGAACACGGGAAAAATTAGATTTCTTGATTTTTAGATTTCAAAAAAGCATGCCCTTTTTTTGGAAACAGGCTTGCTAGTTTGCATTGTGATTTGAAGTGGAGACAATATTTAACTTTTAGAATCTTTAGAGGAGACACAGTTCTTGGAAATAATACTATCTGTACTATTTCTCCTAACTTAAAGAAATAATTCTCTATATGGGATCAGAGATTCTCTTATGACATTTTACTAGCTATTAATAGAGTATGTAATTAGTGGACTCTCATATGTGGGTTAGTAACCTGAAATAGATTACAGTGGCACAGCTAAATAGACCATTAGCTGATTTTCTGATCTTATTCTCGATACCACAATACGATTAATTTGGTTTTAACTTTTCTAATCACAGCCATTTTGATTGTAAACGATAGTTTATAGCTTAATGCATTGTACAAATATACCTAATTATGATTTATTCATAAACCATGGTTAAGGGAAAATTGTGACTTAGTGCAGCTTCTAAACCAGTTTGCTGTATGCGCCCAGTAGCCAAGCACGTAACGTTTATTCAAAAAGTTCCCAATTCAGTCTCTAGTTGAAACAATCTCACATTGCAGGTGGGAAACAACATCATGACTGGATAGAAAGGAAATGTAATGTTTTGAAGTATTCTGAAACATAACTTTGGAATCGCTCGATGGTGATTCAGCAGGAACACTAGATCTACTCTGGAAGCAGCCATTCCTCAAAAAGATTTTTTTTTTAAGACTGCTTACTGAAATGTGGTGTAGTTGGGTTGCCTGTGGCTCCTACTCAACTGAAGCGCAGTTACTTCACTCTGCTATACTTATCCAAGCCTAAGTTTATTATCAATCTTTGGAAATGGACTATTGATTTAAGTACAGTTTATACTACCACTTGATGTACTGAGTGGCAGTGCAGTTTTATAGTATATAACACTGAATTATGATCCGACATAAATAAAATGTGAAAAATATAATTATAAATAATTTTCCTTGACGGAACCTGCTAGCTGTCATCTGTTCCCCTACAGATCCTTTTCTTTTTAGATGGAATTTATTATGTATTTTATTTTTTAGCAGCACTTCTAATGATTATTTATAAAAGTAAGTTGTTTAAAATACACAGTTAAGAGATGGTTCTGCTGATTCTTGTCAACATGATATACGCTAACTTGATTTTTCTCTCCCTTTTATATTTTATTTACTGTCAGGTCAGATTTTCACTTATCCATATAGTTTATTGACTCTTGATCTTGTATTGCTGTTCTTTATGGCACTTCTCGAAGTTATCCGCTTGTACTTTGGTAAGCATTATGTAATTTACAACCACCCCTTAATATTAATCTGTATGTAAAAATATGAGTCCAACTGAGCAATTCAAGACAACTAGCCAATTACTCGTATCTGATAAGCCTTTTAAATACTTTTACTGTTAAACATTAAAAGACTGGTCAATCTAGTTGGGTGAAAGTGCAAATTTTATATTAGAGACATTACTCTAATATAAAAATAAGTTTTTTTGCTGGCTAATTCAGCTATTTTGCTCAGAAAGAGTTCAGCGTGACTTACTCTGTATAAAATTTCTATTTTAAAAATTATAACTATTGGAGAATGACAACTATTGTATATAGCAGTATTCTTTGTGTAGGCCACTAGAGAAGAAGAAAATGTGACAAAAAGGAAGGACCTATTTTGGGGGGTTGGAGAGAAATTCTTCAAACCACTTGAATAGTCAAAAGTGCTGTAGAATGAAAGACCATTGCTAGATTCCAGGTCTGGATCTGCAGTTTAAGCAGCCATAGAATAAATTGTACAGCTTAAATTATCTTCTTTTTTAGATAAGCAGAGTACTTGCCGCTATTATGAAATTTAACTTTACAGGTAGTCGTCAATGTATAGCCATTTCATTCGTTCATTCATTCATTCATTCATTCATTCATTCATTCATTCATTCAAGAGGGGGTCAACTTATTTCCAAAGCACCAGAAGGCAAGATGAAGAAACAATGGATAAAAAATAATCAAGGAGAGAAGCAATCTGAAATTAAGGAGAAACATCCTAATAGTGATTATTAGGAACAGCTTGCCTTCAGAAATTGTGGGCGCTTCATCACTGGACGTTTTTTAGAAGAGACTGAGCAGTCACCTGTCTGAAATGGTATAGGGCCATGATGGCAAACCTATGGCACATGTGCCACAGGTGGCACACATAGCCATATCAGTGGGCACATGAGTTCAGCTCTGGTGCACACAGCTGATTTTTGGGCCTTCTGGGCCCACCAGAAGTAGAAAAACAGGCTGTTTCCTGCCTCTGGAGGACCTTGGGGGGGGGGAGCCATTTTCGCCCTCCCCAGATTCCTAGAAAGGCTCTGGAAGCTAGGGAGAGAGGAAAAACGGGCCTACCATGCCATCACGTGCCAGGAGTGGGGGGAGCGTGGTGGGGTCACGTGCACATGCTTGGGGGCAGGGCGCATAGAATTATGGGGGCAGGCACACGCACATGTGACACCCCCCTCCCCCGCCCCTAGCACGCGATGACAAAAAGGTTAGCCATCACTGGTATAGGGTTTCCTGCTTGAGGAGGGGGTTGGAGTAGAAGACTTCCAAGGTCGCTTCTGGCTCTATTCTGATTGATTTAGTGACCAAAGATACAACGGCACTGAAAACAGTGACTTATGACCATTTCTCACACAATTGTTGCAGCATCCCCATGGTCACGTGATCAAAATTTGGACACTTGGCAACTGGCTTGTAATGACACTTGCAGTGTCCTGGGATCATGTGATCACTTTTTGCGACCTTCAGACAAGCAACGTCAATAGTTCATGGCTTCCATGACGGCTGTGGACCTGACCCAGTTAATTTATGGCTCTACTCACATGGGGGGACACACACTGACCTTGTTTTTGTCTCTGGACAGTGGTTGAGTGATCTCAAGATAGGGGATATAGTGATTGAACCCTTGTCATGGTCAGATCACTCCCTCCTTCGCCTGGACCTTCGAACCGCCACACCCCGCCGCAGGGAGGCGGAACCGACCAGGTGGTTCCGCCCCAGGCGCCTGATGGATCCTGAGAGATTCCAGATGGAGCTTGGGCCATTTCCTGAGGTTCTAGCACACGACTCGGCTGAGGACTTAGTGGCCGCCTGGGATAGGGCGGCGGCTGATGCTTTAGACCGAGTCGTGCCTTTGCGGCCTCTGACCCGGCGCCGGTCTCACCTGGCTCCTTGGTATACTGAGGAGCTGAGGGAGATGAAGCGCCGGAAAAGACGCCTAGAGAGCAGTTGGAGGGCTAGTCGTTCTGAATCCGACCGAACACTGGTAAGATCTCATATTAAGAATTACCTAGTGGCGATAAGAGTAGAGAAGAGTAACTACTTTTCTACTCTTGTTGCGTCATCAGATAATCGCCCAGCCGCCCTGTTTAGGGTGACCCGCTCTCTGCTCCATCAAGAGACGCGGGAAGACCCCTTGGAGGGTAGAGCTGAGGATTTTGTACAATATCTGTATGACAAAATTGCTCAGATTCGTGAACAGCTAGACTCTGACTGGATTGATCCAGAGGAGATGACAGGGGCAGGTCCTGAGAATATTGTTTGGGAAGAGTTTGATCCTGTGACTCCCGAAAGCGTGGACAGGATACTGAACAGACTAAATGCGACCACATGTTTATTGGACCCATGTCCATCCTGGTTGGCACTGGCCTCCCGGGAGGTGACGCGAGGCTGGCTCCAGGAGATTATAAATGCTTCTTTAAGTGAGGGTGTCTTTCCCACCGTCTTGAAAGAGGCGGTGGTGAGGCCCCTCCTCAAGAAGCCCTCCCTGGATCCAGCTGTATTAGCAAATTATCGTCCTGTCTCCAACCTTCGCTTTGTTGCAAAGGTTGTTGAGAGTGTGGTTGCACGACAACTGCCTCAGTACCTGGATGAATCGAATTATCTAGATCCGTTCCAGTCAGGATTCAGGCCCGGGTACAGCACAGAGACAGCATTAGTCGCATTGGTTGATGATCTCTGGAGGGCTCGGGACAGGGGTTGCTCCTCTGTCCTGGTCCTACTAGACCTCTCAGCGGCTTTTGATACCATCGATCATGATATCATGCTGCACCGGTTGGAAGGGTTGGGGGTGGGGGGCACTGTTTTACAGTGGTTCTCCTCCTTTCTCTCTGACCGGTCGCAGTCTGTGTTGACAGGGGGGCAGAGGTCGACCCCGAGGCCCCTTATATGTGGGGTGCCACAAGGATCGGTCTTCTCGCCCCTTCTATTCAACATTTATGTGAAGCCGCTGGGTGAGATCATCCGTGGTTTTGGGGTGAAGTACCATCAGTACGCTGATGACACCCAGCTGTACATCTCCACCCCAGACCACCCCAATGATGCCCTCGAGGTGATGTCCCGGTGCCTGGAGGCCGTACGGATCTGGATGGGGAGGAACAAACTCAGGCTTAACCCATCCAAGACCGAGTGGCTGTGGTTTCCGTCGTCCCGATATAGTCAGTTGGCGCCATCTCTGACTATTGGGGGCGAGTCGTTGGCCCCCACAGATGGGGTTCGCAACTTGGGCATCCTCCTGGACTCACGGCTGTCTTTTGAAGAGCATATGACGGCCGTAGCCAGGAGGACTTTTTATCAGGTTCTCCTGATTCGCCAGTTGCATCCCTTTCTGGATCGGGACTCGTTACACACGGTCACTCACGCCCTTGTCACCTCACACCTGGATTATTGTAATGCTCTCTACATGGGGCTCCCCTTGAGAAGCACCCGAAGGCTCCAACTGGTCCAGAATGCGGCCGCGCGGGTGGTAATGGGAGCAATGTGGCGCTCTCATGTAACCCCCCTCCTGCGCGAGCTGCACTGGCTCCCAGTGGTCTTCCGGGTGCGCTTCAAGGTTTTGGTTACTATCTTTAGAGCGCTCCATGGCTCAGGACCAGGGTACTTACGAGACCGCCTCCTGCCACCAATAGCCTCTCACCGACCAGTTCGCTCCCATAGAGAGGGACTCCTCAGGGTGCCGTCGGCCAAACAATGTTGACTGACGGCCCCCAGGGGAGAGCCTTTTCTGTGGGGGCACCTACCATCTAAAACGGGCTTCCCCCAGAGTTACGAAACATCCAAGACTTACGCATATTCCGCCGTGCCCTGAAAACATTTCTATTCCAACAAGCCTAACTCTTCCTTTTTAATTGGCTTTTAAACTGGCTTTTAAATTGGGTTTTAAACCTCTTTAGATAAATTTGGATGTTTTTAATCTTTGAGCCTAAATTACTTAATCTGTTTCTTAATAGTTTTTAACTTCTATATGTATTTGTATTTGTTATGGCTGTTCACCGCCCTGAGTCCTTCAGGAGTAGGGCGGTATACAAATATGAAAAATAAATAAATAAATAAATAAATAAATAAATAAATAAATAAATAAATAAATAAATAGGGAAGCCAGATTCACTTAACAACTGGATTAATTTAATAACTGCAATGATTCACTTAAGTCAAGGACTACCTGTATTCAAGAGTTCCTTCTGTAACATTCTATACTGGATCATTACAGACAAAAGTTGTAATATGTTGCTACATAAAGGATAGTAGCTGCATAGCTTACAAGAAGCTGGTATCCCATAGACCAGGGGCATCAAACTGGCAGCCTGTGGGCCAGTTGCACCCCAGCTCCACGAATGGGAAAAACATGAAACGTCACATGACGGCAATGTGACACTGTGAGTTTGACACCTGTGCCATAGACTAATGGGGTTTTTTTTGGCAATGAGCTTGCCAGGCAGAAGAGAACAATGAACCACAACTGTTCCTTCTGCTCCATCTTAAGACCTGTCTAAATATGTAGCATCTCCTTAGCATTACATGCCAATACAGCTATTGAAGGAAGAGCTGCCCAGAATCAACTGAACTGAGATGGGCAGTCAAAGAAATTGAATGGACAAATGAATTAATGAACAAATAAACAAGAAACATGTCTCCAGTCACAAAAAAGTTCTTAGCAGAACCCTACTCAGCAGTACTCCAGAAGTATGAAAGCTTTAGATCCAGCCAGATATTTTATCTTTAATAATTCTAACATTATTAAGGTTATTTTCTATTTAAGACTGCATTATAAGTGATTTACCCCCCTCTGTAAATTAAATTCCTGTTCAATTTCAGAGTTCTACTGTTATGGTCTAACAGATTCATAAATACCATCAGGTGCATGTATGTCCTTTTCTCCCCCTATTAGGTACCAAAGGCAACTTGAGAGAAGAGGAAGCTCCCCTTGGGATCAGTCTCGGGATCACTGTTGGCAGTGTGCTTCTGTCAGTCTACTTTCTAGTGTGGCAAACGTATATCCTGAGAGCAGATGTCATTATTAATGTGGTGCTGCTTGTTGCATATGGACTTGAAGGAATTCTACAAATCATAGCAATTGCTGCCTTTGTCAGCTAAATCATGTTGATGCTTGTATACATGGTTTTTTTCCTGCATTTTCTTGCAATGGAAGCAACGTTTAAAAATTACACAAAGGAGATGTCCTGGCAATTCTGTTCCATGTGACATACCAAAGTTGCCTGAGACGTTGGTTAAACAGGTTCTGCTGGCCCATTTTCAGCATAGAGTATTTACTATAATGACCTGTGCTGCAATGAAAGTTTGCAAGTTTGTGGCAAAAAACAAGCTGTTTTTCAAGGGGAAAATATTTCTTTAAATACGCAGGCCAATGCAGGAGGAATATTTATTTATTTATTAAATTTATATACCACCCTCACTTTCTAAAGCAAATGGAATGGAATGGAATGGAATGGAATGGAATGGAATGGAATGGAATAGAATAGAATAGAATAGAATAGAATAGAATAGAATAGAATAGAATAGAATAGAATAGAATAGAATAGAATAGAATAGAATAGAATAGAATAGAATAGAATAGAATTTTATTGGCCAAGTGTGATTGGACACACAAGGAATTTGTGTTGGTGCATACGCTCTCAGTGTACATAAAAGAAAAGATATGTTCATCAAGAATCATAAGGTACAACACTTAATGATAGTCATAGGGTACAAATAAGCAATCAGGAACAATATCAATATAAATCGTAAGAATCCAAGCAATAAAGTTACAGTCATACAGTCATAAGTAGAAGGAGATGGGTGGTGGGAATGATGAGAAGATTAATAGTAGTGCAGACTTAGTAAATAGTTTGACAGTGTTGAGGGAATTATTTGTTTAGCAGAGTGATGGTGTTCGGGGAAAAACTGTTCTTCTATCTAGTTCTGGTGTACAGTGCTCTATAGCGTTGCTTTGAGAATAGGAGTTGAAACAGTTTATGTCCAGGATGTGAGGGGTCCATAAATATTTTCACAGCCCTCTTTTTGTCTCGTGCAGTATACAGTATACAGCTTACAGTTTAAATCATAGATATTAAAGTATTAAAATATCAACAATGTATACAAACTAAAAAAACTGATGACAAGGACAGCACAGAGGTGGCGTCTTCCCTATTAGGCCACCAGCCTCCTCCAACATGAAGGATCCCCATCAGGACCTCAAACTATCCCTGTCAGCTGAAACTCTGACCTATAGGATGCAGAGCATGCTGATTCTGACAGATTGAGTGGGGCAGGCCAATCCCATTGGGGTGAGATGGTTCCTCAGCTAACCTGATCTATTCCATGAAGGGCTTTAAAGGTGATGACCAACAGCTTAATTGATCCTGGAAGCAAACTGGCAATCAGTGGAGGTCACACAACACAGTATTATGTGTGACCTCCTGGGGTGGTCAGAACGGATTATTTTACTGCATTCTGTACCAATTGTAGCTTCCAAATATTCTTCAAGGGTAGCCCCATGTAAAGCGTATTGCGGGAATCCAAAATTATCGTATTTTTCAGAATATAAGACGCACCTTTTTACCCCCCAAAAGAGGGTGAAAATCTGGGTGCATCTTATAGTCCGAATGTAGTCCCACCCAGCCTCTGAAACGGAGATTTCAGTGGCTGAAAAAAAAGCAAGGCGCAGAGCTCACAACCAATGAACCTGTTGCTAAAGTTCAACTCTGGGAATAGCTGATTGGGGGTATTCCGGGAAGCCGATCCACGCCCAACCAGCTTTTTTCTTGGTGCGTCTTATAGTCCGAAAAATAGGGTGTATGCACATTTATTCAGAGTTAATATCTTAAAATTAGGTAGCCTCAGGCTCAAATTTTTGTGGCAAGTATATTTTTTCTTGTTGTATCTGCACCAGGCCAACAAATCATCAATTAGTCTACAATTAGAATTATGATATTTTCTAATTCTGATTTGCAAGGTGCAGCAGAAAGAGAAAATATTAAATATTACATCAGAATCTGCCATATCATAGACAGAAGTTACACATTATACTAAAATAAAAAGTGGTTCCTTTGCTTTTTGCTTAGTAGAATGTGAGATACATTTAAAGGCCACGGTTTATAATGTAGGTTAGTATGTAAATCCTGCTAGTAGACTCATTCAGTACATTACAGTTTTTAAAAGATGTAGTGTGCTCTTCTGACCTATGTATAATCTTTCTAAAACCTGTTAGCATTCTTGTTTGCATAATAACACATTTCAAAGTTTCATTTCAAGAATATTAGATTGAGAATTATTTCACTTTATAAGTCTTATAGAATACCTGGAATAATTCTTTTTCAACATGTTTTCCCCCTTCAGAATATCTCAAATTGTTATTTGTTTTGAGTATAGTTAAGAGCATTTCTGGTGATTTTATCATCCATTCGTGTTTCTTGTAATCCTAAGGAAAAGTAAGATATAAATGAATTTTCTAGAAACTATGTATAATATGAATTTTACCTTTTGTCTTTCTCTATGTATGTTAATTTGCAACATTCCAGTTTTCTTTTATAAATACTTGTTTTGTGTTTTTTAACAAAAATAGATATATAGATCTGATATGACTTTTTTCTCCCAAAACTACTGTATTTATATTTTTATATCTCTTTTTAATAAATAAATATTTCATAGATTGTATATTTAATGGGTGTCTCTTATTGTTTTTCTGATAACAATGATAGTCGAATGTAGAATGTAAGTCTATCTTGTCTGTGCTAAATATTATGGAGTTCTTATAGATAATGGAGCATTTCACAAAAGGCATAGCTGTGATTAATCTAGGAAAGAGAAATGTCAAGTTTAGGGTTTAGTGAGTCCTACAGCTGTAAAAGCCTGGAATTATTTCAAATTTGATTGCAGACATTTATCATTTTTGTAGGGCTGACTCTCTGGAAGTGCCTTGTATTGATGTATTAGGACCAGAGATAGAGGAAAGTTCAAGATTTTGTGAAGATTATAATAAGAATGCCTAACATATAATTATTTCTGACATTTCAGAACAATGCAGCAGGAATGTTCAATTAATTAGAATGAGTGCTGATTAAATCAGAATGAGCCAAACTTTGGAAACAAGAAGAATGACATATAATTTTATAATTACACTTACCAACCCAACAATTGTGATTTGTAACTCTCAGTGAATTTTGGCATATGTTCAAGTGCATGTTTACATAAATATTTTTCATTATGATCAATAGCATTTACTACCATGGAAACATTTAGATTGCAATTCTCAAAACATTCCCGGAATAGGTGGATCCAAAATCTCCCCACTTTTTTTTTTTTGGTAGGAAGATTGCACAAACTGATTATAAACAATGCTATAACACAGACACCAAAATGATTCACTGGAACTTTGTAAAAATTATAATGTGCCAGTAATGAAAAATAGGTGGCAACATAGAGTCGAAAAATATTTGAAGGTGAGCAGGTTAAAATGTGGGATTTGCAAAGACAAAGTGATAGTTTTGCTCCATAACACATCAGATTTAACTGTAGTTAAAGAAGAAAGTATGGATAATTGATGTGGCAATATCGGGATAGTAAGACAGAAGACAAAAGAACTGAAGATCACAAAGTATCAAGATCTGAAAATCAAAGTTGAAATATTATGGCATAAACTTGATTATATTGGTGCCTGTGGTTATTGGCAAACCGGGTGTACTTTACCAAAAAATCTTGGACAACACTTAAGAAAATCTGTGCATTGACAAAATGATCATTAATTGCAAAAAACCACACTTTGGATTCCAATATATACACACAAATACATTACGACATGCTAGGCAGCTAGGTTCGTGGGAAGAACTTGATGCATTTGACAGCCAACTCTAGCTAAAAAACGGAACTGTTGTTTATATGTTCATGTTTTTTATCTAATATATAGCATTAATAATATTCATACTGATGCACTAAATGTTTTACAGACGGATACTGCTAAACTGTCCATTCTTTTTATGTAATCTATCTGTATAAAACAAAGCAGTATCTTAATAGCTCAGAAACTAATCTAAAGGGCATATATAATATTTTCAAATACGCATACACAACATTTAATAAATGTTTTAAAGCAATCTAGTACCCTTCAGGTATTTTGTGACTGCAATTCCCAGCCAAATGTGAAAACTGTAATGAGTATCAGATTGGAAAAAATGGTTTACATTGATTACTAAGCATATTAGAAGTGCTTTCCTGTATCAAAGTGAAATACTGTAACCTTAAATAATTTTAACTGAACCATGGAGTAGATTTCCCAAATATTTCTATACTATGCTTCATCTGGTATTTGTATATATGAACATGAATTGTCACGGTGAAGTCACAATAATTGCTAAACACACTAACATTTTTAAGTGTCTAATTAAAAAGCCTAGCCCTTCTAGAACAGGATAAGCAAGTTTAAATTAAAGCTGCATTAAAAATAAAGAATATGCTTTTTAGATGTCAAAATCTTGCTTTGGGTGGTGGTTGCTTCAAGGAAAAAACCTTATTCTACACACAATTTGGTTTACTATCATTAGCTTAATTTAAAATTTTGCTTTAAAGAAGAAAAAAAACAAGATGTCCTATAGAGATAAGGCTTTGCTGTTTTGCATTATTTTGCTATTTCCAAACCAAACAAAATGAAGGGAAATTAAAACAAAGCAAAGTACTAGATTTCATAAGATGCAGTAAGCAAATTTCTGTCCACAACATAATAAGTTATGTGCGCTAAAGGCAACTTAAGGGCTCTCTTCACCTCAATAATACATTCTCTGGGCTTTGAAAAGTCTTAATGTGCAGAAAATAAGAGAATCAGACCAAACAGAAATCAGCCTACACAGATACAATTTCTGTGTTCAAGTCATAGATAATGCAATAAACACAAGCTTATTCTGGAATTAGGAATCCGCCAACTATAACTCTTCCACCTCTTATTAGAGGCATTTAAAAATGAGTAGGATATTGCAAATTGATTCATCTATGGCATTATTATATATTAATGTAAATAAATCTGTTCTATCCACTAATCTGAATCTGGGAGAGTAAGCATATGCCTAGAATTAAAAGATCTCAGTTCTTTCTTTCACTGTCCACTGCTTGGATTGGACTGTAAGCCTCCAAAGTGTACTCTGGACAGGATGTCGAATAGGCATCTCCTTTCCCACACTCTTCAAATTCCTTCATGCACTGAAATCATGTGGGTCTCTTGTATGTCCACATCTACCATTGTACCCTTGAGAAATCTGTCAATTTAACATGTTCTGAGCACATTCCCTCTCCCCTTGCAAATTAAAAAGACTGGGGGAAATCTGGGAACAATTCATACTGCTATTGGTATCAAGAAGCCATGGTAAGGCACTTTCACGTGCATCTGGATATCACAATCTTTGAAGTCACTCAATTAACTTCCTCCCTTCTTTCTTTCCTGGAACAGTATACTGTAATTTATTAGTCTGAGAATATCAGTTTGCCTTTATAATGAAAATTAAATTGGTTTCTAATTTGCAAGAGCAAATTGCTGCTTAGTGAAGAAGGGCACATGTCATTCCTAGCAGAGTCAGGCTCTGTGTAAACCTTATGGCAGTTTTCCAATGCCCCCATCATCCAGGAAAAGCAGCACCACTGTCACTAAAAAGATACACGTACAAGATTTCAATTTCAAGCCACAGCACTTTTATAAGTGACAAACTGGAGAAAACTTTCTTTTTTTCCATCCCTGACTTTGGAGAAGCATTGCAAATCAGAATAAACAAAACCGGGCAGCAGGGCCCCCCAAGCTTGATGCAAACTCCTCTACAGATTAAGGTGCTTAATCATAAATAAGTAGTGTATTGGTGTTTATCCATTGTTGTTTACCACCTCCTGTCAGTGGCAGGAACTAAACAAATGTGGAATGTGCCATCTTCTGTTGGTCTGTTTAGTCTTTATAATTTAGATTAGACAGGACAGACTACAGAAAGTTCAATTGTAACCGTAGAACGAGAGGTAAATTTATAAAAATCCCAATTTGTTTGAAAGACTAAACAGACGGTTTACAGTTACAATTGAACTTTCTGTAGTCTGTCCTGTCTAATCTAAATTATAAATTGATTTTTTTTCTGTTTTACACAAAAGGTCCGTATGGGGTTTCCAATCAATGATAAACATGCATCATGGATAATGGTAAAGAAATGCAAAGGGAGCCATCCAGCTCACCTCTTCCTTGTGGTAGATGATCAACAGCTGGCAGGCTATTTAAAAATGAAGTCACTCAGAGTCTGAGTTAAAACAGAATAAGAGTTGGAAGGGACCTTGTACATCATCTAGTCCAGACCCCCCCCCCCAAGCAGGAGACCCTACACCATTTCTGACAGATGGCAGTCCAGTCTCTTCTTGAAAGCTTCCAGTGATGAAGCTCCCACAACTTCTGAAGACAAGCTGTTCCGTTGGTGGATTGCTCTCACCCTTAGAACATTTCTCCTTATTTCTAGGTTGTTTAGTTTAACTCCTGGCGATTTTGTGTTTTTTTGACACCAAGACTGACCTTTCTCTGACTTCCCAGGAGAATTTAATGTACACCCTGGTATCCCTACACATCTCCCCTCTAAACACTGCCGTAACTAGGCAGACTCTGCACGGCATCCGCTTCTAGGAAACCAGCTACTTATACATACATACAGTATTAAAATACCAAAAGCAAGGCCGCTTCTACTGAGGAATTAACGGCGTCAACTTTAGCAGGCCTCCTTCTCAGAAAACATGCCTAGACTTGAGCTGTTAACTTTCTCTCCCGCCTCCAACTCCGGTCCAGGCCAAGGCCCGCTGTGCTGAAAGGCAGCTTGTCAACCCCGCTTCCATCAGAACCGCACCGGGCTGGGCAGGAGCACTCCTCCCTCCCTCCGTCTGCTCCTCATGTCAGGCCCTTGCTGGGCAGAGAGGCTCCACAGGCCAGGTCTGAGCGGTGCAATGAGCCCCGGAGGAGCCTAGGATCCGCGCGCAAAGCTGGAAAACGATGCCCCTCGGGAGCAGCCTTGGCACGCAGCCCTCTAGCCCGGGAGCCGCCTTTCACGGCAGCCGCCTGGCACTCGTGTGGCAACGTTTTCCAGCCGCGGCTAGCGGTGTGTGTTTGCGCGCTCGTGTGTCTGTGTGTTTGCGCGTGTCTATGTTGCGTAGTTCACTTTTCCTTCCGCGTGAAAAAAGTTTAACAAGAGGGGCAAGAAAGTGCGGTGGGAGGGTTGCAGAGAAGTAATGGCTCCCCTCCCCGCCCCGAAATCTCGGGGAAATAAAACGGGGCTCCAAAGCGGAGGCCAGCCCGGCACTCGGCAGCGTCGCGCCAGGGGTCACCAGAGATCCCAGGCCGGTCTGGCAGGGAAAGGGAGTAACCTGTAGCTGCGGCCCCAGCGACTCCTCCTCCTCGTCCTCCTCCACCACCCCGCCTCTTTTCCTAGCTAGGCGAAGAAAGCCGCCTCCTTCCACCTGCTCACGGCGACGCTTGTTCGTCCGGACGCGGAGAAAAGAGGAGAAGCCAGCGGCGCCTGAGGGAAGAGGACGACGCAGGACGACGACAACCCTGCTTTTTTTGTTTGTTTGTTTGTTTTCGGGAACGAGGGCCGAGGCATGGCAGGACTCTGGGCCGACTGAAGAGGACGAGGGAATCGCGAGCGGGAGAAGTGTGACAAGGACCGGCGGCGAAACAGGAGGGTCCGCCTGCCTGATCCAACGGAGGTGAGTACTGTAGTTGCGTCCCCCACAAGAAACGGGGGGAAACTCTCGGAAGACCATTTTTTATTTTTTTGCACTCTTCTTACCTGGAAAAGGGAGCGCTGCAGCCGAAACTCAACCTTGGAGGAAGTTCAGTACAGAAAACGGGGGGGGAAAGGGCAGCGTTTTCTCAGCCTCGTCGGTGTGCCATAATAAACCCATCCCTGCCTTAATGCTAAAGATCCAGGACAGCAAGTTTCCTGAGCGTGGGAACGCTCTGCCTCGGGGAGGGAAGCCTCGGTATTTTATTTTCGGTTTACACAACTTTGCCGAATATGGATCGGTTGGGATTTCTTTCTACCAGTCTGGTCGGAGTTTTTGTCCAATGACCTTCTAACAGCCGGTTCCTAACGAGAGGAGAAGCTGAGTTGTATGGAACCCGTTTTTCTGAACTTCGCAGTTATCCTTTGCCTGCGTGGCGGCGGTAATACATGAATTTCAATAGCAAATATTGCAAGATACATTTCTCTCTCTCTCTCTCTCTCTCCCCCCCCCCCATTTCTTCTCTCCAGTAGAAGAAAGTTTTCTTAAGTGTTTTCTGATATGGAATCCAGGGAATTAATCACTATATCATTAGACAAATAGGACAGTTGACCATAATTGTTGCTTGACTTTAATTAGGATAATTTGATATAAGGTTTAATAGCAGGATCTCTCATCCATATTGAATATTTAACTGCCTGGAAGCATAAACACAAGAGTTTTCCTTTCTCACCCACAAATTACAAGCTTACAGTGAGGGCATAGTATGATTACACCTTTTGGACCTTGGAATTAGATACAAATATCACATGAAAGAACAGGATATTTTTATAAATTATTATCTTAGCCTTGACAGGCTGCTCATTAGGCACTTTAATGAAGTCATACCAAGTATACACAGGGAGGCTGTTAACAAATCATATGGATATGAATATTTCTGGCCAGGCACAAAAAGGAGAAGTAAAACATTGCCTGACTTTTATCAAACCATAAACAATCAAACCACTCTGTATCTCTATATTAAAGAACATAGCTAAATTTCAAAACTTCTGATATGAAATGTCTAAGCATTCCGAGTATCTGAATTTTCTAAATATTGCCTTATATTTTTATGCGAGTATGCTGCCAAGTAAACAAACATTAAGCAT
The DNA here is from genome assembly GCF_059756535.1 of Pantherophis guttatus. Taxonomy (NCBI): domain Eukaryota; kingdom Metazoa; phylum Chordata; class Lepidosauria; order Squamata; family Colubridae; genus Pantherophis; species Pantherophis guttatus. The sequence goes on along the minus strand of NC_142063.1, from coordinate 108,300,316 downwards.
ATCAGAATTTTTAAGTTTTCCAAAATGTTTTACTGCGTAACCTGATTTAATTGTCTAGAGAAAAGAATGGCCCTATTTAGAAGTCCCATTTGATTGCTATTTTTGGTTAAAAGGATCTGTTATAAAACAAGCGGTTGGAATATATTAGCATTGCTGTGGAAAAATATAAGAAAAGGTTCAAGATGGTCTGTGTACTAAGCAAAATGAAAACAAACTCGGGGCTGATTCATTTTCTAATGCTGTAATATAGCAGAACTGTTTTTCTATGACTTCTTTGTACGATGTTTTGCTAAAGTTGTAAGGCCAGAATTATATGATGGGGTACAAAAACTGCAGCTTATTTTAGCACAATTGGTAAAAGAGGTCCACATCCTTGATTGGTCCTGGTTCCAATTGTAATTACAATATACTGGTATACATGAAATATATTACAATATAATACCACAAACATTCAAGGAAAACATTTTTCATGGTACTTTAAAATCACTTACAGTCCTTTGGCACCTGATGGATGCAAAAGCATAATGCAGCCTTTCGTTCCACTTCATGAGATGATTTTAAATAATGGGCTTCATGTAGTTATAAATGCAATATGGAAATTTACTGCTTGTCTTTCAAATTTTATGTCAGGATTGAAAGGGTTCAAGATTCGGTAGGCCTTGTATGTCTATTTTTTAAAATACTTTTTATATTGAAAAGAAATGATGCAGTCATACTCAGTAGGATTCCAGCCAGTGATAAATACTGTAAGTTTCTGGAACAATGTTTATCAACTGAGCCCCATAGCAAGTCTCCACCCTGATATCAGCATGAACCACCAGGTTATGAGGATTGTTTAAGTTTCAGATCCAGCATTGGATTAAAATATGATCAGACAGCCAGAGCAGCCCAGTTGAAAGAGGGGAGGAAACCTGTTTACACTTGTGTTCAAACCCTTGTTCAGTCTTGAAGGATTTCTAGAAATTGCAACTACCTAACATTAGGATTTCCTCTATAAAATAAGTGTGTCAATGCCTTTCCAGGATTTCTGCAAAGAGGCAAAGTGACGTAAGAATTCAGTCAGTCAGTTGATCGCATTGTTAGACCAGAACAAGTATGTCCATGAGTGATCTCTGAACACTTATAAATCTATCTCAAGAAACCAGTAAATTAAACTTGAGATAAAATTAAAATACATCTATAATACAACCTGGCTACTATAGAACCACAGAGTAAAATCCAAAAGGAACACTCGACATCTAGGCTATAAAAGAGATTGTGTCTAAAATTACAAAAATGTGAAGACGTGTTTTACAGGATGTGATAATATCTGAAGTTATATAACATTTGATAATACAGTGCCTAAAATTACAAAAAAATACATCCATGTAGCAGAAACCTGGCCTGTTAAGGTCCAACAGAGATAGAAATTGTACAAAATTCTCTACAGGCAGTACCTTTTTTTAAAAAAGCAATAACTACTAATAAATCACAAATACTTATTAATGTTTCAAATAATTATTCGGGCATCTTTATCAAGATGCTTATTCTTTGTTTTATAGCTTTGATATCTATCATTTTTTTGAAATGACATTTCTTCAGTGCTATGACTGGGTTGCAGCTTTAAGAAAACTTCAAGTACATTTCTGGTTTATGACAGCAACATGTTAAAGTATTTCTGGAGAATGGAATTTAAGTGAATTCATATGGAATGAGTAATGCCACTGCCTGTTTGTTATATACCTGCCAATCTGTTCTGTGATATTTGCATGTTTCAGTAAGTCTCCATCTTGCTGTAGAAGTGGGATTATCTTGTCTTGCTATGGCTTGGTACTCTTACAATACTCCCAACAGAAGGCTCATAGTCTATCATTCAGAGCAGTGCAAGCTTGCAAACTAGCAGTGAATTTACAGTAAATTATCGGGGATCAAACTACTTTGCAGATAGTGCTTCTCAGGGTGTCTCACCCTGTTCTAGCAACTGAGCAGAAAAAACTATGTGGGCAATATTGTTTCCTTCACTTTACCTTTCTTCCTCTTCAGTGGTCAATCCACCCATTTTTCTGATACTACGTATCTGTAGCTCTGATCACAACATGAAGCCAGAGGCCTAAAGCTAAATTTATTTTCAAACAGGGTTAAGAATCACTACAAATACTCGTAGATTGACCTGAGAATGTCTGATCTACAACCAAGTCAAGTAAAAGAACTTGATGGTTTCATTTTTTTCTGACCCTGAGATATAAATAGTAGGTAGCATTGATGAAAAGATGGAAAATGCTACTTTCCCAGGGACAAACTACATATATTTTTATCCATACCTACAAAGAGATTGGACGGATTCGTCCTTAGCACCAAGCCATAATTCTGCCTTCTTTATTTTGGAGAGCTGTGTGAATCTTGCCAACAATGGCTTACTCAAAAAATCCACAATAAAATAAATCATTCCCCCCCCCCTTTTTTTGGGGTGGATATTCTGTAATAAGAAGAAAGGCAGAACAAGTGATAAAAAAAGAAAACACTAGCATTAACTAAAATCTGCATATATATTATGTCTAGTTCCTGGAAGTTATTGTAATATACTAAGCATCCCTTTGGACTCCTTTCCAGATAGTGTGCAAATAATAACCAGCACAGAGCAAGATAGTGATTGCAGGCTTGAAACTAAAATTAAATGGACCGGAAATGATGTAATAGGAAGAGGGATAATTTGCTAACCCTCCTCTCTGCCCCGTTTCTAGCATATAGAATTTATGTTTACAGTTGTAAAACTTGTTTGGGTATCGGCAATGCTGGCTGATATGTTGGTGCCCTGGGATATTTGCTCAAAGACAAGCACAATAAGCACAATTGTGGCAAAGCTACAGAACCAATAGCAACTATCTATTGCTGCTATCTTATCATTGGGCTTGCAGTCTTTATTTGAAATGCATCAGGGCTTCAGACTTTATGAGTTATTATTCCTGAAGGTTGAAAGGAATGTTGTTCCCACAACAGTAACAAATACAGGTGATTAATCTCAGGAATGGTAGAAGTAGATTCATGTTATGAAAGCTTTCTTATTACCACAAGCCATAACATGCTTCCAGGCCCTCCAGCAGCTTCTCTTCTGGAGAATATTTGCTAAACCAGAGAAACTTGTCAGAGCCCAAACAGAGGAAGACAGTTCTACTGAGCTATTGGGGTTGTCAATATCTTCTGTCCAACTTTGATAAATTTCTTAACTATACCAGGTCTGATATATACTTTGGTTTGCAGCGTAAACCACAGTTGGCTGGCCTCATATGTGCTAAAGCACAATCCTGGTTTACAATCCATAATAGTTGAGTTTATACAAATCAAACCCAAATCAAGCAAATCATATTTTGGATTAGTGTAATTTGTGAACTCAGTCTGATCTGGTTCAATTAAACTAAGCCTAGTGGCTTTTACAAAGAGTAAAATTGCTCCAGTTAAATTGTTGATAATTCAAGAAACCAAAGGGGTAGGGAGGATTGAGGTAGATGAGGAATAGCTTTGTGAAAAGAAAAGATAGGAAGGGAAGCACCCTCTTTGAACTTGCAGCTTCTAATTCTGTTCAGTCTCACAGCCACACAAGCAATGAAGCCAAACTTTTGGATTGCAGTGAGCTCGTCCATTTCTTTGTTTTGATAATGTGACCATCATTTGCTGAATTTCCTGGTCTGGAGTTATAGAGAAAGATTTTTGGGCTGTGTCTCTGTCTTCCAGTTAGTTTTTAACTCCTAGCAACTGGTCTTCCTTGTCTTCTTCCTGAACTATGAATGTTAATGCTCAGTCTTGACCAATCCCATTCTTTTTATTCACCCGGAGACAACTAGCCCCTACAGATTTCTTGACAAGGTGTTTTTGGAAGTGGTTTACCATTGCCTCCTTCCTGGGCTGAGAGTGAGTGACAGGCCCAATGCCACTCAACTGGCTTCATGCCTAAAGCAGGACTAGAACTCATGGTCTCCTGATTTCTACGCTGTTGTCTTAAGCCACTGCACCAAACTAGTTCTCACATAGAAGTTAAGAAGCTAAATTTCTCCCAAAGGAAGATAGTATTTGTAGCTCAGAGTTGAACGGTGGAGTCCTTAGTGCTCTCAGAATTGTATCTGGGACAAACTAGGTTTTGATGATTCTGCCAAACATGAATCTGGTTCTAAAAGATTGCATGGGGATTTTACATAGTCCACAATGGGAAGCTGCAAATGGAAGAAGTAAACAAAGATCATGTATTTCTAGGAATTCCTATCTTTGGACTTGAACTTTAACCTATTGCTGTGCAGCACTTAGCAGATATCAATGTTGAGCTCCGTGTCATGAAAGTTTCGATAATAGCTTTCTATATATTAGATCTCCATTATTGGCTTGTCAAGGAGAAGACATGGTCAGTTGGCAAATTTATCTGGCTTATTCAGTCTATTGATTAGGTAAAGCAATATTCAGGGCTCAGGGGTGGAATTCATCTTTGCCGGGTAAATAAAAGTGATGGATTGGCCAAGCCTGATCATTAACATTCATAGTTTAGGAAGAAGATAAGGCAGGCCAGTGAATGAGAGACAGACTGCCCAAGTCAACCTTCTCTGGTCTAACAATTCGTCTAGTTAAAAAGAGGTGATGCAAGGTGCATTGTGAATGACAGGCTCCATACAAGTCAGTTGATTAATAGCTGTTGAGAAAGTAGAGTAAATGTACTTCTTTCTTGGCTGAATCATTAGAGGTTCCCATGATGCAGGGACATCAGATAAGGTAAAGGTTCTCTCATACATGCATACTTCCGGCTCTAGGGGCGGTGCTCATCTCCGTTTCTAAGCCGAAGAGCCAGCACTGTCCGAAGACGTCTCCAGGGTCATGTGGCCGGCATGACTCGATGCTGAAGGCGCATGGAGCGCTGTTATCTTCCCACCAAAGTGGTTCCAATTTTACTACTTGCATTTTTTATGTGCTTTCGAAGTGCTAGGTTGGCAGAAGCTGGGACAAGTAACAGGAGCTCACTCTGTTACGCAGCACTAGGGATTTGAACCATTGAACTGCTGACCATCGTGTCCCCCTTCTTTCTTGGCTGGATCATTAGAGGTTCCCATGCTGCAGGGACATCAGAGCACCTGTCAAAACTAAGTTCTGATCCAATTTTTAAGGCAATAAGCTTGCAAAGAATAATACATTCTTCAAAGACTGGGAGAGCAATTATTAGGGGTTTGGTGTTGATCATACAACTCCTAATCATATTAGAATAGCATCAAATCTTATACTTGAAATTGAACAAACAGAAAGCTACAGTAACTCAGTTTGAAATATTTTTAGTGTCTGGAACTTCTCAAGCATGATCAAGTTCTAACCATAGTGCACTTTATTTGGTGGCCTTAGTAACTGTGAGAAACATGTAACTGTGACATGTAAACCATGGTTTACTCCTTATTGTTTTATGCGAGGCAAGTCACTCTTGACTTGTTCAAAAAAAACTATGATCACAAGCTCTTTTATTGTACAATATGACACAGGCAATAAAAAACCTGTTGCAGGCTTTTAAGTTTCTTACTGTATGAAACTGTTGTAGACAAATATTAAAAAATGAACATTCCCATCAGAGTGAGGAGGGTTGGTCTATGGCAGGGTTAGGCAATTATTTTTTCCAGGGGGCCGTATGAGAAACTAGGACTGTTCTGGAGGATCGGACCAATTGGCTGAACTTAATTCTACTCAGTATTAATTTTATCACATTATAAAAAGCGGTTGTATTGTATTGTATGGTTTTGATTAACTGCTACTGGTAAGAATATACATTACATCTTATTTACATTGGTTTCTAATTTCTGATTGATCCCACACGGGCCAGATAGGGAGAGCCAAAGAGTTGGATGTGACCCAGGGGCTGTAAAATGCCTAGTCAGAGGCGATAGGAGTTGTAGTTAAATCAACTGGAGGGGTACCAACTTGGGAGATGCTGCCTCTTGAGCTCATATTCACATTTACTCAAGTTCTGTGCTGGGTGGCAAGATAACAACCTGACTTGGAAAAGATTATGAGATCAAAGGCCACCTATTGGCATAATTGGAGAGTTCTTGATAGCTGAGGTCAGTTGTCGGGGCAACAAGAGAAGGCCAGCCTCCTAAATTTTTATGGCATGTGACACACAGCCTATACAAAGATCAATCAGCAGAACAGGAAAAGCTGGTTGTCTGCTCTAAGTCCTTGTCCTGTGTGAAGAATGAATCACAGTGATGACTGAAGGATATTTTGAAGATGTTTTGTTAAGAACAGGAGTTGTCATGCAGAAATTGGAACTTGTTGGTTTTGTAATGCAAGCATATCTTGCTTTATGTCAGACGGAAGTTTTAAGCAAGGAAGTACTGTAATTCTTGCAATCTCTGTTTTGTTGGTTTACTGAGATTAATTGTTACTTCCATTGCCCTTTATGTAAACAAAAAGCTTATTGGCATTGTGTATCGAATCTCTGGTTGAAGCTAGCAAAAAAGAAATGATCAAGAGTATCACTCATTGACTTAGTGGATTATTGTGCCTTGGGGATCTATTGTCTTGTGGACACAGACTGTAGTGCTTGTGTCATGCCAAGGGCTCTGTGCCCAAAATGAGTGGGCTCATTTGCACTAATATAAATTAATGATAATGAATCATATTACTACAATTCTGAATTATGTAATTTCCTGGCAGCTTTCTATGTAGCATAATTATCACAAGGGAAGCCTTTTGGATCAGAAAAGTCATGAAATTTACACTCTAATTATGCATAGGGATCTATATATTATTCAAACAGAGAAGATAGAACATCCCAAATGTTTTGTTTACAAACAGATGTTTATAGTGCACTCCTCTATTTGAAGAAATTCCATTTATTGGAGTTATATATTGCATTAAAGTCATGTGTTAAGTATTACTGAATAAACCATAGTCTATAGATAGTATAATATGGTAAGGCATAAATTTAATATTTAAGTCATTGTGTCTGGAGTTCTACAACCTGCCAATAAATCAGAACTAAATAAACATATTGAAACATGATATAATATTTATACCTAGTCACTGAGTTCAGTGTTGTTTAGCTCTGTTTTATAGTTAGGCAAATATGTGAGCCCAGACAAGCGGCATATGCCACAAACTATATCTATCGAAAACCCTGATTTAAGCTGGATTTAAACATGAAACGATGACTTTGTCAATCTTTTTGGATTTTTCTTGAAGACATACCTGCCAGAGTCAATACGATGACCCTCTGCTGTTGAGAAAATCAGCAAAGGAAACCTGTATACTTCAAGTTGTTCACATCAGACTGGGTTGTATAAATTTGGATCAATTTAGAAAATTTAGAAAACTGAATGATGCATATCACCTGTTCTCTGCCCTACTGTGCTGCCACCAAAATTAATGATGTATGTCACACATCCTTCCAAATGATAGTTTTCTTGCATTTTTTGGAGTCTGCCTTGGTCACTCCACCCATCCTGTAATTATATATGTCCAGTCTCAGAATTGTTCTTATGTTGCTTTGGCTCAGGCAGCTGTAAAGGTTTCCTATGAGCTGATGCAATTAGGTATAGCTAGCTAGAACTCTGGGAAGTTAAAATCAAGTCCAATAATTTCTTCCATGGTTTTCCTCGAAAGTGGAAGACTGGAGTTATGGCAGATTTTGTCTTAGCAAGAGTGGGCAGTGTATATATAAAATGAGGCTCTCATTTTACTGGCCTCAGAAGGATGGAAGGCTGAGTCAACCTTGAGCAGGTCAGGATCGAAGAGGTAAAGCAGCTAGTAAACGTGTACAGTGATCCGTTCCAGAAAACTAAATGACTGGAATCTTTATTTCTCACAATCTCTAAGTGTGTTTGTGTTACCACTAAATGTACTCTTATCACTGTTTACACAGAAGCTGATCTGTCTAGAAACAAATATCTCATTTGTTAAAATTCCATTAAACATTCACTTTTAACCTTTGGAATTGGTTAAATTCCATTTGTTAAACTTCTCTTTCAAACACATGCTGTTTCAAATGTATCAAAGTAGCAGAGTATGAAAGAAAAGGAGGACAAGAATAATTAAAAGTCTCTGAGACAAACCATATATCTGTTCAAGATTGCCCAAGTCCACCTTCCCACCCAGACTCCTGCAGATGTGAAATTAACCACTCCTTTGGTGCTCTCTAGTCCAACACATTTAGAGAGCACCAGTTTTGGAAAAAAGCTGGGTTTTATTTTGCAGATCTTGGGACTTGTTTTTATGTTTTAAGTGGAATCTGGGCTAGACGGACCTCAAGGACAGCAATTCAGAAGTTTTTGTTTTTGAAGTGCAAAATTCTACATGTCCAGAGCTGGGCTGCTGCCGGTTCAGACTGGTTCATCTGAACCGGTTGTTCCGATTCTGCATGATTCAGAGAACCGGCAAATCAGAGCACCGGCTGGCCCTGCCTGTTTTTTAGGCCATTTTCAGGCCATTTTTCCAGCCAAAATCAGCCTGAAAACAGCTCAAAAAAGCTGGCTGAGAGGGGAGAGTGCAAGGTTGCTGTTCTGGGATGAGGGGACTCGGGAAACTTCTGGGTCCACCTTACCCCGCTTCTTTTCCTCTCGCAGCCAGTCAAGCTTGATGCAGCCTCTCTCTCTCCCCCCCCCTCTCTCTCACACACACACAGAGGTTGGATCTTTCTTTCCTCTCCCCCCCAGCCCCCTAGATTCCCTCCCCAACCCTGCCTCTCCCATACAGGTACCACCCACACAAGTGATGTAGAGTTGGCCATGCCCACGCAGTCACATGACTGAAACCCCCCCTAGTCACGCCCACCCAGCCAGTCATTAGGGAAGAGAACCGGTTGTTAAAAAATTTGGAGCCCACCACTGTACATCAGTGGTAGGCTCCAAATTTCAAAATTTTTTACTATCGGTTCTGTGGCTGTGGCTGTGGCTTGGTGGGCGTGACAGGGGAAGGATACTGTAAAATCTCCATTCCCAGCCCACTCCAGGGGAAGGTTACTGCAAAATCCCCATTTCCTCCCAATCAGCTGGGACTTGGGAGGCAGAGAATAGATGAGGGTGGGGCCAGTCAGAATTTTTACTACTGGTTCTCCGAATTACTCAAAATTTCTGCTACCAGTTCTCCAGAATGGTCAGAACCTGCTGAAACCCACCTCTGCTGTACATGTCTACAGAATTCATCATAATCCTTCTGGTATCCATTACTATGAAGACATTTTCTGTATAGAGTTCATTATAAAATATGGCCTTTTATATAATAACACTGAATCATTTGTTTTTACATGCATGCTTTGACTAATATATTTAGGAGAGAATAGCTCTCTTTCCCCAACCAATGCCTTGCATGTATTTCAGATCTGAAGTGATTTTTATCCCTTGGTTTCCCTTCGGGAAACAGTACTTCATATATATAATTGACTGCAATGCTGTAGGCCTTCTCCCAGGTAGGTAGAGATTGGAATATAGGATTGCAATCAGAATTTAATGAAGCCCATGAGAAAGTGGCCTTTGTAAGGGATTAAACATCACAGGCAGAGAGTGAGAATGGGGTGTACCAGACATACTTTCCTTCTTGCTCATCATCTTAATGATGATTAATGATTAAATAATTAATGGCCACACTGATCCTTATAACAAAAACAAAGGATTAGGGTGTTTGTGATAATCAGTTTGGGTGGCATTAGCTTGCTATGCAAAAATATGTAAATACTGAAAAATCAAATCTTGCCGGTTCTCTGCAGTAATTAGGCAATATTAATTTTAGGAGCATTTATGGAAATTTATTAATTTATTTATGGAAATTCAGTAGAGCAAACAGATCTTCAGGGTTCAGCCTTCTAGATTTATCCAATGCTTACCTGTGAAATCAAATCAGAATATTATTTTTTAACTATTTTTTAACTTTTAACTTTTGTCTATGGAATAAGATCTAGTGTTCAGTTTGGAGATGAAGGCACCTTTCACCAACTGCTAAGTAGAAATCACATAACGTAACTGACTAACAATCAATAGCATTTTTCTCTTGCTCTTGGTGCCAAACTCAATAATCTGTAGAAACTAAGAAGCTTAGTAACTAGTTCATTGTTCTCCAACTTAGTACTCTCTAAATATTTGAGGGTGCTAGCTGTCAGAATTTTTCTCAAAAGGCCAAGCAGACTCAGACCTAGTATTTCCGGTACAGCTCATCAGAAAATGCCAGAGCTGTATCTATCCCTGAAAATATTAATTAGACTAGTTTGGAAGTCAAAAATATATCCTGAAAGTGACAAACCACATCCATATTTCTATTAAAAAAGATTACATGGATGCATTGGTGAAGGCTTCAGAAGTCAAGTTTAACATGAAGGATAATTATTTTATTGTGATGAGGCACAGAGAGTGATCTGTATATTCAGGAGGGTGATCCGTATATTCATTTGATGCGACAATTTGTTGTGTGAATGACTTCCATTTAGATTTTCCATGTGATTCTGTGTGCTGTTCAAAAACAAGCAGTCCGATAACACAGCTGGGTCCTATAACAGTGCTCTGAAGAATGATGGTCATGCTCAGTGATACCTGTATATTCCCCTAGTGGGGATTGCAATTGTCCTATGAATAGAATTCTAACTGTAATTGCCCTGGGAGTACAGTTTTTTTTCACTGCATGTTCTCAACATCACAAGAGGGAGACCGAGTCACATTTGCATCTTAATAAAAAAAACTTTAATTCAAGGATAGGAAAGCTATCATATGCCAGTACAGACCCAGATGACGTTGAGTTTAAGTTCTCAGGATACCTCTCCATAGGCTGTGCTCACTGGATCCGTTGAAATACATAATTCCACAGGATTCCAGTTTTCCAACTGAAGCAGGTCTTGAAGAAATTAAATGTGATGAAAATAATTGTTGAAGTGACATCATAAAGAGAATAGAGAAATGCATCTGCAAGTTCTGCAAGGCTCTAACGATGCGTACCTTTGGCTTCACAATCTCGTTTGCACAGTGGTGTTCCCATTCAGAATTGTACAGACATGAATTGTAGGGCAGATCGTAATAGTCCTTGCTCTTATTGAGCAGTAGTTTTGTTGGCTCATATTATATAATTAAATAAAACCCAAACGAGCTGCCTAAAGGCTTCCGCTTTCTGATGTTCTAACTTATGGTAGCCCAGAGCTGATTCTCCTAGGTAATCCAAATCTCCACCCATGGATTGTCTTTACTTGGCTAGGACATCTGGTTATCATTATGAACTACAGTGAATTTGAATTCCCACCAGTTGAAATTCAGGACAATTAAATATTTGTTTGACTAAAGGATAGAATTTGTAAGTATTACTGCTTAACATTAGATGTCTTACATTCCAATTTAATTGTTATTGTAAATATAATAAGTAAAATATTTTGATAACCTCTAGAACAGTGATGGTGAACCTTTTAGAGACTGAGTGCCCAAATTGCAACCCAAAACCCACTTATTTATCGCAAAGTGCCAACACGGCAATTTAACCCAATTAATGAGGTTTTACTACCTAAAATAAGGATAAACAACGTAGAGTTCAGCTAATTGTTCTAAGAAAAACATGGTAATGCACTTCTATGCCCCTTCATTTTTTTTCTGCTTTTGAAATGTTATGTTTAGCAACAATAAAAAAGAAAAACTTTTGTAATATCATTTCTCTTTCCCTCCCTCTCTCTCTTTCTCCCCTCTCTTTCTCTCTCTCTTTCCCTCCCAATTCGCTCTTTCTCTCTCTCTCTTTCCCTCCCCCATTGTGAAGCTCACGAGTGAAAAAGTTCACTCAATCAATTCCAACTTCGGGAGATCTTTTTCTTTTCATGAGAAGTTGGAATTGATTGAGTGAAACGTGACGGAGAAACGCAATTGGAGCTGGGCTGGGGTGACTGCGCAGGTGCCCAGAGAGAGGGCTCTGCGTGCCACGTCTGGCATGCGTGCCATAGGTTCACCATCATGGCTCTAGAATATGTAACTTTTAGGATTTTTAAATATAAGTAATTGAATGTTTTTCTTAAATTGTATCCTCACATCTCATCACCCCAACCCCCAAAAAAGAAGCCACTCACTTTGGGAAGACTAACTTGTTTATTTTGGCATTAAACCCAAACTGTTTAATGTTTCTGAAATTCAGATCTTCAGCTGCTACATAATAGAAAACCGATTGTAGGAGAGGACTACAAGGCTGAACCTGAGGGAGGGGTCAAATGCATCACCAGTCTTGAGTCCCTATACCCACAAAAGAGACCTAAGTCCAGCCCTGCTTGAAGTCCGTTGACTTTTATCTGGCACTAATTTGCCTTGACCATTAGTAGATCAGATTTGTGTGTATAGGTTACATGGAATAAATTCTCAATGCTTTCTGAACTCTTTTCTAGCTCCTGGTTTCTTGCACCTGACACCAATGGGTGTGTCTGTATAGCCACCAGGAGTTAACTTAGAAAGGGAGTTCATCTTTTATATACCAAGCCAAGAGCATTGGATCAACTAGTTCAGTACTGCTGGTATGGATTGGCAGCGGCTATTCAGGTAAATGTTTTGCCAATATTACCTAAAGAGGTCAGAGATTAAATCTGAGATCCTCTGCAAAGAACTGTGGCATAGAGTACCTGCTGCAGTTGAGTTCCCTGATAAGGCAAAAGTATGGTCTAGAACAGGGATGAGGAATTGTGGCCCCTTTATGACTTGTGGACCAACTCCCAGAATTCCTGAGTCAGTATGGCTGGCTCAAGAATTCTGGGAGTTGAAGTTCACAAGTCATAAAAGGGCCATAGTTCCCCACCTCTGGTCTAGAGAGAGCAGTGGTGAAATGTAAAATTTGTTACTACCGGTTCTGTGGGCGTGGCTTGGTGGGGGGGTAATGTGACTGGGTGGGCGTGGCAAACTTCTTCTTTTTTTGAAAAAAATATAAGTATTTTTCTACAACCTCTTCAGCTGAAGAGGTTGTACAAAAAAATGTTTTTAAAAGACTGACGATCAGGCAGTTGGGATCGTCAGAGGCTTTTAAAAGCATTTTTTTTTCTACAACCTCTTCGGCCAAAGAGGTTGTAGAAAAAATGCTTTTAAAAGACTCTGATGATCCCAGCTGAGCCGCACGATCATCAGAGGCTTTTTATTTTTACTTTTAAAAGCATTTTTTCAGCCGAAGAGGTTGTAGAAAAAAATACTTTTAAAAGTAAAAAAAACAGCCTCTGATGATCACGCGGCTCAGCTGGGCATGGGGGAGGGCGCACAGGGATTTTTGCTACCAGTTCTCCGAACCACCCGCTGCCATTCCTACCGAATCGGGCGATCCGGTCCAAACTGGGAGCATTTCACCCCTGAGAGAGAGTGCAATGGCTCGCCAGCTTTCTTTTCCAGTGAGAATGTCCAATAAATACAATTCCTTTTGCTGAATCTCCAAGGAGGAACCACGTAACATTTGATAATGTTTTCTCTCTTTGCAGATGCTTTAGTTCCAGGGGGAAAATGCTCTTAAATTTAGAAACAGTGGGGAGGAAATTGCAAACAAAAGAATAATTAATGACACTGCCTTTCTCTTTCCACCAGTGGCTTAAAAATCCTCCATGAACAGAATGAGGCTGTCTATGGAAGGGACATTAATATTATAATTGTTAATTGGATACTAAATATGCAGCCATTAGTATAAGTATAAATAGCTTATAAGTATGTAAGTATAAGTAAATAAGTATAAATAGATAGACAGCTGTCATTGTATAAGCTTAATTTGCTGAGAAAAACTTACCTGGCCTGAAAATTTCTTTAATTATTCTTTATTCTTTATCTTATCTGAAAAAAGTTTGCTTTTTTCTCTTGTCTCTTCTTTTTTAACCATTTTGAATTGTATTAATAACATCTGATAAAAGCTTTGCTTACATCCAAAATCTTTTTTTAAAACAGTAACTTTATCTAAATTATTTTCAAATAATTATTTTGATTTTTTCCCCCAATCCTCCATTATTGCTTTTTTTCTGTAACAGTTATAAAAATTAATCAGTGGAACGACTTGCCTTCAGAAGTTGTGGGTTCTCCAACACTGGAAAGTTTTAAGAAGAGATTGGACAGTCATTTGTCTGAAATGGTACAGGGTTTCCTGCATGAGCAGGGGTAGGACTAGAAACCAACTCCAATGTCCCTTCCAGCTCTGTTATTCTGTTCTACCGTGTTTTCCCAAAAATAAGACAGGGTCTTATTTTCTTTTGAAACCCCCCCCCAATAAGGGCTTGGCCTTATTATCGGGGGTCTTATTATTTTGGGATGCAGGAGGCGGTGAGCATGGGACTGGATGTTCTGTTGCTGCCATCACCTCCCCTTCCTGTTCTTCGCGCCGGCCAAGCGGCCCAACACGTCTCACCCCTCCGCAATGGCAACAGCTGCTTCCTTTCCTTGCCGTCTCTTTTATCGAGAGGGGTAGCAGGTGGGGCGGAATAGAAGCGAGACGCGTGGAGCGAGATGTGGCTCCCCTTACCATCTCTTCTCCCCCCCTCACCGGGCATGACAGGGCTCCTGCCCCTTGCTTAGCCACCTGCCCCCTTTAGGGATGCAGTTTGGGGGTGGCAGGTAGGGTGGATGAGAAGTGGGACGTGCGTCTTACTTTTCCAGCTCCGTCGCGTTCTTCGCCATTGTGTCCAGGAAAACACGCTGTAAAAGAAAATCTTATCACGAGTTCAAGAAGTTTGATTGAACTTGCGAGAAGGTTTTCTTTTACAGTGTGTTTCCCTGGATACAACGGCGAGGAACGTGATGGAGCTGGAAAGGTAAGATGCATGTCCCACTTCTCACCCGCCCTACTTGCCACCCCCAAATTGCATCCCTAAAGGGGGCCGGAGCTCTGCCAAGCCTGGTGAGAAGAGACGGCAAAGGAGCCATGTCTCGCTCCATGCATCTTGCTTCTCCCCTGCCCCACCTGCCACCCTTCTCGATAAAGAGACAGCGGGGAAAGGAAGCAGCCAGGCTGCTGTTGCCATTGGGGTGGGGTGGGACGTGTTGGGCTGCTCGGCTGGCGCGAAGAACAGGGTGGGGAAGGCATGTCCCCCCCCTTCCTCCCTCCGGCCTCACCTCCTCACCTCATTTTGGTTGCACGGCAAGCAACCAGAGGAAATGGCGGGACCAGGTGCATATGTGTGTAAGTAGTTGGTGGGGGGCTTATATTATCACATGCACTGAAAAGCCCAATTGTGCTTATTATCCAGACATGTCTTATTTTTGGGGAAATACAGTATTAACTAGTGCTTACATACTTGGACCTTTAGTATAATAAAATTAGGCTTTGCCAGATTATGTAATGTGCAATGGCTTTCTTTTGAAAGAGGGAGGCCAGCAGTGTAGAAGGAAACGTACAACTTTCAAACTGATTTTAGTTTCCTAGAATCTCTGTATGCCCTACATAAACAGCAGACGAGTTTACAGAAAATAAAATTTATGACTGGCTGCAGGGCTTCACGTTAAAAACTATTCAGCCTGATGGAAAAAGGAAAAAATAAACATAAGCTGGAGGCCTAGGAAGCAAGGAGCGAGGGTGGAGGAGGAGAAGCGGAAGAGAATATTATTTTACGAGGCGTAAACTGCAGTAACAAACATGTCTTTGAGAATATTTGCACTTGCCTTTGAGGATATGTCTGTTAGTGCCTTTTATTTTAATTTGATAGGTACTGGATACTGGGAAAAAGAAGGTCTGGTAAAGGTATGGCTGTGGATTTTTGCTTGCTTGCTATGGATAAGTTGTTTCTCCTGAGTTTATATGGTTCTTTGAGCATCACCAGCGTAATTTATGGGAGAAGTAGTGAAGTTTTGAGGCTTAAACTGCCATCCCTTGTCTCTGAATTTTCCAGTTTGTCTTCTTTGGAATGAGTAGAATAATGCAGATTCAGAAGATGTTCCTATGTTTTTGCATCTCAGACCTCTCCCCCACCTGTACTTA
The DNA here is from genome assembly GCF_059756535.1 of Pantherophis guttatus. NCBI lineage: Eukaryota > Metazoa > Chordata > Lepidosauria > Squamata > Colubridae > Pantherophis > Pantherophis guttatus. Next base: position 108,284,446 of record NC_142063.1, on the reverse strand, counting down.
ATTTTGAGCAGGGTGGATAAAAATCAATGATTTTTTAAAAAAAATCAAAAAAATCAGATTTTTTTTATTTAAATCGGATTTTTTTGATTTTTATCGAATTTATTTTAATAAAAAACTTTTGGGGTAAAAATCTATCGTAAGATAGTTTTCTATTTAAGATACATAAATAATTTAGTTTATTCAGCATGAAATGGAGCTTAGTTATGTAGCAAGAGGCTGTATATTCTGCAACACTGGGACTATCGGTGAGTCAATAGTGGGTCAAAGGAGTAGCAGAGATGACAGTTGCTCTTTAAAAATTATGTTTTAAATCGAGTTGATTTAAATCAAGCCTTTTTACTAGTGATTTAAATCATGATTTAAATTGTGATTTAAATCAACTCGATTTAAATCAAATCCACCCTGATTTTGAGTAGGGTTTTTTTCTTGTTTCAGCGTTACCAGTTTATCTATGGAAAATGAGTATCTCATAATTGGCCCATGATAGAGAATTCCTGATCCCCCTGGCAACTATTCAGTGAGACCATCCAGAAATTCTCATAATACTGAATGTTCTTATCAACCCAAAAAGTTTGGCTTGCTTTATCAAACAAGAAAGATCCCTTTGTGGATGAAAAAGCCCTTACAGGAATACAAGTTGCTTCTGTTTCTGGACTAAAAAAAAAATATGATTCAATTTACTGACAGGAATGCATCCTTTTTCTAGACGCTTGACCTTTGAGTGGTACGCTGTGGACTGTATCTCATAAATGAAACTTGATTCGATTTACATTAAATGAAAATGAGATGCAACTAATATAATTACACTTGAGTCGTTTATTTAGTACTTTGCTGACAGATTAAAATTTATATATTTTTAACAACTTCGACAGGGTTCTGCAGGTCAATCCTACATTTCTGAGGGATAGATGGTTTTGTTTTTAGATTTAAAAAAAGCCTCTTTTCAAGTTTTGATTTTCTACTTTTTCAACTCTTGAAAACTTGGCAGTGTTTATTTATATTTAGGCTACACACACATAAATTCATTGTTTCAAATGCAATCACTGTCCCTTCACTTTGAAAGGCAGGAAATTTACACACCATGCCATTTTTCTCTTTTCCAGGAGCTACACAGTACCACCAAAGGCTGTGGGTGGGGAAGCAAGGAAGTGAGCCTGGGTACAACTACACCCTTTTTTTAAAAAAAACAAAAAACATTTTTTATAGTCATTAAATGTTTCAGTGACTGCTCTGAGTGGGTTATTCCAGCCTGACTGCATGTTTCATATATTAAAAATAGCCTTTCCAGGCTTCACTCTTGCTTTGCATGAACTCCTAGGTTTTCCTCTGGTTGTGGCTTAGAACAAGGGTTATCATACTTCCGTTTTGCTTTGGCAAATGATACATGAATGTTTTGTGCTTCCTTTTTTAAAAGGGTATCCATTAAAATGCATGAAAAAGAGGAAAACCTCTGGGGGCAAAGGATTTAAAAAGCTCGGCCTGATTTTGAAAAATCCTTCTTCAGGAGCTGACTACCCTCAAATGACCAGACTAAGAGTGTGGGATGTATAACAGTAGTTTTCCCTAACATGGATACCCTCAAAGATGTAGATTCCACTTCCTGGAGTTTCCCATCACTGTGGCTTTTGCAAAGAATTGTAGACATATTTTCCACACATTAGGAAAGAATGGTTAAAGTTATACTTAACCTAGTTTGCCACTGAGTGTACATTTAGTATATTATTATTATTATTATTATTATTATTATTATTATTATTATTATTATTATTATTATTATTATTATTATTATTATTATTATTATTAAAGATTTCATTTTGCCGGTTGCCTTACCATATAATATGCCTCTCTTTAAATATACTTTGAAGATACATTTTTTTCCAAAAAGGTGTACATTAAAATATTTTTCTATTGCACTTGAAATCCTCTCCTTTTTACATTTTGATTAAATTTCCTTTTTCTGGTTATTTTATTAAAAAAAAAGGAAGGAAAAAAGCATTGTCTCATAAACCTGTATCTTATGAATTTTAGATGTACTGAACTGTATGTCAAATATTTTTTTCCATTGCTGTTGCTAACCTGGTTTGCATGTTCCAATAAATAATTATTTATAATTGCAGTTTGTTGAATAAAGCATAGTTGGCAAGGTCCATGAATCACACTGTGCCATGAATAATGTTTTAAGCTGTATGGTAAGAAGGTTATCATTTTTGGAGTACAGCTGTTAGCATGACATACAAGGTACTCTTAAGGCTGATATATATTTGCAGTAATTTCTACTGTGGAAATGAAGACTTGTGATAAACAGAGCTTCTTTTTTTTTTTTTTTTGCTAGAAACACCAGGGGATCATTTTGTGTCCAATACCTAAAATAAATGTCTAGTTTCAGGACAAGAGCATTTGCAGCATGTTCTATTTAATAGTTTTTGATCTTTTAAAAAAATGATCAGCAAATTCAACTTTATAGCGGATTTTCAGCAATAAAAGCTTTTCCATTGAGAAGCCTGCTTCTCTAATGTTATGCCACTGTGGTGTCAGTTGTCCTAATTAATGTAATTAAGCCATTTTTTTAAAAAAAAAGAAAGGTGTACTTTAAAATGAGTCTTTCAACTATAACCTAAAAGATTTCAATGTCTATTTACAGTGAAATTCATCCTGGTGAAAAACTGTCTTCTGCAAGCTTTTGAAAAAGTAGACCATATGTTGGGAAATCTAGCCTTTTTCAATGTATTTTGGATTTCCCAGAACATCTCTTACCCAAAAGTTCTACAAAGCTCACTGGGGAATTGATTCACAATAGAACATTAGACTATGGCACCCACTTACAGACTAAAATAATTTTTTAGCATTTTGGAAATTGAACTTTATTTGCATAAAGTTGGATGGGGAGGAACAGGCTCAGGCTCAACCCTTCCAAGACTGAGTGGCTGTGGCTCCCGGCATCCCAATATAGTCAGTTGACTCCATCACTGACTATTGGGGGCGAGTCGTTGGCCCCCACAGAGAGGGCTCGCAATCTGGGAGTCCTCCTGGATAGGCAGCTGTCCTTGGAGGAACATCTGACGGCTGTAACCAGGGGGACCTTTTGTCAGGTTTGCCTGATCCGCCAGTTGCGGTCCTTTCTTGATCGGGATTCCCTGTGCACAGTCACTCATGCCCTCGTCACCTCTTGCCTTGACTACTGCAACGCTCTCTACATGGGGCTCCCCTTGAGGAGCACCCGGAGGCTCCAACTGGTCCAGAACACAGCAGCGCGGGTAGTGACAGGAGCAGCATGGCGCTCCCATGTAACACCGCTCCTGCGCGAGCTGCACTGGCTCCCGGTGGTCTTCCGGGTGCGCTTCAAGGTGTTGGTTATCACCTTTAAAGTGCTCCATGGCATAGGGCCTAGCTATCTTCGAGACCGCCTGCTGCCACCGACGACCTCCCATCGTCCCGTGCGCTCCCACAGAGAGGGCCTCCTCGGGGTGCCATCAGCCAAACAGTGCAGGCTGGTGACCCCCAGGGGGAGGGCCTTCTCTGTGGGGGCACCTACCCTCTGGAATCAATTGCCTCCAGAGATAAGGAGAATCCAAGACTTCAGTGCCTTCTGCCGTGCCCTTAAAACCTTCCTTTTCCAGCAAGCCGGGCTGGCCTAATTTTTTAAGTATTTTTAAGTGTTTTGTTTATTGTTTTTAATAAATGGGGCCAAATTTATATATATATATTTTAACTGTATTTTAATATTTGTACTTGATGTTTTTACTTGGCTGTTCACCGCCCTGAGTCCTCAGGGAGAAGGGCGGTATACAAATTCAAAATAAAAATAAAAATAAAAATAAATACATGCTAGCTTTAGGAGAGACTGGCTGCAATTTCAAAAATAGTCTGTTGCCTACTGTAGGATAAGAGGGTGGAGAGAAAAGGAAAAGCTTGATAACACAGTGAAAAAGGTCTGGTGACTCCAAGCATTGTTGGAGTTTCTTCAACAAACCTGAAAGAGACTACCGAGCAATCTTATACATTTTTTTTTAAAGTAGGATTTGCTGTTATGGTTTCAGCCATTATGACAAAAATCTGATACAGTTAGTCCTTGACTTACAACCACAACTGAGCCCAACGTTTCTGCTGCTAAGTAAGACATTTGTTAAGTGAGCTTTGCCCAATGTTATGATTTTTCTTGGCAGTTTTTAAGTTAGTAACCTGGTTGTTAAGTAAATCTGGCTTCCCCATTGGCTTTGCTTGTCAGACGGTCACAAAAGGGGAACATGTGACCCAGGACCCTGCAACTGTCATAAAGATGAACCAGTTGCCAAGCATCTGAATTTTGCTCACGTGACCATAGAGATACTGCAATGCTTGTAAGTGTGAAAAATGGCCATAAGCAGGGGTGAAATGCTCCCGGTTGGGACCGGATCACCTGATCTGGTAGTGATGGCGGCGGTTGGTTCAGAGAACCGGTAGCAAAAGTCCCTGCGTCCCCCACCCCCCATGCCCAGCTGAGCCACGCGATCATCAAAGGCTTTTTTTTTTTTACTTTTAAAAGCATTTTTTCTACAATCTCTTCGGCCGAAAAAATGCTTTTAAAAGTGAAAAAAAAGCCTCTGATGATCGCGCGGCTCAGCTGGGATCATCAGAGTCTTTTAAAAGCATTTTTTCTACAACCTCTTCGGCCGAAGAGGTTGTAGAAAAAAATGCTTTTAAAAGCCTCTGGCAATTCCAGCTGAGTTGCCTGATCGTCAGAGGCTTTTAAAAGCATTTTTTTACAACCACTTCAGCCGAAAAAAAAATGCTTTTAAAAGTTAAAAAAAAAAAAAAGTTGGCCACGCCCATCCAGTCACATTACTCTCCCCCCCACCAAGCCACGCCACAGAACCAGTAGTAACAAATTTTACATTTCACCACTGGTCATAAGTCAATGCTGTTTTTCAATGCTGTTGTAACTTTGAACAGTCACTAAATGAACTGTTGTAAGTGGAGGACTACCTGTATTGCATTATGAATTGTGCTGACCAATCTTCAACTAGGATCTATACAACAATTCCTATCACCCTCAGTCAGCATATCTATGTTACCCAGAAACGTTGGGTACTTTAGTCTAAACTAAATCATTTGGAAGATACCAGCTTGGGAAATAATGTTCCAGCTGAACCCCCTCCCCTCCATAAATTTGTGCATGTGGAACAAAGCTAAGAAAAGAGAAATTGGCTAGTGATGAAAGAGAATGTGTGACCAGAATAAAAGCAGAATGGTATCTTTTGCTCTGGACACAGGACAAATCTTCTTACCCTTCCCTTTTTTGCCCTAACTCAGAACCCAGTTCCAGGCACACAAAATTGTTTTTGTGGTTTTGCAAATGATCAATCACAATTTTACATTAGTTTAGAGAACAAAGCCCAAGGGGAAAAAAAGGTTCCAAGGGCTTTTATGTTATTGTTTTCCTGAAAATGCTATGTTTGTTAAAGCAAAATAGACTTTATTATTTTGTTGTTATTTCCTCTGAAAATACTGTTTGTCAAAATATAATTATATTTCAAACAGCAAATTATGGTGACTTTTTGCTAGATCATCATTAAAAATCTGCCAGAAAATGTCAATGGAAAGGGGGTTGCAGCTTTCCCATTACAGTATACAGTGCACAGTATACAGAATACATTCCCTGGTCCTAGAAATGAAATATTTTCCTTGAAGAAAAAACACTTTTCAGTTTCACATGCTTTACCTTGAAATAAACTATTGTAGTGAATTTTCTTTGTTAAATGTTCGGAGGACCACAAACAAGTTTTGAAAGCGCTCCTAAGTTGTGTTTTACCATGAGACATAAATTGAAATATGTTTATCTTGTAGAGCAGGGGTGTCATACTTGATTTGATTGAAGACTGCATCAGGGTAGTATTTGACCTCATGGGGTGGGCATGGCCGGGTGGGGGGGAACATCGCCAGCTCGACATCACTCATTGAGGCTCCGTTTTTGGCCATGACAGCCTCCTGCAGCCCTCTGCCAACTAAAACGGAGGCCAGGGTGCCACACGCGACCTCCCCAAGCTCCATTTTCATTGGCAGAGGGCTGCAGGAGGCTGTCACGGCTGAAAATGGAGCCCGGGCAGGCCACACACGGCCTCCCCAAGCTCTGTTTTTGTTGGCAGAGGGCTGCAGTAGGCTGTTGCAGCCCAAAACAGCTTGGAAGCGCCGCACACAGCTCTCCTGATCTCCATTTTTGCTGACAGAGGCACCGCGGGCCAGTCCCTCTGCCTCTGTTTCCAGAGCAGCCCCGTGAGCCAGGTCTAAACAGATCTGGCCCGTGTGCCTTGAGTTTGACACCCCTGTTGTAGAGTAACTACAGTCTTCTGATAGAAGTTTGACATGCAATTTGGAAACTGGATAACAAATTAGTGTTTGCAATCAAAAGAAATGAACACTTATATGATTATAAGGAAACATAAAACTTTTAATTAATGCTTATAAACTTAGCAAGTATACAGATAAAGCTACCACTAAAGGTAATATTTCATTCACGAAGCCACCAGGATTATTTTTTAAACAAATTAGCTAAAGTACCTGCAATATCTCGGATAATATAATATTGTACAGCAAGGCTAGATCCTCAAATTATTTTATGTAAATATAAAGCTTGAATAGCTTAAAATCAATTCATGAAAATTAGGAGACCAGGAATTTGCTGACTGTAGTACATTGCTTGAGTACTCAGCAAGATGGTCATAACTCAAGAATATTCTTCTGCATTAATTTCCCTTTTAATTGAAGTTTGCATCTGCAGTATAGTAAGCTTATCTTTCTTTACTTGTGTTACCCCTGCCACTTTCCCCTCTCCCCCAGCATCAATTGTGAGATTTCATTTTGGATACCTTCATTGTTGTTATCGAGAGAGTCACCTGTTTGTTTTGTCTAAGTAAATGTTTTGAGTGCTTTTGTGTGTGAAGTTTCTGTCTTAGTGTGAGTATTATGGAGCCTAATTGTTTACTGATTACTATAGAATTTGCCTTGGAATCCAAGGTGTGTCACTTAAACAGGGTCTATCAACCTTAGCTATGCTACAATGTGTGGACTTCAATTTCCAGAATTTCCCAGCCCAGCATGAGAAACACTGGTTTAGACTGAGGTGTGGTTGGATGAGAGTTAATCGAACTTCAGAATTAGCAACATGGAATGCATCACAGTCACTCCCCAGAGAACTTCATTTTCTTGTTACACAAATATGGAAAGAGGGATGGGCCTAGTGATATTATGAAGGAACTAAATTCTATATATTTAAATTGCTTTGCTGTTTTTACCAATATATCCTGTTGATAAAAGGCATTTGAGGACTTTTCTTCTAGGTGAAGGACTGTAGATTGTTCAGATTCTTTCCATTCTTTGCAGCTTCATGGCAGCTTTTTCCCCTCTAAGTTTCTTTTAACTCTTCCCTCAGAAGTACATTTAATTTTGCAATGTGTAGACATAAAGTTGAATATTTACATATAAACCATATTCACATATAAAAACAATTTTATTTACCCATGTTACAGACAGGCATAATAAATTCTGCACTGTTCCCTAGTATTTGATTGTCTTTCTTTTTATAAGCTAAGTTTTAGTTCTCATACGTTTTTCAAAATATCTACCTACTATATGAAATACCGAGGGAGTTAGATGTTCAACAATAATCATACATTTCAAATGTAATTGTTGTGCCAAATATTATTAGATCTAATATGTAATATTTTTAGCCTGGTATGATAAATTCTAATCTTTCTGTAGACCATTTGGATAAAGTTCATGGGTCACAATTTGAGAATAAAGATGAAAAAAAAATAAATTAAGAGCCTCCCCACCCTTGCATCTAATTGTAGTAAGAACATCTTTTTGGCAACTTTTTTTATTTTAGGGTGAGTCCATGATGCTGGTTTCACCTCATTCTCATCCCATGAGTGAGACAAGCTTAAGTCAACTTTAGTATTTGAGGTTTATAGTGATATTTCCTCTTAGACCGACAGCAGAGCATAGCAGGGCTTAAAATCCAAAACGTTTCACCCACTGTTCCAATGATGGCCCAATCGGATGGCCCATGAAGGACAGAGCAGATTGGTGCTATTGACACTTTAGGTTGATGTGATGGAGTGATGGCACCATCCTTCGCCTTGGATCCTGGGCCATTTTGCTTGCTGCTGTTCTTTTTTTTTTTTTTCCCCTCTGGATGGAAAGAGCTGGGCATAGCTGCCTGCTGTATCAGTTTTTAGCAGCATCCCTCAATCCACCAGATAATTGAGTGACTAAGAAAAAAGAAACTGAGGCAGAAGAGTGGTTCCCTCCAAAGCTAGCAGCAAACTTGCTTTTATATAGGCTTAAAACTCTTCTGGAGGAAGGCTAAACCTGCTATCAAGACCAGCCCTCCAGACAGCTGATTGAGGGAACTGGCTGCTTCAATTGATGATGCAGCTTTCCAGGTTTTGACAGATATGCTTTCCTGCTTTCACCCAGCCAGGGTCAAAGGAGAGGCCAGTCAGACACCTGTTGAAACTTACCCCCTCCTCCATCATTGTCCTGACTGGCAGATCATTTCCTTCTGGCTATGTTATTCAGAATGTGAGAAGACACCAAAGCCAGAGGATTTCCCAAATTGCTTTGCTTATCTGCCCCGTTTATGCGAAATTGGAACACAAGGTGTTGGCAGGAAGCCAAAATAGAGACTATAAATGCAAAACAGAGACTAGCTGCTTTCTACCAAGATGGATAGATAACACTTTAACTCAGCAATGGGGCAAGCTCTTACAAAACGATTCTGAAATTACAAATACCTGGTTGAGCTTAAATTCAGTGGCCAGGACTCAGACAGTACAGTAGATCGGGATCCCCAACCCCCGGTCTGTAGACAGGCACTGGTCTGCAGCATGCCAAAAACCAATCTGTGCAAACAAGCGAAGATCCATCTGTGGGATGCAGGCACCACCCAAAACCACGCCCCCTTCACAGTCTGTGGGAAAAAAACTTTCTCCACAGAACCGGTCCCAGGTTCCCAAAAGGTTGAGCGCCATTGCAATATAGGACATTTCTGAATAAATACTTAAAAGTTGTTATGCCAGGAATCTCTCTCTGCATACCGATATAATTGGCATACTTCCTGGTATTAAAATTATTCACCTACAGCAACAAATTTCAAATTCATAGGGTTAGGAATTCCCCAAGGAATTCTGAATTTAAATTTGATGGTGTGTGCAAACCCAATGAGTATGGGGTGAAAATAGGATTCACTGAACAAACCTAGAATTTTTTTGAAGTAGCAGCAATAATGTATGATTAACGTTGCGGTAATCTATCAAGGAGAAGCCAAATGTGTTTTGTGTTTTTAGATCAACGGGAGAAAGATTTTGTTTTCTTTTTTACTTTTTAACTCCATATCTTTCCTTCATTTGTAATTCTTAAATAAAGTCCGATATTCAAATCCATATTAAATGGAGTATGATGAAAAAATACAAAATTATTTTCCAAATTCTCTTTGCTTTATTTTCAGTCAGGCTGAAAAACAGGGGGTTTGTTTCCCAAGCCAAAAGCAATAATGCATGCTGTAACACAATCATCACTAGGTATTTCTTCAATAAAACCCTTTCATCCCAGAGAGTTACAGTGAGTTTTTATACGAAGATGTTTGTGTATTTTTTCTATGATAGCCTTCTTCCCCCTCCCCCTCCCCCAAATCTGCCAATATAATGTACCTCCTTTTTTGGATTGCTCTCCTTTATAGTGCTGAATTACCAAACTCATGAGAAGGTGCTACTCTCTATTTTCCTCCTTGGCAACTAAGCCTTGCTTGCAGTACTCAAGAAGTACTTTGTAGTCAATTCCTGAAAAGTGATTCCTTTAGGTGAATGACTCTTTTTGTTTGTGGAAGGACTGATATGAGAGATTCACAAATGAAGGTGAGTATATGTGTCCCAGGATACTGCTGCAAGATCCAATCTGGGTCAGTCATCAGGACCAGAGGTTTTGTCTTCCGAGCTTTCAGACTTGTGCTGGAATGGGCTCCAGAACGAGTCTGAAATCTCAGAAGACAAAACCTCTGGTCCTGGTGACCGACCCAGATTGGATCCTGCGATATAAGAGATTAGCTAAATTCAAGTTTTGAGGAAGAGGGATTCAGGTAGCTTGTGGAACTTGAATGGAGTTATTACTGAGTTTCGCTCATGAGCTACAGTCCTGTACTCATTTGGTATAAGTCTGATTGAACTAAAATGCATCTTGTAGTATGTGACTACATTGCAAAAGTAATTGCCTTCTACCAAATTCAGTATCTATTTTTTTTATAACCACTTACTGGTAAGTAGACATTATTAAAATGCAAAGCCATACTATTAAATAGGTGGGTGTATAGGGGTGTGCTGTCAAAGGTGCATCCTTTTTAAATTAAATGTTTGAAAAGAAGCAATTTCAGCTTTCGTTTGTTTGGCTTGCTGGAATATATGAGTTTACTTTTTGCTCTACTAAACACCAGGGTGGATTTGATTTAAATCGAGTTGATTTAAATCACAATTTAAATCATGATTTAAATCATTAGTAAAAAGGCTTGATTTAAATCAACTTGATTTAAATCATAATTTTTAAAGAGCAACTGTCAACTCTGCTACTCCTTTGACCCACTGTTGACTCACTGATAGTCCCAGTGTTGCAGAATATACAGCCTCATGCTACATAACTAAGCTCCATTTCATGCTGAATAAACTAAATTATTTATGTATCTTAAATAGAAAACTATCTTACGATAGATTTTTACCGCAAAAGTTTTTTATTAAAATAAATTCGATAAAAATCAAAAAAATCCGATTTAAATCAAAAAAATCCGATTTTTTTTTATTTTTTAAAAAAAATCATTGATTTTTATCCACCCTGCTAAACACCAACTCAGGGCAACTCTATGCACAGAATTTCTGCTGTCTTGTGATCATCCTACATTGGTGTTTCTGCTGGCAGATGAGTCTGTTTACTTCCTCGTCAACTGCAGTGCAAGAGAAATATCCTGGAGCTACTTTGCAGCCAGAAAAACTAATGCTGTATCAAGCTGTGAGGCAGTCTGTTTTCCCCTTTGGTGGGAATTTTCACCTCACCTTATGTCTTACCTCATTGGCTCTCTCTCCTCCCACAGCTTTAATCCTGCAGCTGGACATGGTCCAAAATTCAGTACAGCAAAAATACCTTTTGTTTGGCAACTGTTCTTCATAGCAATTGCTTAGGTTCTTTAGAACCACTAAATATCATGTTCCTTGCAACATGGAATCATCACCCTTGGACATGGATAAGGAAGCTGTCTGATGCCGGTTAGTGTGTTCTCCTGCTGGTCACTTAATTGGTTCCTGCCATGTGTCAACGTCAGCTGCTGAATTGCGGATCAGCTATCAACTCTTTTGCAAAGAGAAACTGTGGCCATATGGAAGAGATCTTGCTGGATTTCTCTGTTCAATTGTGAAGAACATGCTGTATCCATTCAGGAACGCTTTATGACTGAGCATACTGTCAGAGAAACAGGGGAAGCCCAATTTATACTTGTCCTTTGAAGTTTGCCTGATAGAATAAGTCTATTAACTAATCTATTAACGATATTAAAGATATTGGATGTGTTTTAAATATATCATTGAGGCACAGTTTTCTGAACTAATTAGCAAATAACCTTATAGCATTCCACTCTTGGGAAAACAAAGAAACAAACAACAGGATTAGCATCCATATAATTCCTTACAGCTGATTGATCTCAGCCTTACCAGTCAGAGCACAAGTAACAAAGCCCAATAAGATAATTTTACTTTATTATTGTAAAGCCAGGTTAATAGACTCTTGCAAGTCTGAAAGTACAATTCTCCCAGCGTCACCCTTACAGCCCAATGACTAAGGGAGGGTCCCTCCTGAGCTGCTTGCTCTGCCCACTATGCAACTGTGAGTTATATTGGACCGTTTCCTAGGAAGCATCTCTTCGCCCAACATCCTTAGGTCATTCTACATACCATTACGCTCCCTGGCAAATCCAGAACTGCAGGGAATATATTCCAGGTACTACTAGCTGGGGACGAATATTAAACAAGAACATTTCTATGACATTTTACTTTTCAGTGTAGGAAGTTAGCACCTACCCCTCTCCTAGAAGAATGAAATATTTTAGGAAATATTAAAAAAGGCAGAATATATTTCCCTGGATGAAAAATGGAGAAACGTGTTTTAAAGACAAAGCAGCTCCCACCTTCCTGCCTCCCCCTCCTTTGTCAATGGGCCAGAGGCAGAAACCCAATTCCCTCCCCCCTTTGTCAATCGACCATCTTCTGCAACACAATAGGACCCATCTAGCAACAGAAACTCATCACATGGCACCTGGGAAGATTACATCAGCCAGTAAGGCTAGTTAAGACCCCCACCCCCTGGGAGTCTGACAACCAATCAGGATACTCTTCCTGTGCCCCAGGAAGTTCAAAACCCAGAGAGGGCATAAAACCCTGGGCCTCGCATCATCTCAGCCCTTTTCTGTTCAGGAACTCAAACCATGTGATCCTGTCCACCATTAAACCATCTTTCCAAGCAGTTTCCATGTTTCCAGTGTCTGTTTCCCCACTTGGAACTGAACCTAGATGGACATTTCTTCCAACATCAGTTTCCCGGGAACTTATAATTGGCTATTGCTGCAAGGAGAAGTGCTTGAAGAGATCCTGTTGAGGAATTCTTATTTGCTTATTTATGGTTACTGCACCTTTTCCAAATTTGGTGTACTCTCAGTTGCATTCCATTACCAATCTCATATTTTCCAGCCAACGTAGCTGCCAGATGGCAAAGGTTTTGAGAAGAATTAAAAATACCAGGAAGTGCCTTTAATAAAGTTGTTTCTTATAATTTCCCTATTGCCAGTATGATGTCTTCCACCATGCTTAGTTTTTTTTGTAGCACACCCATCATATCTCACAGTTTAGCTTAGTTTAATTTCGTGAATTCCATTATATTTAATTTCTGCTAAATGGCAGCAATGTGAACTATTCTTGATCAAGAACAAGGTTTACTGGTTTTGGGTTTCTAACAAGACCCACCCTCTTTCTTTGAATGAAATGCAAGTTCCTTTTTGTTGCTCTAAGGTCACAAAAATCTTTCCCTGAATGGTGAATTTTGTATAAATTGCTAAATTAAGTGTCTGTGTATTCCCAACAAAAGCCAGTGAAAGACCACTGTTTTCAGTAAATAAATGTGGTGCTTTCTAAGGATCAGATTACCACGGTGGCAACAGACAGGATGTATGGGAGATATGGAACACACCCTCTTCAGTAACTGTTTTTCTGATAAACAGACTCTTTTCCAGCATCAGCTAATATTTTAGAGGTTCCTCCCATCTTCCACAGATAGAAGGGAATTTTTTTTTCAAAATATATGCTAGCTACAAGGCATGTGTGTATGTTAAAAACAAAGTACAAGAACTGTTGTATAACCAAATATATTTGAATCTCATACAATAGATCAATTAAACTTTCCTCTAACATTGTAATAGCCAGTCGCTTTTGAAAAAGAAAGTCTCCATGTGGGTTACCATTTCCCATTCAGTGTGTGGATTTTAATATCATGTGCAAGTTTATTTATTGGGCAGCTACAGCCAATCATCAGCACAATTTTTTTTTTGTTTTGTTATGACTTTCAACACATATGTTATATACAATTCCCAATAGGAAGAGACTCAAAAATTGGAAATTCATTGTGTGTGAATAAAGAAACCCCAAGCATGATGCAATCATGTTTGTTCGTTTACTATGCGTCCCTCATTGCAAAGGATGCCCCACAGTATGGCCAACTGAGATGTTTGCAAATTGATGGCTTTGAAGAAAAATATTGTAGGATAGGTAATTCAGTTGTAAAAGTAAAAGAGAAAACTGTGTCCCATACATCAAATTGACAGATCTGTGAGAGAAAAGTAAAAAGGAATCCAAATATGATGCAGTAATGCTATCTAAACCAAATCCTGTTAATATAGTACAATAAGATTCGTATGGGGAGCAAGCATTTGTTATTTATTCAGTGTTTTTGCTGGTCTTCCAACTGTTCACTCACATCCAACTTTCAGAGACTTTATGTATTGGCTGCCTTCATTCTTTCTTGTTTTACAACTTCTTTTAATGTTTCCAAGTTTAAACTTGTATCTTGCTTGATGGCATCAATCCAAAATATTCTTTGCTACCCTTGTTTTTTAGCATCTCCAACCATTCCAAACATGATTAGTTTCTTTGAAGAATTTGATTACCTAATATGACGAAAATAAGGCAGTCTTATATTCTAGTTATATTTCTGGATTGATGCAGATTAAAATATGCTTGGTTATTTATTTTTGTTCTCCAAACTATGCATAGTATCTATTTCCAAGGTCATAACTTGAAGGAGTTTAGTTTTCTTTTATCTGCTTTTTTATTGTCCAACTTTCACAAATATATGTAATTAATGGGAAAAATAGCTTTAACTATTCCATATTTGGTATTAAGAGTGATCTTTTTTCAGATTGTCTCTATGCTAATCATTGCAGTGCTACCAAATGATAATCTAATTTAATTTCAGGTTCAGTGTCATGACACTCTTTGAGTAAACCAAGAAAAATAAATAAAACCTTGAACTGATTCAATTTTTTTATTGTCATTTATTACTATGATATTACTTTGGGTGTATAGATACACCAAGGAGAAAAATGTAAAATATGAATAAATTGGATTATGAGAACTAGACAAGATTTGATTTATATGTCGGATTTGGTTTGGATTTTAAAATTCTGATTCTAACAGTATTCCATGTGTATTATTTTGAGAATTGAGTTTTGGTAAAAGATTATAAATTCTAGTATGGAATAGTATGATGTCTGTTTCAATTTTTGGTAGAATGGGAAAGGGGGGAAAAACAGTGATATGTTACCCTGCAAAATTTCAGCCAGATAATTTAAAAAGTTTCACTACAGGGAAGTTTTGAAATATCCCCTGTGTATTTCTTTTGAGGCAGAGATATGAGGGCTAAAGAATGATCAGTAGCCATTTGCAAATAGTCCATCAAAGAGCCTGTACAGAAGATGTCATGAACCAGTGCAGAGAGAATCCTATTCAAAAAATTTCAAAAGCTGCTTTAAAAAATTGTCTCTTGTTCTATGAATAGTAGTATTCTAGTCAGGCAGGTTTTTTGACATGGTTGATGGGCAAGATTAACCTCTTCTGGGAATTATTTATTATGTGCTTCCTCCCCAACCATTAATAAAAATGTTTGAGATAAGTTATTTAGCTGCATTCCGATAAAAGAAAGTATCATATGCAGTGATCAGTAAGCACACAATCTCAGACCTATTCAAACAACGAAGAGGACCTAATTCACTCCAGGAAATGACAGAATGAGAAAAGTATCAGAAGGAAAACAAGAGGATTTTTAAAAATAAAAATTGATGGGAAGAATAGAGAGGGGTCCTTGGCGATCTCTGAGCTTGGTTGTTTTCTTGCAGATGCTTCATTACCCAAACTAATAGCACTGATGATGTTACCTAGTTTGGGTAATGAAACGTCTACAAGAAAAGGATCATGTTCAGAGGGCACCAAGGACCCTTCATTTCAACCCTGAGCTGCAAATATTCTCCTTCGTTGAGAATAGAGAGAATTAAAAACGAAGGAAAGGAGGGACGGAAAAGCTGTAGAGCTACAAACAGTCTCAACATGGAGACTCACAATAACTATGACATAGTTCATAAAAATAGATTCATAGTTAAAAAAAGATAAAGATAAAAAATCAACTGAATCCAATATAAAGTAAAATCTTTTTTTCTCAAATCTGAATTTATTAATAAGCTTTTAAAAATAGCATAAATTGTACTTTGCAGGTGAAGGTAGTTTAACATTTGGCTTTGGCATAAATTAGGTATAGATTAGAATATAGCTTTGATTTTTTTTTTTACACTATGAAAGTTAGGAGGGTTTTAATGTAGTGCAATAAGGAAATTAATTTTAGCTGACATTTCATCTGCAACCAAATGTCTTCCAGATTGGTTATTCAGTTATGTATTTAATTTAAATGTATATTGGTTGGTTGGTAGTTTGATAATTACTGGCTATTCAATCTCTTGGCAGGTCAGGATAAAAATGTATTTAGTTAAAACCAAGGATACTAAAAATGAACTAAAATGATCAGCAATTTTTTAAAAAACTGCCCAAAGAGACATTTTGAAGACCCTTAAAAGCAGAAATCAATTGGTCTTCTTCACTCAGCAAAGAGGTTAATCAAAGATGTACGGCATCCCCAAGAGGATCCAAAGGCTGTTGTGGAGGAACATCTTAGAGCGTGGAGGGAAGTCTGCAGGAATATCTACACTTTCTTCTTGGCCCATTGTTAACCCTAACCCCTCAATCTTTTCTGAATACAGGAATAGATGATGGCCTGTTAAATCAGTAAAGTGCTCTCAGGGAACCTAGAAATTCATCTTCCATTCTACTTTTAAATCCCTTGGTTCCCTTTTGCATCAACAGGACTACAGTGGTACGGTACCATAAGACAGAAGGTTTTATGGTGACCATAGTCCAGACTGAGCACCAGCCTGCTCCCATTGCCAACCCACTGCAATTACAGGTAGTCCTCGACTTATGACCACAATTAAGCCCAAAATGCCTGTTGTTAAGTGAGACATTTGTTAAGTGTCATTTTTACGACACTTAACATTTGAAAGGTCATTTTAGGACCTTTCTTGCCATGGTTGTTAAGCGAATCACTGCAGTGGATAAGTTAGTAACCCAGTTCTTAAGTGAATCTGGCTTCCCCATTGATCTTCTTCTTCTTCTTCTTGTGCCATATCCGCCATCGGATGTTGGCGATCCTATTTTTATCAAGAGCTGCACGAAAAAGTGCTGCTGAAAGTTTTGTCCAAACCAGTCCCTTAGATTTTGAATCCATGATGTTCTTCTTCCTGGACCTCGTTTGCCTTCAATCTTTCTTTGGAGATTAAGTGAAGTATGCCATATTTTCCCCCATTGATATTGCTTATCAAAAAATTGCAAAAGATGATCACATGACCTTGGGACACAGCAGCGGTCATAAGTGTGAACCAGTGGCCAAGCATCTGAATTTTGATCACATGATCATACGACTGTTACAAAGGTCGTAAGTGTGAAAAATGGTCATAAGTCCCTTTTTTCAGTGTCATTGTAACTTTGGTCACTAAATGAATTGTTGTAAGTCGAGGACACTGTTGTAATTTGTGAGATAAAAGTTATATAGATAAGCAGATCAATTATTACAATGTAAGCAAGGTAGCCTCTCATGTAATCCATGTTGCTCTCTTGCAGGTGAATATCCTGGAAGCAGTATGAGCCAAAAAGGATCCACAGGCAGCTACTCTGGCTCTTCAAAGTAAGGAATCTAATGTCTAAATGAACAAAGTGTGGGTGAAGGGAGAAAGCAACTGGAGAGGTTCACAGTTCTACAGTCTGGATTGTCACAGGAAGTATGCTGAGGATATGTAGAGAGCAACTTTGCAGATGCTGAAAAGTAGAATTGTATCCTATGGAAATAGTAATTCTACTTTCTTATTTCTGGCTAGATTGGGTGGACATGAAATCCCCCTGGTGGGTCTCTGAGTCATGTACAGTTTACATTTCTGATTCCCATTGTGTAATGATGGGAACAACTCAATTGTTTTTCTGTCCCCTAAAACAGCGGTCCCCAACTTTTTTGGGTCCACCGACTGGCAGCAGTGGCAGTGAGTGGTTGGGGGGGAAGGGATGGTGGTGCATGCACGACCTAATCCCGTACATGCACAAATAAAGCTTTGTGCGTTCACCCGCTGCTTGCATGGACTGGTTCCCAATGGGCTGTGGACCGGTCCCGGTCCATTGCTTGGGGGTTGGGGACCCCTGCTCTAAAACTTTACAATTAAATATGGGACCTGTAGAAAACAAAATGTCTATCAAAATGATTATTATTTATGACACAAATCCTGCTTCTGACAACTGACACAAATACTTATGCAAGTCATGATATTTGCATCATGATTTTATGGCACATGTTTCATTCTCCTGACATGAAGTGGGGGTGACCCTTTGAGAGCTGTATGCAATCAAATTTCATTTTAATGTATGTCAATTGGTGTACATTCAAAGTGACAATAAAGTTATTCTAAGTCTAAGCATTTGTGTGAGAGTGAGGAGCATTGGTTTCTGTGTGGAATGATTCCATTCACTTCTGACACACAAAGCCCTCCATAGTGCTTGTATGTAGAATCATAGATTTGGAAGGAGCCATTTAGTAGCCTTGACTGCGAGATGGGCAGCAAAAAATAAATAATAGTCAACAACCCCCACCCACCCCATTCAATGGAGGAATCCAGATTAAAACATCCACAACATAGGACAGTTTAGTCTCTGTTTAGACTCATCTACTAAAGGGGAATATAGCGTTTCTCTGGGTAATTGATTCCAGGGTTAACTACTCTGTTCGGGATTTTTTTTTATAATGTTCAATCTGCTTTCCTGTAACTTAAATGTATTATTTCATGTCCTGATTTCTTAAATTGCAGAAGACATATCTTGACCTCTTTTGCTTCAGGTTCAGGATGGAGGTTCTAGTGAAAGACACAGCAAGTCCTATAGCCTGAAACCAGCCTGCTGCTTATTTATGTCAATTTAGGGATTACAGCTCCTAAAGAACAATGGCAATTTGTTCCCTTTTATTCTTTTCCTATGACATCAGCAGGGGATTTAATTTAATGTATTCAATTTAGGCACCGCCTAATTCCAAACTGTCACTCTAGGCAATGTACAATAAAAGCAAGCAAAAATAGAAAATACATTAGAATAAGATTATAAAAAAGGTTGGTATCTATGAGCACATAGTAAATGACAAAGAGCCAGAGTTGTTGCAAAGTTTTTGACCTATTTGAAATCTGCAAATTACAAGAGGCATAAGAAGTCAGTGTCAAGTGAGGAGAATTGATAAGCTTATTGTCCAATCTCTAAGAGAAATTTCTACATTCTTCACTTGCATTATCTGTTTGAGGAGTGAGAATTGGGAAAGAAAATTTGAAAATGCTGCTTTTTAATCCCATGATATGGAAAAAATGTAGGACCTTGCAGCCAAACCTTGCTTAGGATTCTATGTCCTGTTTTCCCACGCAGGATGTTAAAACTCCTGTCATCAGCACTACGGAAACAAATGGTGAATTCTCTCAAAGGCAAATTAAAGTGCTCTTGTTTCATCTTACTGCTTTCTCTTTTTCCAGTGGCAGCATGGGTAAAGGAGATGGTGCTGGCAAAATGAGTGCAAAAGATTTATATGGTAAGTCCACATTTCATGCTTAATAAAGCTTGTCCAAACATGGAAGGTTAGATCCAATTTTGTATCTAACAAAGCAAGAGTTAACTTACAAAACGATGAAAAATGTTTATTTGTTGGCAATTTAAAGAAAATTATTGATTGCTAATATAACATACACTGGATTGTTTGAAGAAATTTGCCTTTCCATTTTCACTATGGAATGGGGAGGAACAGGCTCAAGCTCAACCCTTCCAAGACTGAGTGGCTGTGGCTCCCGGCATCCCGATATAGTCAGTTGACTCCATCACTGACTATTGGGGGAGAGTCTTTGGCCCCCACAGAAGGGGCTCGCAATCTGGGAGTCCTCCTGGATAGGCAGCTGTCCCTGGAGGAACATCTGACAGCTGTAACCAGGGGGACCTTTTGTCAGGTTCGCCTGATTCGCCAGTTGCGGCCCTTTCTTGATCGGGATTCCCTGTGCACAGTCACTCATGCCCTCGTCACTTCTCGTCTTGACTACTGCAACGCTCTCTACATGGGGCTCCCCTTGAAGAGCACCCAGAGGCTCCAACTGGTCCAGAATGCAGCAGCACGGGTAGTGATGGGAGCAGCTTGGCGCTCCCATGTAACACCACTCCTGCGCGAGCTGCACTGGCTCCCAGTGGTGTTCCGGGTGCGCTTCAAGGTGCTGGTTATCACCTTTAAAGCGCTCCATGGCATCGGGCCTAGCTATCTTCTGCTGCTACCAATGACCTCCCATCGTCCCATGCGCTCCCACAGAGAGGGCCTCCTCAGGGTGCCATCAGCCAATCAATGCAGGCTGGTGACCCCCAGGGGGAGGGCCTTCTCTGTGGGGGCACCTACCCTCTGGAATCAGTTGCCCCCAGAGATAAGGAGAATCCAAGACCTTAGCGCCTTCCGCCGTGCCCTTAAAACCCACTTTTTCCAGCAAGCCGGGCTGGCTTAAGAAGAAATTTTAAATGTTTTAATTGGTTTGTATTTTTAATTTTGGGCCAAATTTATATATATTTTAATTGTTTTTAATATTTGTATTTTATGTTTTTTTAATTCTGGCTGTACACTGCCCTGAGTCCTCAGGGAGAAGGGTGGTATATAAATTTAAAATAAAAAATAAAATATAAATAAATAAAATGGAAAAGAAAATTGACAATGGGGGTGATTTCAGCCAATTAACCGCTAAACCACAGGACCACAAGTGTCAGGCTAGTAAGACCAATCATCTCTAAAAACAGTTCTCATCAATGATTTCTACTGAAACTCAGGAGAATTTAAGTAATAATATAATATAATGTAATTCTTATATTAAACATATTGATATTGCCATGTGTACACTAGGTTAATGAACAGTTTGTACTGCTCTCCAGAATGTAGTGCAGTTCAGTCACTCCCACTTGGCTCCTCCTGCTACTGCAAGCAGTTAAAGTCACTATCTGTGATTTATTTGGTGCAACGTCTGGGCTTGCTAGGAATTCTGTTGGCTACCTGTTGGATACCTGGAAAACAGCACCATGTAGCAGAAGATTAATTTAGTCTTGTCATATACAAGGACAAGAATTATAAGAAAGAGTTGCCAGAAGATTAGATTAATCAAGAATCTCCTTTTAAATATGTAAAAAACTATTAGTTTGCAAGTGTTAGCCTTCTGGGATTCTTAGACAAAGTGTGCCATGAATTCTTCAGTTACCATTGTTGGTTTTCTAAGCAGATCTTGTGTCGAGAGTTAGTATGGCCAGACTTCTTCTGGTATAATCTGTTAGACTGAACTTCTTCTAGATAGTTGGCCTCACCAGGCTTTATAAGTAGAGTCCTTCCTTTTGCTTCTGCAGGAGCATGTCCTTTGCCGGGGCAACTAGGCCAATGTTTCCAGCCTTTTTCATCACAGCAATTTGTATCTCTGTCCCAAAGGTGCTTTTTCAAGAAGCAACTGGACTTTCTGGTTAACCAGAAAGTCCAGTTGCCTCTTGAAAAAGCACCTTTGGGATAACCATGACCTGGATGACTGAGAATCTCCATAGACAATTTGTATCCCTGTTTCTATCAGCCCAGTTGGTCTGTCTTTTAATGCCTGAAATTTGGCACTTTCAACTCATTTCCCCCACTCTCCCCAAATACACGGGTTGCAAAAGTTTGGTGGACTCTGCATGTGTTGGTAGCTTTTATTTCACTTCTAGCATGTGTAATGCACAACCTTAATCTGCCCTCTTTTCGCATCCTCTAATGTGGTGGTGTCTTTTCTGCTAGTGATATAACACATGTTTGATGGGAAACATACCAATTATCCTAAAATTACCTTGCACTGAACTATATGTAGGCACTGCCAGCTCCTTGTTAAGGTGCAATAAAAGATAGGCTGTGGAGAGAGAAGTTTTTCTGTTGGCATATTGTCCTCTCGCCTCAAGGATGGGAGGAAAACACATAGCTGTTGCTCTCTAGATGAGCCCTGAGAGACTCAGTTGTGAACCAGGAATCCCCCTGATGCAAAATTCATCTCTACTGCATTGAACTTGCTAATTGAGAGTGGTCTTAGAAGCTTCATGGATATTTATTGAACTTCACTTCAGGATGCAGAAATATAATAACACACCTCTTCAGTAGTTGCTCCCATAGTAGTAACAGGAGCTGATGAATGACCCTTCTTCCTACTTGCATGAATGAATGAATTGTCCTTTGCCGGCCACAAATGTTCCTTGTCTTCCCTTGAGGTCATTAGGGTACTGAATGCTCTTTGCCTTTGGCAACAAACACCTAAGCTTCTCATGTGTTAAGCCCATATTCTAAAAGATTCGCCACATACTTGCTGAAAGATCTGTAGGCTTACAGATCCAGCAGGTAGATCTCAGGTTTCTGCTTCATTCAGTACACAGCTGCCAGCTGAATAAATGTTAATGTAGACCATGAATAAATAAAGTGACTTCTCTGCTTACTGGCTTCTGTTTTGAACCAAAAAGAAAGGGCATTGAAGGGGAATCCATTATATTCTTGGCAAGTCTGAGGGATGGGGGGGGGGAGTATTTCAGAATAATTAGAGGTTTGTATGAAAAGCCCATTGCTGCTTTTACTGTCATATTAGCAAGACACACACACCTTTCCTGAACTTACAGTAAATTGTTAGCAAGGCTGAAGTAGTAGAATTGTACCTCCTGATCGTCTTGCCCTTTGAATTCTTCTAGAAGGGGAATAAGTCCAGATCTTTGGATTTATTTTTATATGTAAACAATCCATTCCTTTCTGGAGGTTCCATTTGAGATATGATCAATCCTCATGGTCAAAGTGGCTCTCGGAGCCTTATCAAATGATGCGTTTGCTATGGCATTAGGCTCTGTTGCTCATACAAATGAATCATCAAACAATACAATCCAAAATTCTCACTGGAGGCACAAACAACCAGGTTCAAATTATACTACTTTTGGACGCATTATGTGAAAACCAGCTCTCTTGAGACATCTGTAATGCTGGGAAAGGTAGAAAGAAAGAGAAGACCAACCAGCAACAAGGTGAAAGTGGCAACTTTCGAATACCTGGAAGACCAGATTAGGGATTAATTATGATGGAGGAAATCTATCTATCTGGTTGCTGAGAATCAAAATGACTTAGTAGCACATAATCAATTAACTTTACACAACGGTCCTCATGTTTAGTGATGCCAAAGAGAAAGCTGTTTGCTAGCCCTTCTCCCTTCTTTCCCCTTTTGACTTTTCCAGCAAGAAATCACACAAAGAAAAAACTGAAACATGCTCAGTATGTCCGAATTGTTGCAGAAGTCATAAAATGGGATGTTATATCACACAAAATTAGAGTTATGAAATCTGCCTTGAAAATACCAATCAGACCTCCAAGATAAAAAAAAAATTAATAGAAAGAAGTTGTGATATCATTCTCTTTGAGATGCTTTAATTCAAATAATTCACTGTCTGGATAGAAGTCTGAAAATGGATCCGTTCCCCATTAGCTATTCGTTAACATATTACAACGTAAAAATTTTAAAAAGTATTAGGCATACATTTTCCTTTGTTTATGGACAGAAAGGTGAAATGGTGATACCTTTTAGCAAACTAGAGTCTTCTTCACAACTCTGCCCTTTGGTTACATTGGCTTGCAACTCTCATACTGAGAGCACACATACTGACCATGGCAGTAACCATGCAATGCATCTGAAAGGCTTAAGGTTACAGAAATGTGGCATAAAGAATAATGCTGAGGTGCTACCAGTTGTCTTTCTGCTCATAAAACTGAAAATATCCAGCATAAGTTGGATGCCAGTCCTCAAAGAATGTTCATATAATGTTCCTATAGTTGCCAACTGATGATGGGATATTCAAGGTAAGTCACTTGATATAAGAAACTATATATAATTCAAGAACAAGTTAAATACAGAAACAGTACACTGATAGGCTAGTATGAAGCAGGGAGTTATTGTCCGTATATCTAGTCATGATTACAACAGACCTTTTCTGAATGCTCATACTTTTTCCGTGCTTTGAAATAATGAACTTATTTCCGTCAGCAATACAGAGGAAAGAGTGTCTTCTCCAGTAGTGATCAATGTAAGTCCTAGAAGGCCCAGCAAACCTGACTGTTGATTTTAGTAACTTCCTGAGAATTCTGAGTAGTTTCCTGTGAATCTGTGGAGGCCCCCAAGTCATGGAACGTTATCTAGTCCATCTCTCAAGCACATAGCAGAGGAATTTGTTTACCAGCCAGTCAGACATTTTTATAACCTTAGCATTTAAAATCAAGATTTGTTTAACATCTCCATAGGCTTTATTTCCATAAATGAAACCACGTGACCACAGATAGCTACAAAATATTGGAGGCATGGATGGCTATGGCTACTGAGAATAGATAAGTAAAATTGTTTTCTTTTTCTGAAGCAACAGCAAACAAATCTCTGAGTTAGATGAACTCAGAAATATCTGGTTTCTAGTAGCTTGGTGAAGATGCTTGTGAAGATGCTTGTTTAGTAATCTCTGTTAATTGTTAGAACTTGGTGTCATATTTATCTTTTAAGATAAATGAAAAGGAACAGATGAACAGAAGCAGATGAACTCTTGTGGTTGCAATGAAAATGCTGTAGCATAGGGAAGAAAAATGAGATCTTAGACCACAAAAAGCTGTGTTTGTTCACTGGTAGTCTTTAAGGTATTACAGGATTCTCTTGTTCTTCTCTTTGTGTGTGTGTTCTTTGAGAAGACTTAGAGTAAAATTAAATCTCCTCCCTTTCCTTGAACAAGTCTAAACTGAGCCAGTTTACTCTAGTGCAGTGATGGCTAACCTTTTTGCCATCGTGTGCTAGGAGAGGGGGCGTGGGGGGTGTTGCGTGCACGCCCATGCCCATAATTCTATGGGTCCCGCCCCCGCGCATGTGTGCACGACCTCCCCTCCCGCCCCTGCTCCTGGTACGCGGAGCGGACCAGTAGGTCCATTTTTCTTGCTTACCTGGCTCCAGGGCCTCTCTGGGGAGAGCAAAAACAGCCTCCCCCCCCCCAGAGCTCCTCCGGAGGCTGAAAACGCCCCATTTGACAATTTCCGGTGGGTCCTGAACTGAGCTTGCGCGCCCACTGATATGGCTATGCGTGCTACCTGTGACATGTGTGCCATAGGTTAGTTATCACGGGTCTAGTAGTTAAGGTACCAGGCTACAAAGTAAGAGACTGTAAGTTCAAGTCCCACCTTAGCTACAAAAGCCAGCTGGGTGACCTTGGGCCAGTCACCCACTCAGCCCAACCTTACTTCCAGGGTTGCTGTTGTGAGGATAATAGGAGGAGGAAGGTGTATTGATTATGATCATCACCTTGGGTTATTTATGAAAATAATAAAGGCTGGATATAAATAATCAAATAAACAAACTCCACTGTTTATTTCAATGCAGTATTACCAAGTACTACTCAATTCTCTTCTGATACAGAATTTGGCTCCCTAATCTTTTTTTAATGTTGTTATTTCTTCCATATCATTTTCGCAAAAGAATAATTTAAATCCCAGATTTATTTTTCCTAATTTTGTATTTGGTTGAAAATGAATGAGGTAAACTAATTATCTGAAAGCATAAAAGGAATGTTGCTGCTTGTTTATCATTTTTTAATATATCACTTAGTGAAATAGCCCATTGCAAACAGGCCTGGATGTGAATTTTAGAAACACAATCCTCCCTTCAAATTGTTCTCATTCTCGGTGATTAGGCATTTATTCCCTTGGACAAATCCACACTTTTGCTTTTATACTCCTCTGACATCTGTAATTGTGAACTAATACAATTACTATTATGTCATGCCTTCTTCAGGTTGCAAGTATTTGAATTATTATATTCTAAATATTGCAAATTTCCTTGTTTTTCCCCAATAACACTGAAACCTCATTTTTGCTTTTCCTGCAGAGCAAATTGTAAATCTAATATGGAGTCAGAACAGATGTCCAACTGTGAAGTTCTTGGTGCTAAGCTTGGTTGGGTGCTTGCAGATATTTTATTACTCAACTAAGAAACTTCACCTAGTTGGATACTACTATTACTACTACTACAGTCATATTGGGAGCTCCGAAGCCCTTCCTGGCTGGAAGGATTGAACGATGACAATATCATTGCCTGGGAGAATGCCCAGTTGAGGGCTCCTTTCACATCCCCATTTAGTTGCGCACTGAAATGGTACCCATTTATCTACTTGTGGTCACCTGCTTTCAAACTGCTGGTTTGGCAGGAGCTAGAGCATGTGACAGGAGCTCACCCCTCCCATGGCAGCAACTGGGACTTGAATGAGAGCCTGTTGATAGTCAGCCCAGCATCCTAACCTCATGATCCATCGTGCTCCTAGTTGGGTAATGAAACATTTGCAAACAAATAACCAAGCTCAAAGAGCAGCAAGAGCTCCATTTCAGAGGTTTTGGTGCCTTTGTATAAGGTATGAAGAGTTATGTCTCCTGTTTTATAGAAATGAAGCCTTACCTAAGAATGTGGCACTTTGCATAATCTTACAGTATAGTTACAGTATAGTAGCATGCTGTTCTTGGTGAGTTTTATTTGGCCAGCTGCAGTCCTAAATTCTAAAAGTTGATTTTCAAAGTAGCTATGTACTTGCAATTAGTGATAGGTGTAGCCCAAGAGATCTGCCCAAGTCATAAATCTGTCATGCTATTTGCTCACAAAAAAGTAGCCAAATCACAGCTTTTAGCAACACTCTACTGTTCCATACTTGCCTACAATCATGGTGCTAACCTATGCTACTCTTGTACAATAGAGACCCCATAGGATAATGATTGTTACAGATGGACATGTTCCAATAGAAGAGAAGCTGTAGCTCAATATCTGTTGAACTGTCGAACTCTTGCTGCTCTCTGAGTTTGGTTGTTTACTTGCAAATGTTTCATTAGTAAGCGAGACAATGTCTGAAATACACATCCAAGCTTAGTACTAAGAACTTCACAGTTGGACATCTGTTGTGTTTCCATGCTAGCTTTACAATTTGCACTGCAGAAAAAGCAAAACTAATGTTTCTGTGTTATTGGGGAAAAACAAGGAAACTTGCAATATTTGGAATTTCAGGATGCCAGGAAGACTTAGACTAGGAGGGGAAGTTCCCAAGTGAAATCATATCTCTGCCACCATGTGCTCTTTTCAGTTTTCCTGTCTGCAATATGAGAAATAATGCTGATTTACCCAACAATCTAGTTAACAAGGATAATGCTTATAAAACATTTTGAATCTTGAAAACGCTGTGCAAACACTTGCAGTTGAAGTTGCATGTTTTGACAGGCAATCATTGCTCTGGTGTTTTCACCACATGGAGCCTTCTCCCAAGAAGGAGGAAGCGTTGGCTGCATCAATGTTTGCTTTCTTTGCTGGCTTTATCACATTAGCTAATAGACAAAGGAATGCAAGCACTTTACAGTAATTTCAAGATAAACATTAGACATGATGGAAAGGAATTTAGCTGAGAGATTCCTCTAAAGGCCTGCCAACCCAGTATCAAGAAAGCAGTGGATTGCTATTTCTGTAGTCATTATAGAATATAAGTCCCAAAGGTGCTTTTTCAAGAGGCAACTGGACTTCCTGGTTTTTCTTCAAAGACGTTTCGGTTCTCATCCAAGAAGCGTCTTCATCTCTGACTGGATGGTGGGAAATGGAAGGATTTATACTCCTTGCAGACAGCTGGTCATTTGCATTCTTTTAGCGAGTCATTGTCACCCGGAAGTTTATCTGTGTCATCAGGATCACCTGAGTGGTGCAAATGGGTATGGAACCTTCTTGGAACTGTTGAAAGGACTGTGCTGTAGATTGGAGATAGATGATGTCGTATCCCTCCCCGTCTGTTAAAAGAAGGCTGTTCAATTTTGACATAAATGGCCTCTTTGACCCCTCTTTCAAACCAGCTATCCTCTCTGTCCAAAATGTGGACTTTGCTGTCTTCAAAAGAGTGACCTGTGTCTTTTAAATGGGGGTGGACTGCTGAATCTAGTACTGATGTGTTTGTTCTCCTATGTTGTGCCATGCACTTATGAAGTGGTTGTTTTGTTTCCCCAATGTACAGATCTCACTGTATTGCATCTACCACATTGCTCAGTTTTTGTCTGAGTGTTTTATCTTTGGGGTAGACAAGCTTCTACCTTAGTGTATTCTTGGGTTTGAAGTGTGCACATATGTTACGTTGGCTGAAGATCCTCCTGAGCTTTTCCGATATGCCTGCAACATACGGAATGACAACGTTGCTTCGTTTATTGTTTTCTTCGTTATTTGTTATGGAAGAGCTCCTGTAGGGTCTTCTTTTATTTCCTTCCATTCCCCACCATGCAGTCAGAGCTGCAGAAGCTTCTTGGGTGAGAAGCGAAATGTCTTCAAATAAAAACCAAAAAGTCCAGTTGCCTCTTGAAAAACTACCTTTGGGACAACCATGTCCTGGATGACTGAGAAGCTCCATAGACATTTACAGAATATAAGACAATTCTTACTGAAATCACAGAGCAGGTGTTCACCATGTCCTCATCACTATGATCTTAATAGTGGCATACCAAGTGAGATGCTTCAGATGGCTTCAAGTGTGTAAGAACTGTATTCTTTCCACAAGTTGTATTTCTCTTACCTGAAACTTATCCTGATGTAAGATTTGCTGCTTCTTGAATAAGTCATGTCACCTAGATTCACAGTCAACGCTAGGTTATTAAACAGAGCTTCCAAACTACTATGATTAACTTGATAGAACGTGCTACTCCAGATCAAACACATTTTGGCATAGTTTTATATCTATTATCAAGCATTGAAGAAAGGAATTACTTCTGAAATAAATTTGCTTCTCAGGTTATATATGTACAATTTTGTGCTAAATTTTCTCGAGCTATTCCTTGTTTTCCAGATATTATCTATGTGTCATAGATAATCTGAATCCATTCTATGAGTTTTGATGGTGGATGTCTGAATTGTTATAGCCCAAATATTGTGGGCCTAAATATAATTCAAGAATAAATTTTGACTTTTTCATAGAGCAAGAGCATGATTAGAAGTAAGCCTAGTCTGAAACTACCCTGTTTCCCCCAAAATAAGACATCCCCTGATAATAAGCCCAATTGGGCTTTTGAGTGCATGGCAATAAGGTCAAGCGCTTATTTCAGGGTTCAAAAAAATGTAAGACAGGGTCTTATTTTCAGGGAAACACAGTAGAAGTGTAAGAGATATTTGTATAATAATATTTCCTCAATGCTTCATCCTTAAAGTTTAATGACTAATAGATATTTGCTCTTCTTTGTTTTTGCATCATTCCACTTGCCTCACTTATGTAACATTAACAAAGCTTTAAGGAAAAGGTGTGTAATCACAATTAGCTTGGGTACCTGCATTGTAAGATTAATTAAATATAGCTTTCTCTGGTGTCCTAATTTCCCCTCCTTCTCCCTGAACTTGTGCTAATAAAACAGTACGATGGCATAATTAAGAACATTTGATCCAGGGTATTCTGTAACAGGATCCGTAACAGAAAAGTGGCAACGATTTGTAGCCAGACTGAAATTGATTTGCTATCACCAAACATGTGAGAAGCATATTTTTGTTAGCAAGCAGTGTCTTGGGTACATCTGGGCAGTCATGCACCTTACAAGTTTGTATTCTTTCCCCAAAGGTTTGTACTGTATGTGAGAAAGACCTTGATTCATTTAGATCAGGGGTGGGAAACTATGGTTGCTTTATGACTTGTGGACTTCAACTCCCAGTTGCCAAGTGTCCGAATTTTGATCACATGACTATGGTGATGCTGCAATGTCTTAAGTGTGAAAAATGAGTGTGAAAAGTGTCATAAGTCACTTTTTTCAGTGCCACTGTAACTTCAAATGGTTGTAAGTTGATGTATATAACTATATATAATTATACACTGTATATAATTATACACTATACTTGTGTATAATTTTTATTAAATATTTTTTAAAAGAATAAAAACAACACAAATATTGAAAAAGAAAACTAAAGAAAAATAATAAGCGAAAAAAATGCAAAGCAAGACATAGAAAAGAAAAAATATAAATACTGGTATGTGGCTTTCAATTTTAATAGCAATCATAAATACATTTATATTTTACCCTCTCTCTCTCTCTCATAATATAATTTCCTTCTTTCCATAGTTTACTTTTTCTAATTATCAACCCCATAAATCACAAGTTCATTTTTGTCTTTTTTCAGCAAAGTCTTATGAGTGGGTTTCCAATCATTAATAAAAGTAGTTATTGTCCTTTCTCTAGTCTAACAAAAAAAAAATCATTTTTGCCATCTCTGCTAATTCTGTCACCCTAGCCAGCCATTCTTCCATTGTGGGTTTTTCCGAGACTGTCCATTTTTCTGCATATCATTTTTAGCAGTTATCAGATATAAAAATAATCTAACTCTTTTCTAATTGTCTGTTATTACTCTCACCAAGAAGAGTTCTGGTTTCAATGGAATATTAATCTTTAAAATTCTTTGTATTGTTGTATGGATTTGGATTCCCAACATTTGTGGCACTTTTGCAAATCTCAAACAATTTTTTAAAAAAATCCTAGTTTGGAAAAATGATGATGATAGAGTTCCAGCCAATTTGAGGAAAGGGCACTGGCACCAATTTAGGGAAACAGATAAAACCTAAAAAGCTTTCCTGATCTCTATCTCTGTCTGTCTGTCTGTCTGTCTGTCTGTCTGTCTGTCTGTCTGTCTGTCTGTCTGTCTGTCTGTCTATCTATCTATCTATCTATCTATCTATCTATCTATCTATCTATCTATCTATCTATCTAAATTAGGAATTAAATCAGAAAGTTACAGCATAGCTGGGCTACAGTTTAGATTGATTGATTTCCTGGATACCTTAATAATACAACAATACAACAGTATTGGTACAGTAGCTGAACAACAACTCCCAGCATCCCTCATCACTGACCGTCTGGCTGGGATTGCTGGGAAGTGTAACACAGCATCCAGGCAACCAAAAGTCGGCCATTCCATTGTAGATAAAAGGAACTTAAAGGCACCACTGTTTTTCTTGGTTGGTGAGTGATATACTGCACACATCCTTTTCATAGAATGCTTTTCTCTTTCCAAAGAAGGGTGGGAACATTTCTCCTTTTTTTTCTTGCAGAGAAATTGTCTATGGATATTCTCAGTCATCCAGGTCTTAGTTGTCCCAAAGGTGCTTTTTCAACAGGCAACTGGACTTCGTTTTTTCTTGAAGACATTATGCTTCTCATCCAAGAAGCTTCTTCAGTTCTTGGAGTAGAAGCTAAACATCTTCAAGGAAAAACAAAGTCCAGTTGCCTTTTGAAAAAGCACCTTTGGGACATGCAGAGAAATTATGGGAGAAGTGCACTGGGGGAATGAATTCCTCTCCTTTCTTTATTTTCTTTGTAAAAAGACATTAATCTTTCTTCATGTGTGCCAAGCTTCATGTTCGCCATTGACCCATCATTTAAGTAAAGCTAAAAAAAACCATGGTACATATTTACTTTAATTCCAACGTTACTCCTAGATATTTGTTGAATGTTTGCTGAAGGCCATGTTTACCAAACTATTAGTTAAATCCTTTATTGTACTATACACTGTAAATTCCAATCACTTGCTTAATGGGCTGACAGGAGAGAAATTGGTTTTCTGAGATTCTGTTAAAGCCTACTGCTTTGAATGTCTGGGGAAAAAAAGACCACAGGAATATTAAAAGAAAAGAAAAGCTGCCTTTTAAGTTATTTTGCTAGTATCTAAAAAGCTTCTTATATTTGAGAAGGAGGTCAAATTCTGAGCAGGATTGAATGAGATCTACATTTAGGTGTCTTCACATCTTAGCTGATGGATTTAGATAGCTCTCTAATACTATGATAGAAATGTTGAGGAAGCAGATATGGAAAATTCTGCTAATCTAATGCAGACTGGCACTCTCTTAAAGACAAGGAATCTTAGCAAACATTAATGCGCTCAAAACATAATTGACCCAAATAATATACAAATGAAATTTTAAAGTGCTATTACTGAGACTGAAGTATCCTTTACTCTCCAGTCCTATCATCATTTATCTTAAAATAGGTAACAATGAATTTAGTCAGGCTTTTTTCTAAGTAGCCATTGTAAACTGAGTTCTTACTATTCATACCATAGTGCCCACATATTAATTATTTGAAACAGATGTTATTTTTATCTCACCATTTCTGTCAGACTTAAATTTAAATTAATTTCAGGTTAAAAAGAAGAAAGAAGAGAATATAAGAAGGCTACTTTAACTTTAAGTAGTCATATATAAAACTTTCTGCAGCAAAATAGTAAAATATAGGGCTACTCAAAACTACAGGCAGTGTAGGAACTTCAAAAGAAAAAGATAAGGGAATATAATTATTTATAATAAAAAAAGGTTCTGGGTAGATAATATTGATATGCTTCTAATTTAGAGGAAAGCCTACATTAGATAGAAAAGCCTTGAGCATGCATATAAAATAAACATTAGAGACAAAAAAAATGTAGGGACAATAATGATTTTAAGTACTGCGCACATTTCAAAGTGAATCAAAAGATGTAATCCCTAATTCATTGCTAAATGTTTAGAGGTGCTTTAGAGACAAAGGGTCATTGCAGCAAACTGTTCCTGCTTCTCTTTCTGGATTTTTTTCAGACTAGGGTAAATAAGAAGGATAATTCTGAGTTTTAGAAGAGAAATGTTCCTTCCCCCCCCAAGCTTCTGTACCCAAATTGTGGCTTGGAGTTAAATGAACAAAACCCTTTTTCTCTCCAGCAGAAAAGCAGGGAGTTGAGTGCTCTTTTTATATTAAAGAGTGCTCTTTACATGCTAAAGAAAGCATCCTTCAGTCAGACTGAATGTTGATTCATTGAATGTCTGACCCTGTCTGGCATGGGAGACTTGGATGGGTCACAACTGCTAGAGGCTATTTTCTGTGATATTTTGCACTAAAGCATGTGTAAACTTACCCTGGTTTGTTTGTAATGGACTTCTCAGTTGGCAAAGAAGGTGGCAGAAATTTGTGAAATTTATAGGGCTAGAAAAGCTGTGTATTCCTTCTATATTGAGGATATTAGTTTCAGGAAGCAGTTGGCAAGAATCCGCACTCTAATTAATTTATTGAGAAATTGCGTGCTAAAGTGTGCACATCCGTTTCCGAGATTCTGTAAGGCAATTCCCCCTTTTTTTTCCTTTCAATGAATGTGGTTCATAAGACTGAATAGCTAGCCTTCTTGCGAGATCAATGCTGGGGCATATTTCAGTGGGGCATGTAAGGCTTGTCTCCAGTTGCTGGTGGCCTACCAGGTAAACATCAAATGTAATAAGCTCAGTAGTCCAAGTTTCTTGAACTAGAATTCTATTTTGTTGGAGTAAAAATGGGGTTTCATCTGCTATGGCCAAAACCCAGCCTATGATACCTCCATGTCATTACTTGGATTCTACACTGATCTCTGAATTGTCAAAGGGACATATCAGAAGCTGAGGTCTGGAATGATGCAACCAGATGATTTGAAACAGTTCTTCTTAACCCCAAAATTTTTAACTCCAATTTTGAACCTCTAAATGTTAATCTCTATTTTTAAATTAGACTTCTCTTTGTATTTATTAGTGACCACCCTTCCCTGGATTCAGGGCTAATTTTAGCTATTTCATGGCTCAGGATTTTAAGCTCTTAACTATTTTTAATTGTTCTGTACTTTTCCTGTACTTTTAGTCGTTCTGCTTCTAGTGCACTCTGTGCTGGTCTTGTCCTATTGCAGTCTTAGTTCAGTCTTTAGACCTGTATGAAAACCGGTCTTGGACCAGAACAATAAAGATTTATTTGCTTTGCCCCTGAATGGCTTAAATTCTGACTATCTGTGGAATCTCCTAAAGTTGCTTGATTAATCCCCCTTGATCAGCAGAGAAGTCCCTTCTGAAGATACCCCCACCTGCCAGCTTCAACTCTCTGGTACTTGGGAAAGGAAGTATAGCTCCCAGGAGGTGGGATGCACTTCCCAGAGCAGGGGTGGGCAATTATGCCACCTTTACAACCTGTGGACTTCAACTCCCAGAATTTCTGAGCCAGCATAGTTGCCCATTCCTGCCCTAGAGAGAGCATTTGGCTCCCATTTTCCATATATTGTACATTTTCCATATATTGTTAAAAACACATCCCTGCTTCCAAGCTTTTTATTCCCAATGAATGTACTTGAGTGCTTAGATCTTATTTGGCTTTGAATTGTATGAATGGTTCTTTGTTTACATTTTTCTGTTGTAAGCTGCCTTGATTGTCAAATAGATAGAAAGGTGGGGCTTCATCCTTTATGCTGAGTAACACACAGTGTGACAGAATAGATTGATTATACCAAAAATTTTGTCCTGCAATAGCTCAGGAAAAGAAGACTGACCTGCAGTTAATGAAGTAAACAAAGAATATCACTGTAATGGAAGCTTATCTTTTGTGGGGAGAACTTGCTCCATCCCCTTCTTCACAAGTGTAGGGTTTATACAGCCTTTTTCAGTACAGGACATGGACAACAAATCTTTGTCCTGTTCTGAAGTTCTTTTCTAACTAACCTTTCTGTATAGACTTACCTTTGATCTAGAAACATAGGCCTCTTGTGTCTAACTACCATAATGTGACTTGCTACTATTTCAGTGATATGTAACAAAGAGGGGAGAATTCGTTGTTTCCTTCCCATGTCTCTAGTTCCATGCCACATTATTCAGGTATAACCAATGGAAACAAAAAACTAGATGCAGAACTGTCTTGGATGAATTATAGCCTCTCTCCCACCCCTTGACCCCCAAAACCTCCTCTCCCATTTTTGTTATTCCATTGGTCTTTTGTGCTCTTTAAAGATAAAGGAATCTCTGTTCACTTCCTTATACTTTTAGTTTTATTCTGAAGTTCGGATTTCTCCAGTTTGCCATTTTGTGTGAATTATGTCTTCATTTTTATTTTTTTCAACAATAAATATTGAAAAAGAAACATTTCAATATCAGATTCCTTGAATGAATATTAAACTTAAATAAATGATTTGGAATTCAAATACTTCTTTATAAATGACCTGAGGGATCTTATGCCGCATAATATTTTAAAAAATGTTTTCATTTCTTAATCCTATGCTTACATTCAGAATATTAGCTCAGGTCTTGCTAGTTTATAGTTAGCTAGTATATAGTTATTTGGATCTTCACCTGGCTGGCTCAGGTCAAGATTTGGGTTTAACAACTAAATTGGCTAAATCCAGCCACCCTGACTTTAACTCTTTCATCAAACTATCTGGTTGTTCTATAAAACCAGAATGTTTCTTTTAAACATCATTCCCTCCAGAAGGAATTGCTGAGTATAAATATTCTTTTTATTTGTCTTCTGTTGTGCTAATATCCCAGGTTTTTACTCCCTTGACACTATGGCTATCATGTTATGAAGTACATAACTTTCCTATTTATGTCAGTAACATTCTTTCCCTGAGGTTCTTTTATAGTATGTTTGTCTTTGGTCTCTTAGCAATCATTTATTCTTGCTTGTGCTTTTCATCTTTTTTTTTTAAGTTGAATTTTGTGTTTCGGTTGTACAGATCACAGGATGTTTTTAAACTTTAAAAATACATATTAAAATGTTGTTTTCTAACCTGAGATGATAACCCATCAAATTAATTCATACATACTATTATTAAATTATTGTAAATTATTTCTAGCTTACTGATGACTAAATCAGCCAGATGTAGCTGGAGAAGAAAAGAATGTTGTAAATATCTCCAGTCTGGTCATCTGGATGTCTATTATTCAACACAGACGACTAAACAACATCTTATTTGCAAATTTGTATAATCATTGCCAAGTAGATTTCTCACACAGACATCTATGAATCTCTTCAAGTTTGTCAGGACAAGGGTATCCCAGGCCATCTGGCAAGTAGGATGCCTAGGAACATGTTTATTTTTCCCCCAGAGTTTCTATTTATGATGTATTTTGGAGAAAGCAAGAAAGCATAAACTGCGGTGGCGCAATGGTTAGAGTGCAGTACTGCAGGCTACTTCTGCCTTTCTGCCTGCCTGCAATCTGGCAGTTCAAATCTCACCAGGCTCAAAGTTGACTCAGCCTTCCATCCTTCCAGGAGGGTAAAATGAGGACCCAAATGGTTGGGGGCAATATGCTGAGTCTGTAAACCGTTTAGAGAGGGCTATAAAGCACTGTAAAGCAGTATATAAGTCTAAGTATATTGCTATTGCTAAAGCAGAAAGCTCTTCAGAACAATAAGAGAAACATTTACTATTCCTTATTTTTTTCTCATCTGTGTTAGAAAATAGAAATCCTAAGAAAGAATGAGAATATCCCCTGCTCTTGTTTTCCTTCTGTTATGGCCCAATCATTGTACTTCACAAATCTTTCTACTACCTATATTAAAATTGCTATAGATCCCTCGTATCCTGGACATAAACTGTTTGAACCCCTTCCCCGGGAAGCCGCTACAGGGCATTGCATGCCTACTAGACACAGAGTGCCTTCACTCTGCTGAACATCTAATTCCCACAGTACTATCTTATGTATAGGTATATTTACTCATGTAGTACGGATATATTATTTTTTTTTCTCATCTGTTCCACCACCTTCTCTTATTGATACCATTATTATGATTATTATTAATTTGTTATTATGATTCTGATTATTTCACTGTTTTGCATGTACACTGAGAGCTTCTGCTCTCAGTCAGGAGACAAATTCCTTGTGGATCTAATCACATTTGGCCAATAAAATATTCTACCTTCTATCTTCTATTTATGCATATATAATATATACAAGAGATAGAACAAATTATTGAGCAGAAAAATTGACACATGAACTTCAAATAGAGACAGGGAATGCTTCAATGCCAGGTTTTTGCACTCTGGTATTGATCAGTTAGAAGAAAATATTACTGGGCCTCAATATTCAAATCAAGAGCAGTGAAAGCGACATTTGGTCAGGCTCCTTTTGAAACTAAAAAATAAAAACAGTGTGGAAATGACCCAAGGGAGGCAGTAAACCTGATTATTTTTTAGCAGGAAGCTGCGAGTTATTTCTTAAGCAAACTTTTTCACATCTAGTGTCTTTTCTGCAAAAATAATGGAATGACACCAGCAGAGGCAAATGCCAAGTTCTTTATTTACAAAACAAATATAAATCACAGAGTTATACATCTGAGATGCTAATTGTAATAATGAAAAAAGATTTTGGAATAGTAGTGATTAAAAACTGAGAATGAGTCAGAAGAGTAACAGAATGAAGAATTTTAATGATATGTGGGAATGATTTTGGGTGTAGTGTAGTCTCTCTCTCTCTCTCTCTCTCTCTCTCTCTCTCTCTCTGTGTGTGTGTGTGTGTGTGTGTAGGAGAGAGATGCTGCCTAGGGAACAATCAGATAAGAGAGGGCATAGCACACAGTTGCATAATGAGTAAAGAAAGAGACTCTGAAAGGAACCTCCTTAACTTCTCTGGGTGTAAAAGAGATGGCAGGATTGATATCAGCCTTCCCAAGTAGACCAGACCAGAAACTTGATCAGATGAACTAATTCTACTGTTAATATAAAGCTACATTAACAGAATCTTTCTAATTCAACCTGTAAAGTCCTAAAATGGACTGGAGCTGAAATATTAGAAAAACCGCTTGTCGTATAATCCCACTTGTTTATTAGTTTTTTCAAAGAAAGCCCTATTCCCAAAAGCATCTCTGACAAGTACTTATATAATGCAATTCCATAATACATCTTTGTGATGCTGCCACAACTTTTAAATGCCCTTTCTAAGAAGATGGGGTGAGCAGCGACTTTGCTTTTATATGACATCAAATGACAATGTTTCTTTTTCTCCAGGTATTTAAAAAAACATTTTTTAAAAAAAAATTAATTGGTTGGTTGGTTGGTTGATTAATAGATGGAAAATGTGTTTAATGCTATATAATTTGTAATTTTATTGTTATATAATATTCAAATGGTATTTGCATTATCTATAATGTTCTGGGGTTTCTTATGGTTCAATGGCAGTTTTTAAATAATAAATAAATGAACAGTTGTGGATGGTTGATCTTTTTTTTTTATATGCAGCATTGGCCAATAGAATCTTTTTGACTTGAAATCAAAGCTCAATTTGCCTTCCAGATATGTACGCTCCTCTCCTCTCCTCTCCCTCTCCTCTCCTCTCCTCTCCTCTCCCCTCCCTTCCTCTCCCCTCCCCTCCCCTGCCCTGCCCTGCCCTGTCCTGCCCTGCCCTCTCATTTCATCTCCAAAAACCTCATATAGAAATTTTTAAAGTTCATTGGTGTCTGATCTTTGAACTTCAGTTCTTAGAATTCCCCAACCAATATTCCCATACTGAATGTCTGCTATCAAAGTGTGATGGTTATCTGTTGAAGGATAACCTTCAACAGAAGCGATGTGGGAGTTACATCTAACCATATCTATGAGCACTAAGTATGGGGAAACTGTATCAGGGGGAAAGACTGACACTGAATTATGGCCTCACTTTCTCTCTGAATAATGAAGAAGTTGGACTGTGTGTTTGCCAAGAAAATATCTACTTTGGGACTTACTTAACTAAATAATACCCATGCACGCTAGAACTTTGCTGTTATTCCAATAGAATGGTGTGTAAAACCTTCTATAAACCAATTAAATAAAACTATCAATAATAAATAAGCTATCCTGAAAGGGAAAAAAAGGAATACATTTTTGGAAGAAAAAGCTAGCCAAGTGTTAGAGCGATTGTTATCCTACTGTAAGGTCCAATAATAATACCTTTAAGCTCATAAATGTCAAACAAGAAACTTAAACAGAGGCTTGAATAACATAGCATTTAATCTTGATCAAGCTTAAATGGTTAGCTGTTCCAAACACATACAAGATACATGCAGGGAAGAACTATAAACGAGAGGGAATGTGAATCCCTTTTATATTGTTTAGGAAGGTCATAAACCTCCAATTCTGGCATCTTTGATTTGTGTATCCCCCTGGAACAGGGTAGAGCCTCTAGATTAGCACCATTAGCGTTATCTTTTCCTGATCATCTTCTTTGTGTTCACACTTGGCTATTTAGCCCCCTGGGGTGAAGGGCACTCA
Organism: Pantherophis guttatus; assembly: GCF_059756535.1. Classification (NCBI taxonomy): domain Eukaryota; kingdom Metazoa; phylum Chordata; class Lepidosauria; order Squamata; family Colubridae; genus Pantherophis; species Pantherophis guttatus. The sequence goes on along the minus strand of NC_142063.1, from coordinate 108,245,661 downwards.
AGATACAGATACAGAGATAAGGCTCTGATCAAAAGGTGGAACATATGTTTTGACGAATGCCAGATACTTTATAGACCGCAGTAACAGTATATGTTTGTTCCAGGAAGTTAGTCAGTGTGGCATATTTGTGATACATTCAAAGGCATAATATACGTATGTGTTCCAGGAAACAAATATTTACAGCATGCAGGTATACAAAGACATCATATATCATACATATATATGTTGCAGGAAACAAATAACAAGTTTCTACTAATTCTAGTATTTCAGTATATCTATTTCCTTACACTACATTTTTTCCTCCCACAGAACAAAGGAAGAAATACTCCAACTCAAACGTCATAATGCACGAAACATCTCAATACCATGTCCAGGTGAGTTGGAAACTACTTAGCAATAGGTAAGGGAACTGAGTCAATGTGCAATCTCTTTGCACAACTACCAATACAACAGAAATAAGTCACAGGAGGGAAATAGTTAGCTAATAAATCTAATAAAATAAACAATTTCTTCAAAGTTAACACTAATAATGTAGCCCGAGCAGTTTAGCAGGTTCACTGTTAGCAAGCAACAGAATTGGAAATCCTTCCATTTGCTTAATTTTCCCCTCTTTTTTTCCAAGATTACTGGAGGTGGGGTGGGGGGGATAGATACCTGGTTGAAATCAGTTCTTTAAAAAGGGAAAAGCTAGGTTTTTCCCATGCCACCTATGTTCCCAGTGTACCAGTGAGGCTTTTTAAAATTAAATTTTAAAAAAACTTCTGTTGGTGCCTTTGTAAAAGAGAATTGCTCCTAATGGGGAGACAAAGGAAAGTATTGGGCTGGAGGTACAAGCTCTGCTGGTCCCAACAGGCCAGAAGCCAGATTCCCTGCTACTGGTGTAGCCTTGGTTCATTCAGTGGATGAAAGAATGGAGGGACAGCATGAGGAATCCTGCTTCCCCGTTGCATGTTCGTTCTGACTGCATGCTCGCTCTGGGCTTCCTATAAAAGGCTGGGATTATATATTCAAATGTACCATTGTCTAAAATAAGCAAATCTTCATTTGTGGCATATTTAATGTATTTGAGCTCTCAGAAGGCTGGAGTTGAAACTGTATATATGACTTAAATTCTGGTGATTCCTTTTGAAAATAAGCAATAAGATGATTGTAAGCATTTGCACAGGAGTGATGCCTTTGCTCTTTCAGTAACCAAAATATGTCTCTCCTTATCATGTTTGTTCAGGCACGAAGTGAGCTTTCATCCTGAACGCTAATCAAATAAAATATGATTGCCAGTACACCAAGTTCTCATAAGTAGATTTCTCTTGATTAGTATGGCTTCATACATATCAATACAGATATTATTTCTAGAATTCTAAACCAAGGTCTTTTTTGTTCTTAGCAAAAAAATTGTTGCGTGCTGGCTGGGGAATGCTGGGAGTTGAAGTCCACAGAATTTAAAGTTGCCAAATTTGAGAAGCACTGTACTAGAGCATTTCCTGCCTGGAAGCCTAGCAGTAATTTTGATGCTTGTAAATCATTCGTCCAAGGGCTACCAAAATGCCCATGTTATTACCAGAGTAAAGGTCCAGCTCTCTCTGATGCTCTACCAGTTGAAGTGCCATTCTAGCATTTTCTCCGTTGCAAAGCCTCAATGGGAATAGATTCTTTGCAGCAATGAAGGAATTAAAGGGGAAAATGCTGCTATGTCTTTTATCACTTCTCCAGTTGCAAACATGGCTCAAACTTATTAACCAACTTGGTTTCTTGGCTTTGCTTTAGAAAGAGATTAAGGAAACTAAAAAGGTTTTCAACCTCCCAGGAAAAATCTTATAGTTCCTTTTCAGAGGGACAGAATTCAGCAAGTATGAATGAGGATTTCAACTACCCTGGCAGTAGAAAGTATTGTCCAAAGATAGGATAGGATAGGATAGGATAGGATAGGATAGGATAGGATAGGATAGGATAAGATGATAAGATAAGATCAGGATCAGGAATCAGGATCAGGATCAGGAATCAGGATCAGGATCTTGGAGGTCTTCTAGTCCAGCCTCCTGCTCAAGCAGGAGAACCAATACCATTTCAGACAAGTGACTGTCCAGTTTCTTCTTAAAAACCTCCAGTGACGGAGTGCCTAACAGTAGCACTGTTATACTTTTTTCTCGTAAGATTTTCTGCAGCTGTTTTGTTTTTCCTTAAGAGATGGTCTGCCTTTTTAGAAAAGTGGGGAACACAGCTGGGATGCAAATAGTCAGGACTTGCTATCAAATTCCCTCCTCAGAGCAGAGCAGTTGCAGGATAAATAACTTTATCCGGAACTTTGTCGAGTCAGCATAGTGCAAAATTAAGCGAATGTGTGTTTTGCTTGCTGGATTATGAGGAGAAGGAGGTCAAGTGCAGAACCAGCGTAAGAAGGTCCACAATGGGCAAACCTCTAATCCAAGAAGCTGGCCTTTTCACAGGTCTAATTGAGTTTCCTAGGAGAACGGATTAATGTAATTTTGAAGGGTCTTTTACACTTCCCTCTGCTGGATGATAAAGCCATAGTGGTAGCATTGTGTTGATTTTTCCTGAGCCAAGGAAGAACAGCTTCTTTTCATCAGCCAACAACAGCAGGCAGATGGAGATTAACAAAAGGCCCCCTTTCCTGTGTGTTTTGTTGCACTGTTTGATAACAATGTTCTTGCTCCTGGCATTATCATCAGTAGGGCCTGCACAAAAATAGCTCATGTATGCAAATCCTCACATCTAGAAAGCAAACTGTTGGAGTGTGTGGAGCCAAGGAGGGCTTTTCCCCCTTCAAACTAGGGCAACAAGTTTTGAGCTGAGGTGGAATTATTACAAGTCCAATCATGCCTGGCTGTTTGTTCGGTTTTGTTTTTATTTTTTAATTGCTTGCAGAAAGCTGAATGCCTTGCTGTGGTCTCAGTATAAATGACTCTGCACTAAAGAGAAAGAACTAGCTAAGGGCTGCCACGTGTGTTTAAATACATAGGACTCAGGGGTGAAATCTAAAATTTGTTACTACCGGTTCTGTGGGCGTGGCTTGATGGGGGGGGGTAATGTGACTGGGAGGGCGTGGCCACCTTTTTTTTTTTAAACTTTTAAAAGCATTTTTTCTACAACCTCTTCGGCCGAAGAGTTTGCAGAAAAAAATGCTTTTAAAAGTCTCTGACGATCAGGCAACTCAGCTGGGATTGCCAGAGACTTTTAAAAGCATTTTTTCTACAACCTCTTCGGGCAAAGAGACTGTAGGAAAAAAAATGCCTTTAAAAGCCTCTGATGATCCCAGCTGAGCCGCGCGATCATCAGAGGCTTTTTTTTTTTTACTTTTAAAAGCATTTTTTTCGGCTGAAGAGGTTGTAGAAAAAATGCTTTTAAAAGTTAAAAAAACAGCCTCTGATGATCGCGCGGCTCAACTGGTCATGCGGGAGGGGCACAGGGATTTTTGCTACCGGTTCTCCGAACCACCCACTACCGGATTGGGTGATCCAGTCCGAACCAGGAGCATTTCACCCCTGATAGGACTTAACAGTTCTTCAAAACAAAACCTAGAATTTGGCTGCAGGTCCTTGTCAGTTCACATAGCTCTTTTGCAAATTATCTTCTATAAAGTAAGATTTGAGAGACTGCTGATAAACAAAACCATCAAATCTATAGCAGTGGTTTCTTTTATACACTGGCAGTATTTGCACCATAGAATTGGGGGAGAGCCAAAATCAGAGAGCCAGTTTGGTTTAGTGTTAAGGCACCAGGATAGAAAAACAGATTGTTTGCCAACGGATCAGGAGGTAATTCAAAAAATTTATGCATGTGCAGAAATGGATAAACTAACCTTAGAATTAAAAGACAAGGAAGACTCAAAATATTTTAAAGTATGGAATAGGTGGTACAAGTGGATAAATCAAAAGAAAAAAAGGTAAAGACAAAATTCAGGAAAAATCAAATGTAATAAATAAGCACCGTCAGGTAGATAGAATAGGTAATAAGTCACTGTTTATATATGTGTGTACATATAATTACATATATTTAGTTTGTTTGTGGTGTT